>NC_069499.1:890291375-890612625 GCF_027579735.1 Bombina bombina | reverse complement strand
GATATAGACTGATTAATATTACTTGATATTGTGGACGTTTAAACAGGAAATTTTAATATTGTTATGATAGACAGGAATATTTAATATTGTAAGCTAAACTCATTGACACTGAAGAGGCAAATTTGATTAGTTTAAAAAAAATCATATTGTGATGTATCTTATGATCATTGAGGTAACGGGACGGTTTATGGAATATTTTGATAATGAATACCCTCAATTTGATGTTGAGAAAATGAATGCTGGATTTTTATAGGTGCTCAATAAAACAATCGCATGTACACTATGGGGTCAATTTATCAAAGTGCAAGCGTACATGATATGATGTAGCGTATCATGTCCGCCGCACATCGATAAATGCCGACAGCATACGCTGTCAGCATTTATCATTACACAAGCAGTTCTTGTGAACTGCTTGTGAAATGCCGCCCCCTGCAGATTTGTGGCCGCTAGCAGGGGGTGTCAATCAGCCCGATCGTATAGGATCAGGTGGATTGATGTCCGTGACCAGTGTCCGGACCAGTAATGGAGCAGCGGTCTTTAGAATTTACCAGAGCTGTGGTAAACTGTTTTCCGAAACTAAAAAGTTGCCCAAAACAAATCAAAAATACATTACAAAGTACACTTACACTCATAAACTACACTATTAACCCATAAACCGCCATCCCCCCACATCGCAAAGTCATAAACTACACTATTAACCCCTAAATCGCCATTCCCCCCATTGCAAAGTCATAAAATAACTTCTAAACCCCCTAACCTAACACCCCCTAGCTTAACCCAAATCAAAGTACACAAAAATTACAAAATAAATCCTAACTACCATTAAAAAAAATAATTAAACCTAATCTTACCTTTAAAAAAAATCCTAACATTAACATTATAAAAAAAGGATTTTATGTAAGGTTAGGATTTTTTATTTTTTATAATAGGATATTTTTAAAGGTAAGATTAGGTTTAATTTATTTTTACAGGTAAGTTTTTTTTATGGTAGTTAGAATTTATTTTGTAATATTTGTATATTTTAATTTGGGTTAAGTTAGGGGGTGTTAGGTTAGGGGGTTTAGATGTTAGCTTATATATATATATATATATATATATATATATATATATATATATATATATATATATATATATATATATATATATATATATCACGCCACTTGTAATCTAGCCCATAGAGTACTAAAGACACGTGCACATTCATGAGCTCTTATGAGTCTACCTAGTTTTACTCTCCAGTAAAAGAGAATGAAGCACATTTGAAGTTGTTTAAAATTGCATGCATTATCTAAATCATTAAAGTTTATTTTTTTACTGTCCCTTTATTGCAAACTCAAATAGATTTTGAACATGTGCATTGAATACAGATCCATGAGGTTTATCATTCAAATATTAAAGGGACACTGAACCCAAAATTTGTATTTTGTGATTCAGATAGAGCATGCAATTTTAAGCAACTTTCTAATTTACTCCTCTTATCAATTTTTCTTTGTTCTCTTGCTATCTTTATTTGAAAAAGAAGGAATCTAAGCTTTTTTTCTTGGTTCAGCACTCTGGACAGCACTTTTTTATTAGTGGAAGAATTTATCCACCAATCAGCAAGGACAACCCAGGTTGTTCACCAAAAATGGGCCGGCATCTAAACTTCTAACATCTAAACGAAACATTCTTGCATTTCAAATAAAGATACCAAGAGAATAAATAAAATTTGATAATAGGAAGTAAATTAGAAAGTTGCTTAAAATGTCATACTCTATCTGAATCCCAAAAGAAAATTTTTGAGTTCAGTGTTCCTTTAATATTTCTTCTTAAAGGGACAGTCAAGTCCAAAAAAAACTTTCATGATTTAAATAGGGCAGGTAATTTTAAACAACGTTCCATTTTACTTGTATCACCAATTTTGCTTTGTTCTCTTGGTATTCTTAGTTGAAAGCTAATTCTAGGAGGTTAATATACTAATTTTTTAGACCTTGAAGACTGCCTCTAATCTGAATGCATTTTCACCACTAGAGGGCATTAGTTCATGTGTTTTATATAGATAGCATTGAGCTCATGCACATGAAGTTACCCTGGAGTGAGCACTGACTGGCTAAAATGCAACTCTGTCAAAAGAACTTAAATAAGGGGGCAGTTTGCAGAGGCTTAGATACAAGGTAATCAGAGAGGTAAAAAGTATATTAATATAACAGTGTTGGTTATGCAAAACTGGAGAATGGGTAATAAAAATAATTTTCTTTCTTTTTAAAGAACAAAAATTCTGGTGTTGACTGTCGCTTTAAATTGAATGTTACAGAAGCAACCATTTTATAACATTCATTTCACATAAGAAAATTCAAAATGTCAACATTAAAGGGATATGAAACCTAAAAAATTGTTTTGTGATTCAGAGAACACCATTTAAAAAAAAAAAGTTTCCAATTTACTTCTATTCTCAAATTTGCTTTGTTCCCTATGATATTCTGTGTTGAAGAGATACCTAGGTAGGCATCTGAAGCACTACATGACAGGAAATAGTGCTGCCACCTAGTGCTCTTGCATATGGATAACAAATTGCTGCCTTATATTGCTTCAGACACGTGCACACTCCTGAGCTTACGTCCCTGCTTTTCAACAAAAGATATCAAGAGAACGGAGACAAATTAATATTAGACGTAAATTAGAAAGTTGTTTAAAATTGCATGCTCTATCTATCTGAATCATGAAAGAATTTTTTGGGATTTCATCATATCTCTAATGCTAAGCAAAGAGTTTTAAGTATATTTGTTCAATGTAAACATTTAATAGGGCAACAATATGGTATAGGAGATACAGTGCAGTGAATTATGCATTTTATCTATACAAACATAAAAACAAAAGAAGGTGCCCCAATGGTGTGGAATCGTTTGAAATATACGGTCATCCAAAGATAAACAGAATACTCACAGATTCAAAGTGCACTGCCTAGAGCAAATATCAGCATTCTGAACCTTTAGGAACCTTCAGTAAAGCCTTGGGGCTTTTAATTTCATATTTTCCATTTGTTTATTTTTTTTCTGTATTTTATTCTTGATTTTATTAAACTCCCCCTTTTTATTGTTTTAGTGTATGGATGGTCTTTGTGTTCTGTTTCTTGTATTTTCCATTCCAAAATGGTTTCTTTTTTAACAAAAGCATTTTTTTGGTTGTGATTATTATTTTTTTGTCTGAATCCTGAGATTTAAAACAATGGGGTTCAGTGTTCTACCCAGGACCTTTTTTTGCAGGTGCACCACCTGGCTGATTTTAGTGACCACCGGCTAAACTTTTAGCCAATATTAAGCTAAAGTTTGTTAATAATAAAAAACATAAATTATGCTTACCAGATAATTTAATTTCCTTCTGTATAAGGAGAGTCCATGGCTTTAATTCAATTCCTGTTGGGAAATACTGAACCTGGCTATCAGGAGGAGGCAAAGACACCTCAGCCAAAGGCTTGAACACCTCTCCCACTTCCCCTATCCCGCAGTCGTTCTGCCAAGGGAGCAAGGAACAGTAAGAAAAATATCAGGGTGCCAGAAGAAAAAACATAAATTATGCTTACCAGATAATTTCCTTTCCTTCTGCACAGGGAGAGTCTACAGCTGCATTCCTTACTTGTGGGAAATACTGAACCTGGCCACCAGAAGGAGGCAAAGACACCTTAACCAAAGGCTTAAATACCTCCCCCACTTCCCTCATCACCCAGTCATTCTGCTGAGGGAACAAGGAAAAAGGTGCCGGAAGAACAAGTTAAAATTTAGAGCCACCCATCGGCCCTGGTAAGCATAATTTATGTTTTCATTCTTAATACAGGGAGAGTCCACAGCTGCATTCCTTACTTGTGGGAAATCATACCCAAGCTCCAGAGGACACTGAATGCTAACAGGAGAGCAAAGAGGAAAGGCGACCCCCATCTGAGGGCACCACAGCCTGCAAAACCCTTTCTCCCGAAGGCTGCATCAACAGAAGCAAAAACTAGCTAAAAATTTAGGAAAAAGAATGTAAGGAGGACCAGGTAGCTGCCCCACTAGCCTGATCCATACAGGGAGTGCAGAATTATTAGGCAAATGAGTATTTTGACCACATCATCCTCTTTATGCATGTTGTCTTACTCCAAGCTGTATAGGCTCGAAAGCCTACTACCAATTAAGCATATTAGGTGATGTGCATCTCTGTAATGAGAAGGGGTGTGGTCTAATGACATCAACACCCTATATCAGGTGTGCATAATTATTAGGCAACTTCATTTCCTTTGGCAAAATGGGTCAAAAGAAGGACTTGACAGGCTCAGAAAAGTAAAAAAATAGTGAGATATCTTGCAGAGGGATGCAGCACTCTTAAAATTGCAAAGCTTCTGAAGCGTGATCATCGAACAATCAAGCGTTTCATTCAAAATAGTCAACAGGGTCGCAAGAAGCGTGTGGAAAAACCAAGGCGCAAAATAACTGCCCATGAACTGAGAAAAGTCAAGCGTGCAGCTGCCAAGATGCCACTTGCCACCAGTTTGGCCATATTTCAGAGCTGCAACATCACTGGAGTGCCCAAAAGCACAAGGTGTGCAATACTCAGAGACATGGCCAAGGTAAGAAAGGCTGAAAGACGACAACCACTGAACAAGACACACAAGCTGAAACGTCAAGACTGGGTCAAGAAATATCTCAAGACTGATTTTTCTAAGGTTTTATGGACTGATGAAATGAGAGTGAGTCTTGATGGGCCAGATGGATGGGCCCGTGGCTGGATTGGTAAAGGGCAGAGAGCTCCAGTCCGACTCAGACGCCAGCAAGGTGGAGGTGGAGTACTGGTTTGGGCTGGTATCATCAAAGATGAGCTTGTAGGGCCTTTTCGGGTTGAGGATGGAGTCAAGCTCAACTCCCAGTCCTACTGCCAGTTTCTGGAAGACACCTTCTTCAAGCAGTGGTACAGGAAGAAGTCTGCATCCTTCAAGAAAAACATGATTTTCATGCAGGACAATGCTCCATCACATGCGTCCAAGTACTCCACAGCGTGGCTGGCAAGAAAGGGTATAAAAGAAGAAAATCTAATAAAATGGCCTCCTTGTTCACCTGATCTGAACCCCATTGAGAACCTGTGGTCCATCATCAAATGTGAGATTTACAAGGAGGGAAAACAGTATACCTCTCTGAACAGTGTCTGGGAGGCTGTGGTTGCTGCTGCACGCAATGTTGATGGTGAACAGATCAAAACACTGACAGAATCCATGGATGGCAGGCTTTTGAGTGTCCTTGTAAAGAAAGGTGGCTATATTGGTCACTGATTTGTTTTTGTTTTGTTTTTGAATGTCAGAAATGTATATTTGTGAATGTTGAGATGTTATATTGGTTTCACTGGTAAAAATAAATAATTGAAATGGGTATATATTTGTTTTTTGTTAAGTTGCCTAATAATTATGCACAGTAATAGTCACCTGCACACACAGATATCCCCCTAAAATAGCTATAACTAAAAACAAACTAAAAACTACTTCCAAAACTATTCAGCTTTGATATTAATGAGTTTTTTGGGTTCATTGAGAACATGGTTGTTGTTCAATAATAAAATTAATCCTCAATTGCTCGCATGGGAATCAGTGCTGAACTTGACCCTGCCCCCACAATTATGGCATCATGTAATTTCCCTCACTAAAAAAGCACTACACTGTGTCACACTCTTCGAAACATATTATAAACTCTTAACGAACTGGTACCTTACCCCCGCGAGACTTAACAAAATGTTCGTCTCTACCTCTCCTTTATGCTGGCGTAACTGTGGCAAAAAAGGAGACTCTCTACACATATGGTGGGAATGCCCCAAGTTAAAACCCTTATGGAGTACCTGCTTCCGTACGCTAGGGAGATTAGGCATAACACTCCCTATAACTCCTTCTAACGCCCTCTTACACATAGGCATTACTAAACTACCTAAACATCAAGCATACCTAGCAATTTATTTGCTAACAGCTACCAAAGCGACAATAGCCAAGGCTTGGAAAACCGAGACGCCCCCAAAATGGTCATGCATTCTAAACTATATGGCATACATCTACAATATGGAGAAACCCATCTTTTACTCCCTTAATAATTCAGACCTATTTGAACTAGTGTGGGCAGACTGGCAATCTAACCACTCCATTACTTGGACCCCAAACCCTAGAGTAAACGCACTCTAGACAACCTTCTCCATGTACCACCCGCACATGAACTAAACCTCGGCCTCTAATAACAACCCCTCCTTTCCCCCCTCCCTAGTCCCTCCCCCCACCCCAGTCAACTCACCTCATCTGACTCGAACTATACTGTGTTCATTTTCCTCATTCTAGGAACGCATCTTGACCTGGCACATTCTTAGTGTACCATTTTTTTCTGTTCATACTTTCTGTAGGAGCCTGCGAGCTCCAAATTGTTTATTACATCACTATTATATTTGAGAAATCTTTACTAATAAAAATTTTGAAATTTAAAAAAAAAAAAAAAAAAAAAAAAAAAAAAAATTAATCCTCAAAAATACAACTTGCCTAATAATTCTGCACTCCCTGTAGAGGCCTCATTTTAGAAAATCCAAGAGGACAACCCTGCTCTCGTAGAATGAGCCATAATCCTCTAAGGAGGCTTGTGTCCGCTGTCTCATATGCCAAGCGGATGATACTCCTCAACTAAAAGATAAGGAAGTCAAAACGCCTTCTGACCCTTAAGCTTCCCAGACAGATAACAAACAGAGAAAAAAAATCTGTCTATTCCTAAGTAGCCTGAAGATAGAACTTCAAGGGACGATCCATATTAAGTAGTAAACTTTCCTTTGAGGAAGAAGGAATAGGACATAAGAAAGGAACCACAATTTCTTGATTGATAATATACAGTCATCCAAAGATAAACAGAATACTCACAGATTCAAAGTGCACTGACTAGAGCAAATATCAGCATCCTGAACCTTTAGGAGCTGTTCAGTAAACCTTAGGAGGAAATCCTAACTAGGTTCGTAGAACAGCCTTATTAGCATGGAATATCAGATACGGATGGTCGCATTGCAAGGCCACAATCTCAGAGAATTCTGCATGCAGAAGCAATACTTAGATGAAAATGAATCTTCCAAGATAACAACTCAATGTCAACCTCATGCATAGGTTTAAACGTAGCCCGATGCTAAACCTTAAGAACAAGATCTAAGTTCCAAGGAGGAGCATCAGATCGCCCGGCCTGATCGTACTCAGAGCCCTAACAAAAACCTGTACATCCGGAAGCTCAGCAAGCCTATCGTGCAGCAAAACAGACAGGGCCAAAACTGTCCCAACAAGGAACTAGCTAAGAGACCCTTCTCCAGATCATCCTGTAGGAAGGAAAGAATCCTGGCAGACTTGTATAGTGTGCCAGGACGAACCAAGCCCTTCACAGAAGAAGGAGGTCCTCCCCACCTTAAGATAGATGATGAGAAACTAGCTTACGTGCTAGAAGGAGAGGACCATAACCTTTCAGAAAACCCTCTATTGGCTAAGACTAAGTGTCAATCTCCACGCAGTCTGCCTCAGAGAATTAAGATTTGATGAAGCAAATTGGCCTTGCTCCAGCAGATCCCTGCGACAAGGTAACTTTCTTGGAGGGGAAGACAACATCCCCACTAAACCGAGAACCATGAATTTCACGGCCACGACAGAGCAATCAGTATCACGCCTACTCCTGCTAGGTTCGAGCCACCACTCGAGGAAGGAGTGATATGGCAGAAAGGGAAAAAATTGTAATGAACCTCGAAGGCACCGCTAATGCATCCATTCGCCCCGCATGAGGATCCCTGAACCACGACCCATCTGTGGGTAACTAGGTATTGAGACGGAACGTCCTGAGACCTTCATCCGGAGTCCCCTACCAAATGCAAATATCTGAAAATCCCTCGGATGGAGACTTTATCCCCAGATAAAGGGAATGTATGTAGGGAACATCCATCGCGGATGACCACACCCGGAGATTGGATCGCTGACAGCGAGCAGTAGTGGGCCTCTGCCCACTACCGAACCTGAGATACTACCCTCATCGCTAGGGAGTCTCTCATTCCCCTCAGATGGAGATCTAAGCCACCGAGAGAAAACTGACTAGAATATATAAACTGGGACTAACCCAGTAGGCTAAACCCTCAGAGCAACAAGATTGGCTGAAGATCCATAAAGTTAATCAGGAGGGAAAACTACGGGCCTCATGCCCTCTTGGCACACCCCCACCATCCTGACGGACTTGCGACTCTAGTCAAAATCGCCCCGGATGATATAAGAAAGATGTCCCTCGGGACAAGGAGATCTGGACAATGATACTAGAGAGCAATTCTCTCAACCAGTAGTCCAGGTAAATCTGTTAAGACAGATTTGAAACAGCGCCGCTCCACTGCCTCAGCCTACACTGAGTCTTGGCTGAGATGGGACCTGGCAAAAGGAATGAAGTCCATGATGGACCCCATGACAAATCATCAGCACCAAACACAGAGCTAGCGATGGCCTTAAGGAGGTCTGGATGGTACGACCTGATGAAGCTAACTAATAACTTCACAAGTTTGATAGAAATGTCTTCATGTCTATTAAGACTAAAATAGGATCCACGCTGGTGCTTTACACCAGAGAACTCTGGTCTAGATATTCTTCCATCCCTGAGGATCGAGGAAGACAGATGAAATCCCTAATGGTCTTCTATCAGACGTGACAATGGCGATTGAACCAGAATCGTCTAGACAAGGGAAGCTACCGCTAGATCTGGAATCTGGCAACTGCCAAAAGAATCCCTAGATTCCTAAAAGTAAAAGGCTCTGGAAGGAGTAGCGAGACCAAAACGGAGGAGCAATGTACTGGAAGTGCTAGTCCAGAAACGCCGGTGACGAAAGTCAAAAAATTACTGGGGGATGAGGGAAGTGCGGGAGGTATTTAAGCCTTTGGCTGGGGTGGCCAGGTTCAATATTCCCCACAAGTAAGGAATGCAGCTGTGGACTTTCCCTGTATTAAGAAGGAAACACATAATTTAGGGGGCCGCCCATCGGAGAAACACAGGCGGGAGCCATTGACTCTCCTTATACAGAAGGAAATATAATTATCTGGTAAGCATAATTTATGTTTTCCTTCTTAATATAAGGAGAGTCCATGGCTTCATTCCTTACTGTTGGGAAACTTATACCCAAGCTCTAGAGGACACTGATTGATAACGGGAGGGACAAAAATAGAGGCGGACCCTAATCTGAGGGCACCACAGCCTGCAAAACCTTTTTACCGAAGGCTGCTTCAGCTGAAGCAAAAACATCAAACTTGTAGAATTTAGAAAAAGTGTGTAAGGAGGACCAGGTAGCCGCCTTACAAATCTGATCCATAGAGGCCTCATTCTTAAAGGCCCAAGAGGAAGCCACTGCTCTAGCAGAATGAGCCGTAATTCTCTGAGGAGGTCTATGTCCCGCTGTTTCATAAGCTAAGCGGATAAGACTCCTCAACCAAAAAGATAAGGAAGTCGAAGAGACCTTCTGACCCTTACGCTTTCCAGAATATGCCACAAACAAGGAAGAAGTTTGTCTAAAATCTTAAGTAGCTTGAAGATAAAACTTCAAGGCACGAACTACGCCCAAATTATGAAGTAGACGTTCCTTCGAAGAAGAAGGATTAGGAAACAAAGAAGGAACCACAATCTCTTGATTGATGTTGCGGTCCAACACGACTATAGGGAGAAACCCTAACTTGGTACGTAAGACAACCTTATACGAATGAAACACCACATAAGGAGGCTCACATTGCAAGGTGGCAATCTCAGATACTCTGCGTGCCGAAGCAATAGCCAGTAGAAAGAGAACTTTCCAGGACAACAATTTAATATCAATTCCATGCATAGGCTCAAATGGAGCCTGTTGCAAAACTTTAAGAATCAGATTCAGACTCCAAGGTGGAGCCGAAGATCAGGACACAGGTCTGATCCTAATCAGAGCATTTAACAAAAGACTGAACATCTGAAAGCTCAGAGAGCCTCTTGTGCAGTAAAACAGACAAGGCCAAAATCTGTCCCCTCAGGAAACTGCCCGAAAGACCCTCCTCCAGACCATCCTGGAGAAACAACGGAATCCTGGCAACCTTAACCTTATGCCAAGGAAATCCACGCTCCTCACACCAGAATAAGTAGGTTCTCCACACCTTATGACATAAAACCTCAAAAATGTATTTCATGATTCAGGTAGAGCATACGATTTTAAACATCTTTACAATTTATTTAGAGTATCTAATTTGTTTTGTTCTCTTGATATCATTTTTTTAAAAGGATACCTAGGTAGACTCAGGAGCTGCTGATTGGTTGATGCACATAAATGCAAAATGTTATGTGCTCACACAATGCATTAACTAGCTCGCTGCTTCTTCAATAAAGAATACAAAGAGAATGAAGTAAATAAGATGACAGAAGTAAATTGGAAAGTTGTTTAAAATTATATTCTCTTTTTGAATCCATTGATACAGGAAAGAAACCAATGTCAAATGAGAGTTCCTGTTTTTCCTTGAATTCTATACATTTGTTTTCTATATAATTAAAGGGACACTGAACCCAATTTTATTTGAAAAGCAAGAATGTAGGTTTAGATGCTGGACCATTTTTGGTGAACAACCTGGGTTGTTCTTGCTGATTGGTGGATAAATTCACCCACCAATAAACAAGTGCTATCCAGGGTTCTGAACCAAAACATGTCTAGCTCCTTAGCTTAGATGCCTTCTTTTTCAAATAAAGATAGCAAGAAAACGAAGAAAAATTGATAATAGGAGTAAATTAGAAAGTTGCTTAAAATTGCATGCTCTATCTGATTCATGAAAGGAAAAAAAACGGGTTCAGTGTCCCTTTAATTAAAGTGATATGAGCTTTTCTTTAACAAACGGGTAAGTGGGTTTTTCTTTGGTCCTTTGTTTATAAAATGAAAAATAAAATACCAAGACAGGACTTCCGGTGGACGTGCCTTCTGAATGGAAGCAACGGGTGTGAGCTCCACTCCCAAACTAACAAAAAAAGCTTTTTCTGCACCCCTTAGAGCGACCATCCCAACCCCACAACATTAATTCCTTCTGGGAGACTGTGCAAAGGTCAGTGGAACTTGTAGACTGAGCTGGGCGTTTCATCTGCCCTAGCCCCCGGTTGTGGACATTGTGCCAACACACGTGGCAACGGACCTGAGCACTGAGGGGTAGTGTGGCACCATGCAAGAGAATCCCGTGTCTGCCTATATCTCTGCTGGATTGCAGTGTGGAAGCGGCGGATAACTTCTAGTAGGCGACATCATTGGAGAGCTGCATCGGGAGATGGTGGTAAGTGCACGGCTGAGACCTCCACACGCTGACCCGCTTGCCTGAGTGGTGCTGCACCGGAGATAAAAAATTAACACACCTCACGCAGCCCCCCCACATACTTACCAGGTCTGGATGCTGTATGGTGCTATAGCTGAGTGCCGATATATTACACCCTAAGACCGCTGAATGTGTGCATAGGATTACAGGCACCATTTTAAAGAGCCAGAGGCCTCACTGCTCCGTATGTGTATCTGATACAGAGTGGGAGTACTGGTGGGCATAAACTTGTACATGCTGCCCCTACAGATGGCTAGGTGACTCAACGCCCTACCACTCATTACAAGTTGGGTGATAAATGCATAGTTGCACTGAATATTGGGAGCCCTTGCCAAAGCGGGACTGTAATTGTTCTCTTGACTCAGATTTTTGGAATTACCAACAGGTCCATTATATATCATCAGTGAATGTTAACCCCTGTGATTCTTGAGGGTACTGTTTGTGTGGATTCTTGCACCTGGAGAGTTACCTATCTGTCCCCATAGGCCTGCTCATGAAAGTGGACAAATACTTTCAGAAACTCTCACCCCCATTAAAAGAAAATATGAGCCACACAGCAAAAACTGCGTAAAGGAGGCAGAGACACACTGCAGACTTGCATACTGAAATCCACCAAGGTCTGGATCCTCTGGTTACCCCAGCTGGAGACCATGGCCCCTATGGAGCAGCGGTCTTTGTGATTGCTGCTTCATAACTGCTGTTTCTGGCGAGTCTTCAGACTCGCCAGAAACACGGGCCGTCAAGCTCCTTTCGGAGCTTGATAGATAGGCCCCCATACCTCATTACTGTAAGAGTTAAACTCTTTTTTTCTTACCTAAGACGGACTCTTGGCCCCTCCCCCTGCTCTCTTTGCTCCTCCCGGGGACACGTCAACTTAGGGGTGTCCTCTTTCTGTCCCTGATAATGCCTGAGTATGATAATAAATAATAAATAATTACCTGGAATGTTGGTGGTGTCCACTCCCCCATAAAACGCAAGTCAATTTTAACACACCTGTGCAGATTAAATGCTGATGTGGCCCTTTTGCAGGAGACACATTTAGGGGATGAAGAACATGAAAAACTGAGATGTGATTGGGTGGGAAGAGTCATGTATTTGTCACACAATTCCTCTAGCAGAGGTCTAGCTATCTTATTTGGCAAGCGCCTACAGGTTAACCTACTTAACACTGTTGCTGATCCAGAGGGCAGATTTCTTATTGTACAGATTTCTATAGATTACATCAATTATACACTATGTAATGTATATGCGCCTAACCACAAGATAATAACTTTTTGGAAAACCTTAACACAAAATCTAACCCCATTTATGGTTTCAAACTTAGTAATTGGAGGTGATTTTAACCAATCCCCTCAACCTCTTTTGGACAGAACATGGGTGCAGGAGGTTCCGATAGCGAAAAGGTTACGGAATTATAAAGGGAAATTTGAAAAGAGAGATTTACTGGCTAACTCTCTAGCTGTAGTTGACATCTGGCGTAGGAGACATCTTGAGGGTAGAGACTATACCTGTTTGTCTAAGGCTAACTCCTCACTGTCCCTCATAGACCTCTTTCTGGTGGCGGACACACTTATTACACAAATTGCCTCAGAAACCATACATGACATCGTAATCTCTGATCACGCTCCAGTAGAGATTATTTTGGGTGACGCGCATAGGTGCCCTACCAGGAACGCCCTGCGATTTTCCTCAGTTGATCTGGGAAGCAGCTAAGGCAGTACTCACAGGCCAAATCATATCATACGTAGCTGACCTTAAGCGCAAAACCCAGTATACACATAATACTTTGCAGACTGCGTTATGTCAGACCTACCTAGCCTACTGCACTCACAAATCACGTGCCTTGTATGATATTTATATTGCGACCAAGCTGGAGTTAGACACCTTTGTTAGGCAAAAGACGGCTGCCGGTATACTAAAAACGGCAAGTAAATTCTACCGTTTCGGAAAGCTGTTGGCTAACCTAGTAAAAACTCAATGCGACAAAAAAGGCATTGTTGTGCTTAGATTCAAGGGGGAAACATATAAAACTCCCATGGAGCTGGCACATTGCTTGGCGACCTACTATACCCACCTGTACACAAGTCAACCACCAACCGACTCAAACACACAAATAGACTTTTGGAACTCCATTACAGTTCCACATCTCACCGTGGAACAAATGGAGGCCTTGAAAGCCCTGGTAACCCAGAGGAGATACAATTTACTATTAAATCCCTGTCTCTGGGTAAGACCCCTGGCCCAGACGGCCTCCCTGTAGAGTTCTTTACTCTCCTGTCGCCCCAGGTGTCCCCTACTCTTTCGAGGGTCTACAATGCGTTTTTCCTGGAGGAGAGCAGCCCCTCTAATTCGTTTGTTTCAGCACATGTCACCTTAATCCCTAAACCCGGAAAAGATCATTCCCTCCCAGAGTCATACCGCCCAATTTCCCTGTTAAACACCGATTACAAGATCTTAGCCAATACTCTTAAAAAAATTATCCCCTCTTTGTTGCATGCCGATCAAGCGGGTTTTGTCTCCGGCAGAACATCAGTAGTTAACATACGTAAAGTCCTCCATGCCATCAATCACTTCTGGACAAGAACAGGGGCCCTGCGGCGACAGGGGAATCAGGAGGCCTTCCTGTTATCCCTGGATGCAGAGAAGGCCTTTGATAGAGTGGAGTGGCCCCATTTATTTCATACCCTTAGACAATTCCAATTCGAAGGCCCTTTCCTTAAATTACTAGGCAGAATTTATTCTTCAATAATTCAAGAAAAGTCCGGAGCCGCAGCAATAAAGTATAATGTCTTTATTTATCCATAAAACAGGTCTGGTAACAGCAATAGCACAAACATGCCCTTCAGTTGACTGATAAGCTTACGCGTTTCGGCATTGTCGCCGTACTCATAGCTCTCAAAATCCCATACAACTGTTGGGCCTAATAAAGGAATAAAAACCACCGGATTGGCTGATGGGCATTAATTACTTAACTCTTTCTTATCCTGTGAATTTCAATATTACCTATTCACATAAACTATTACCATATAATCTACCTGTGAATCTAATGAAGGACTTAACTATTGTGCAAGGAAATATACAGAAACATGACTCGTATATATGTGTAAAAGTTGTCATAATATATACACTATTGTCAAGTGTTATTATAATACCATGTAATGGTTTTATCCAATATTGACAACAAGAATTCAATTTTAACTACCTATTTGCCTCTTATTTTAATAGAAAAAGGGGAAACAGTGTATAGGTAAATTTTATATATTATATATTACACATTGAGCATATTGTATTCTGTATTACACCTATACTCCTAGACTGGACATTTAAATAAACAATTTACAATTTTATGTATATATATATATTCATATTTCTCAATTTATACAGGGCAAAAGTATTACAATCAAAACCCATTAGATAACAACATTAGAAATAAATGTATTGGCAAAATAGACCTATGCTATAAATACCTATGGCTGAACATAAATGGCCCTGAAATATAAACAATAAACAATAGTGTGAATGTACTCTGAATGGTATTCACAAAAGATGTGTTGTCCCAGCCTTCTACCTTGCTTTCTCTTAGTACCAATAATTAATGAGGTTAAGGCTGAGTTTAATCCAGTAGGATGTCTTGTTTTCATTTGAAATATCCAAAAAATCTCTCTTCGTGCGAGTGCTGCCTTCCTATCCCCCCCCCCCCCCCCTTCGGCCAGCTTTTACACTCTCTATTATGGTCCATTTAAAACTAGAATTCTTTTTGTTATGGACCAATTTGAAATGCTGGACGAGTGGGGTTGTTAGGGTACCAGCCTTGATATCAGAGAAATGTTCTCTGATGCACACTCTGGTCTCCCTTGTGGTCATCCCTACATACTGCAAACCGCAGGCCTCGCAGCCCGCCAGGTACACTGTGAATGTATTTCTGCAATTCATGCATTCTCTGTGATTGTAGTGTCTATGAGTGACACTACATATAAAGCCTTCACCTGTCTGCAGATGTTCACATGCTTTGTAGTCAGTAACAAAAAAGATGTCTCCACTCTTTTTGATCTTTGGTTCACTTATTTTCAATAGTGTCTCCCTGTTAGAACAAAGAACTTCTTTTCTAACTCTGTTAATTACATATGGTTTGTATCCTCTTTTTGAAAGTCGTTCAGACAATAGATCTGCATGTTTTTCATATTCATCATTATTACTGCAATTCCGTTTCAGTCTGGTGAACTGGCCTTTAGCCACAGACCTGAACACCTGTTTGGGATGACTGCTCCTGGCATGGAGGAGCGTATTGCCCGATATTGGCTTCCTGTAAACTTCAGTTTCAACAGCGACATTGGGGATCCCAATCAAAGTGAGATCTAAGAAATTAATTCTCGTTCTATTGAGTTCAAAAGTGAACTCCAAACTAATGTCGTTGTTGTTAAGCCATTCCACAAAGGCTTTCGCACCTTCCTCAGTGCCCCGCCACACCAGAAGCAGATCATCTATATACCGCTTGAAAAACTGTATGTTATCCCTGTGGGGGTTCTCATCTCCATAGATGCGGGATAGCTCCCACCACCCCATAAAGAGGTTGGCGAAAGAGGGCGCGAATTTCGCGCCCATTGCTGTCCCGCACCTCTGGAGATAAAACACCCCCTCAAAGGAAAAATAGTTGTGTGTTAATAGGTATCGCACAACCCTTAATACATACTGTATCAAATCCTCCGAAAAACGTATATCTCTTCGCAAGAAGAATTCAATAGCCATTAGACCTTTGTCGTGCTGAATGGAAGTATACAGCGCTCTGACATCTATGGTTAGCCACATATCCTCATCCTCCCAGTTCAAATTCCTCATCAATTTTAAAACGTGGGTTGTGTCCTGTAAAAAGCTAGGAAGGTCACCTACCAATGGCTGCAATACACTATCTACCCATTGTGAGATTCTTTCAAGAAGTGATCCTATACCACTCACAATGGGTCTACCTGTGACTCCCTCCAGGGACTTATGGACCTTTGGTAGGTGATTGAAAATGGGTACAGTGGGGTTGTCCACCAGGAACAGGTAGACCCATCCAGAATACCCAATTCTCTGCCATCATCAATAATCTGTGTAAGTTCTCTCTTGAACCTACTCGTGGGATCACCCCCCAAAACTTGGTAATGGCGTGTGTCCTGAAGCTGTCTTTCCGCTTCGGTCACAAATTGCTCCCTTGACATTACCACAACCGAGCCCCCCTTGTCCGCACTCCTAATGACCAGACCCTCATTGGTCTGTAAACTTTTTAGGGCTTCTCTCTCTTTGAAACTCAAATTGTGCTGTTTACTAAGGGGGGCTTGGTGTAGCAATGTTAGGTCCTTTTCAATTCTCTCCTGGAAAGCCTCAAGTATATTGCCCCTATGGTGAATGGGGTAAAATCTGGAGGTTTCCTTAAATCTGGGTAAATGATATACATCCCTGTACTCATCAATTGCTCCTTCAGACAATAGTGACTCCATGCCCACTATATCACAATTCTCATTGAAAGTAAGTTTGTTTCTAGCACTCCAAATTCTCAGTAGTACTCATAAAAGCTTCACCATCCTCAGTATTATGAAAATATTTTTTTACTGTCAAGCCTCTTATCAATTTATTTACATCAATCAGTGTGCTGAACAAATTGAATTTTTGTGACGGCACAAATCCTAAGCCTAAACTCAAAACCTTTATCTCCATGTCTGATAATACATAATTAGATAGATTGATTACATTCATATCACTCCCGTGTCTGCCTCGCCTGGTTGACTTGCGGTTTTGTCTCACTTGACCTCCTTGGTCCCCTCTTCCTCTCCCCCCTCCCTCCGGTTTCTTGGGGGGAAGGCAAAAAACCTGTTCCAAGTCTTGTCTGTCACCTTGATCTAATCTCACTGCTCCTTCAGTGAGTGTAACATCATCTGGAGTGTATTTAGATCCTCCCTGATGTTTCTTTAGGATTGAAGGTATGGTTATATTTGAATTTTTGGGCCTTACCACCGGTTGTGCGACAACAGATGGTGTATCATGATTCCCAGTCTTATTATCCTCACCTCCTGATGCTGAGCTATTGTCGCAAGACTCTGCTTCGCTTTCTGAAAACTGGACTCTCTTTCCCCTATTACTTGCAGGATTTTGCTCTAATTGGTTTGAATTTTCTGTGCCCCTATTCCCTTTGTTGTTAAAGGAGCCTCTGCCCCTTCCTCTTCCTCGTGACCTATTAGACGCCCTGCGTCCCTCTGATCTGTCTTTCCTATTCCAAACAAATACTCTGTTATTATCATAATCTGATTGGTCTCTTAGGTACTTTTTGTGTTTACTGTTAATAAGCAATGCCTTGGTTTCAAAAAGTGTTTTTTGTAAGATCCCATCATACTTGGGGTATTCAATTGCACTACTCCTAAGATTTAATTCTATTTGCAATGTCTCAATCTGCTGGTTGACTGTATTAAGAGATTTAGTTTTAAAATTAACCAAATGCAGCATCAAACGTAGTGAACAGTCTGATAGAATTATGTTCCATTCGTTAATGAATTCCCGATCCTCCGTTTGGAAGGTAGGGAATTTATTTACTCTCAATCCCCTAGGTATAATTTTTAACTCATAATATTTGTTGAGGGTCATTATGTCCCATCTTAATTTGCTCTCTTTGAGAAGTAGAAACTCCATTTCCTCAAACAGTTTTGCCAGTGTGAATTTAGACCTATCCGTACAAAACACTTCTTCTAACTCAAGAGTGCTGTCATCTCGTTCCTGAAAGGTTTTCAGGGAGAAAAATTCCCTGCCTTCACTTGTGACTGCAACCTCCATACTTATCCTTTCATTAAATTTCTTAGTTTAATGTGTCTACAATCAACTTAAAGTGTGCACAATCTCACAAACAAGTACTATACTAAACTTCCAATTCTATCAATAAGCTCTTGTCTAAGCAATAAGATCAATAAAGGACCTGTAAAATGTAAAAATGGTTGGTATTGTTTAGGCTATAAAGGCCGTTACTAAATTAACCATTACTCCATTATTTGTTTAATGGTCAGAGACAGTTTAAATCTACACAATTGTTGATATAGTAATTAATGTTACTAAAGCTGCTCAATATATTAAAGAGCTATAACTATATCTATATCTATAACTGGAGCAGCCAAAATGAACTATTTTCGCATAGAAGTAAACATATAATTAGGGAAGGCATATGATTATTCCAAACAATTACTAGAAAACCAGTTCATTTAAATAAATGTACTATAGTCCTGTTCAGCAATCTTCACTCCATTAGGCGTGGTATGCAAGTTGATTATTAGTGCTGAATAATTAATTGAATTCCCCTTCAGATGCATATGATTTTCCCAAAATGAACAAATAAATAAATAGCGGACATAGCATGTATCTGTCCATATAGTAAAGAGTCTCAGCAACTGTAAATAACAGTCCTTGTACTTCGTAAATCAATATTGATATGAGGACTAGTATTGTTAATTAGATAGAATAGTAGAGTTCCAAAATAAATTGCACATCCGGCGTTGTTTATATGTATCAAAACCAGTAATACAGTATATCCCAGAATGATAATGAGGGACGATATGTGTACTTCAATTGTAGACATCCATGTGTTAATGATACATGTGTATTCTTTCCAAAATAGTAAGTCCTAAGTATTTAGACTATTGTATCCATGTGGTGCTCGTAACATTAATCAATAAACAAAGCACCATCCCAGACCAAACACTGTGTGCTGCCGACAAGAACCAATTGATAAGTAAAGTGAAGCCGTACACTTGTATATATATAGCCAGGTAATCCCCTGTCAAGGGAAAAAGAGTCTTATACAATGTTGTCTTGTGTGGAATATCAGATAGGTAATCTCGGTGGATGTACATACACACACACACTTACCCCCAATCTTCACGGCTTACAAACCTGACGCGGTGAACAGTATGAGAAGTGCCGTGTGAGTGACTGGATCCTTCCGGTGGCCGTAAGTCCGTGCACACTGCTCGGAGCCTCCTCGCTCTACAAGCCCGCTTCCCCGGACGCCGCCTGATTCACACTCCTCTCGGCACTCGAATATGACGTCACTGTCAGGTGCCGACTTGGGTGGGGGGCAAGGAATTCCAGATCCTCCGTTGCCGGTCTCTGAGACCTCCTTTCGGTTACCTTGTACAAATCCTGGCAGGTGATTCCACAGGTGCTGGGAACAATTGGGCTGCAATTCCGGCGATCGGCTCAATGCAATAATTCAAGAAAAGTCCGGAGCCGCAGCAATAAAGTATAATGTCTTTATTTATCCATAACACAGGTCTGGCGGAAAGACAGCTTCAGGACACACGCCATTACCAAGTTTTGGGGGGTGATCCCACGAGTAGGTTCAAGAGAGAACTTACACAGATTATTGATGATGGCAGAGAATTGGGTATTCTGGATGGGTCTACCTGTGACTTTCTCCTGGTGGACAACCCCCTTGTACCCATTTTCAATCACCTACCAAAGGTCCATAAGTCCCTGGAGGGAGTCACAGGTAGACCCATTGTGAGTGGTATAGGATCACTTCTTGAAAGAATCTCACAATGGGTAGATAGTGTATTGCAGCCATTGGCAGGTGACCTTCCTAGCTTTTTACAGGACACAACCCACGTTTTAAAATTGATGAGGAATTTGAACTGGGAGGATGAGGATATGTGGCTAACCATAGATGTCAGAGCGCTGTATACTTCCATTCAGCACGACAAAGGTCTAATGGCTATTGAATTCTTCTTGCGAAAAGATATACTTTTTTCGGAGGATTTGATACAGTATGTATTGAGGGTTGTGCGATATCTATTAACACACAACTATTTTTCCTTTTGAGGGGGTGTTTTATCTCCAGAGGTGCGGGACAGCAATGGGCGCGAAATTCACGCCCTCTTTCGCTAACCTCTTTATGGGTTGGTGGGAGCTGTCCCGCATCTATGGAGATGAGAACCCCCACAGGGATAACATACAGTTTTTCAAGCGGTATATAGATCTGCTCCTGGTGTGGCGGGGCACTGAGGAAGGTGCGAAAGCCTTTGTGGAATAGGCTTAACAACAACTACATTGGTTTGGAGTTCACTTTTGAACTCAATAGAACGAGAATTAATTTCTTAGATCTCACTTTGATTGGGATCCCCAATGTCGCTGTTGAAACTGAAGTTTACAGGAATCCAATATCGGGCAATACGCTCCTCCATGCCAGGACCAGTCATCCCAAACAGGTGTTCAGGTCTGTGGCTAAAGGCCAGTTCACCAGACTGAAACGGAATTGCAGTAATAATGATGAATATGAAAAACATGCAGATCTATTGTCTGAACGACTTTCCAAAAGAGGATAAAAACCATATGTAATTAACAGAGTTAGAAAAGAAGTTCTTTGTTCTAACAGGGAGACACTATTGGAAAAAAGTGAACCAAAGATAAAAAAAGAGTGGAGACATCTTTTTTGTTACTGACTACAGCACACAGTACAATAAAATTTGCCAGATAGTGAGAAAACACTTCAAAATGCTGGCGGCTGATGAGGCTTTATCAGATATTGCAGGAAGGGGATGTAGATGCTCTTTTAGAAGAGGGGTCTCTGTGGGAAATATCTTGGCCCCTACACAGCTCAAGGATGTACAAAGAGAGGATACAAGCTCTTGGTTGAGATTTAAAGGAGTCTACAGGTGTAGTAACATCACATGCAAAGCATGTGAACATCTGCAGACAGGTGAAGGCTTTATATGTAGTGTCACTCATAGACACTACAATCACAGAGAATGCATGAATTGCAGAAATACATTCACAGTGTACCTGGTGGGCTGCGAGGCCTGCAGTTTGCAGTATGTAGGGATGACCACAAGGGAGACCAGAGTGCGCATCAGAGAACATCTCTCTGATATCAAGGCTGGTACCCTAACAACCCCACTCGTCCAGCATTTCAAATTGGTCCATAACAAAAAGAATTCTAGTTTTAAATGGACCATAATAGAGAGTGTAAAAGCTGGCCGAAGGGGGGGGGATAGGAAGGCAGCACTCGCACGAAGAGAGATTTTTTTGGATATTTCAAATGAAAACAAGACATCCTACTGGATTAAACTCAGCCTATGACCTCATTAATTATTGGTACTAAGAGAAAGCAAGGTAGAAGGCTGGGACAACACATCTTTTGTGAATACCATTCAGAGTACATTCACACTATTGTTTATTGTTTATATTTCAGGGCCATTTATGTTCAGCCATAGGTATTTATAGCATAGGTCTATTTTGCCAATACATTTATTTCTAATGTTGTTATCTAATGGGTTTTGATTGTAATACTTTTGCCCTGTATAAATTGAGAAATATGAATATAAATATATATATACATAAAATTGTAAATTGTATATTTAAATGTCCAGTCTAGGAGTATAGGTGTAATACAGAATACAATATGCTCAATGTGTAATATATAATATATAAAATTTACCTATACACTGTTTCCCCTTTTTCTATTAAAATAAGAGGCAAATAGGTAGTTAAAATTGAATTCTTGTTGTCAATATTGGATAAAACCATTACACGGTATTATAATAACACTTGACAATAGTGTATATATTATGACAACTTTTACACATATATACGAGTCATGTTTCTGTATATGTCCTTGCACAATAGTTAAGTCCTTCATTAGATTCACAGGTAGATTATATGGTAATAGTTTATGTGAATAGGTAATATTGAAATTCACAGGATAAGAAAGAGTTAAGTAATTAATGCCCATCAGCCAATCCGGTGGTTTTTATTCCTTTATTAGGCCCAACAGTTGTAAGGGATTTTGAGAGCTATGAATACGGCGACAATGCCGAAACGCGTAAGCTTATCAGTCAACTGAAGGGCATGTTTGTGCTATTGCTGTTACCAGACCTGTTTTATGGATAAATAAAGACATTATACTTTATTGCTGCGGCTCCGGACTTTTCTTGAATTATTGCATTGAGCCGATTGCCGGAATTGCAGCCCAATTGTTCCCAGCACCTGTGGAATCACCTGCCAGGATTTGTACGAGGTAACCGAAAGGAGTTCTCAGAGACCGGCAACGGAGGGTCGGGAATTCCTTGCCCCCCACCCAAGTCAGCACCTGACAGTGACGTCATATTCAAGTGCCGAGAGGAGTGTGAATCAGGCGGCGTCCGGGGAAGCGGGCTTGTAGAGCGAGGAGGCTCTGAGCAGAGCGCACGGACTTACGGCCACCGGAAGGATCCAGTCACTCACACGGCACTTCTCATACTGTTCACCGCGTCAGGTTTGTAAGCCGTGAAGATTGGGGGTAAGTGTGTGTGTGTATGTACATCCACCGAGACTACCTATCTGATATTCAACACAAGACAACATTGTATAAGACTCTTTTTCCCTTGACAGGGGATTACCTGACTATAGAATTTATTCTTCCCCAACCACAAATATATTGGTTAATGGCCTTCTTTCCCCTACCTTCACTCTCCAAAGAGGCACTTGTCAGGGATGCCCGTTGTCCCCCCTATTTTTGATCTGGCTTTGGAGCTGCTTGCCCTTAAGCTGAAACAGACATATCCGGGAATTCTTTTGAACGATCACACTGTGCATATGGCATTATATGCTGATGATATGCTCCTTTCCATCACTGATCCCTTGTTATACGTCCCTAAAATCATAGATGTCCTAAATGTTTTGGAGATTTTGCGGGATACAAAATTAACATGAACAAATCCGAAATCTTATGGCTAACTGACCACAAATCTGACAAATCACTATACCCTTTTACTGTACAACCTGACACTCTGACCTATTTGGGAATTGAGCTACATCGCAATCCGAATAAAATCTATGAACTCAACATTGCAAAGCAGTGTAGTCAGCTACAGTCTCAGCTAAAAGCCTGGACCAGGCTCCCCCTCAGTTTATCCGGTCGAATTAACCTTGTAAAAATAATTCTGCCTAAACTGTTGTATCCTCTGTTGATGCTGCACTTTCTTATCACTAAAGGAGATTTGGCAGTGACTAAAAAGGCAATCCAATTATTTATTTGGAAGAGAAAGAAAAGGCGTATAGCGGCGTCGAAGCTACATCAACCCTACCTTAATGAAGGTTTGGCACTTCCGAACCTGAGGTGGTACGATTGAGCAGCGTCGATACGGCTGACTTTAAACTGCTACGACCCCTCTCTGGAGGGGACTATGGTGATGCCCCATTCCCTAGCATATCTCCCTTACATCCCGCTTTGGGACCTTCCAGCATAAATTAAACACAACTTAATGTACAAAGATGTACTGAAAGCTTGGTGGTTGGGTCTTGGATACTTGGGTAGGGGCTCCCTTCCTCCAAATTCATCCCATTAATGGGAAATAAAGATTTCCTGGCTGGGAACGAGACAGCCCCATTCCAGATGTGGAAAGCGGTGGGCATTGACTCCATTGGAACCCTCCTGGACCCAATGTTACACACCATCAGGACGTTTCAGGACCTAAAGCATGAGTTTGGCTTGCCTAACACTCATTTTTATGCATACCTGCAGTGCAGGCACTATGTAAACACCCTAATAGCCCAAGATTCTGGGATCTCTCCCCTTTCGCTATAATTCACACAGCCTTTAAACTAGGTCGATTCTATTTCTCCAGAATCTATCAAAGACTACTCAGACACACAGCAGACACCACTGTAGCTGACATTGCGCTTCGGATGAGAGGTGAGGGCATGACTTATATTACTGCTGACATCAAGAATAGCCTGATTATGACCAAAAGGGCTAGCCTTGTGATCACGCACAGAGTAATGCAGACTAGAATCAATGGCAATTATACCACGCAGGCACATTGGAATCCTAAATATCCAAATAAATGCATTAAAGGGACAGTCAAGTCCCAAAAAAACTTTCATGTTTCAAATAGGGCATGCAATTTTAAACAACTTTCCTATGTACTTTTATCACCAATTTGCTTTGTTCCCTTGGTAATTCTAGTTGAAAGATAAACCTAGGAGGTTCATATGCTAATTTCTTAGACCTTGAAGGCCGCCTCTAATCTAAATGCATTTTGAAAGTTTTTCACCACTAGAGGGCATTAGTTCACGTGCACATGAATTTACCATGGAGACAGCTCTAATTGGTTAAAATGCAAGTCTGTCAAAAGATCTGAAATAAGGGGGCAGTCTGCTGAGGCTTAGATACAAGGTAATTACAGAGGTAAAACGTGTATAATTATAACTGTGTTGGTTATGCAAAACTGGGGAATTGGTAATTAAGGGATTAACTATCTTTTAAAACAACAAAAATGTCGGTGTTGACTGTCCCTTTAAGTGTTGTCTGCCCAAACCCACAATTGGCCACTACTTTTTTGATTGACCCTGTGTCAGAAGTTTCTGGTGTCAGGTACAGTACTGGATCAAGACCATATTGAAAATTAATGTAACCTTAGACTTAAAGACAATATACTTGTTTGGGTGGGAGGGACAGAGTAGCACCATGCAGGTTCTGCTCACCCTATGCATCATTTTAGCTTGTCAGTGCATACTGGCCCTCTGGATCACCAACAAACCCCCCTCCTTATCTCAAATTAAATACCGGTTACTCAGGCAACTTTTTGTAGGACAACTTGACACTAAGTTGGACAATAGACGCAGACTGAAGTTATTCTTGAATAAATGGCAGTGCTTTATAAAAACTCTTCCCCCTGCGCTGCAGCATCACATATTACAACCATTTTCAAGGCGTGAACTGTTCTTGGAGGCATCCCTTAGAAGGGATTGGGATGATCTCCATTTTGAACAGGGTAGTGTTGCACAGTCCACCGGATGGGAGTTGACACTGATTGAGGGCTAGCCTCCCTAGCATTAAGAAATAATTGGGTATTATGGCAATATTGTGATTTTGGTGGCGGAGTTGGAGGAGTGGAGAGAGCCCCCCTTGACACTTTGGTCTCTGCACTTAGACTTCATGTCTGGAGTGTATTGAAGTTTGTTAGTTGTTAGTTAATGTTGTAAGTTAGAACTTATTGTATATTTGGAAAATGCGAAAATGTAAGTTGGTATTAGGTAGTTTACATAGACTCTTGCACCTTAAGCCTTCAACGAAAGCTGCCAACAACCTGTAGGTGTACACATATTTAAAGACATTCAAACTTTGATCCCTCTATGTGTATGTAATTGTATAACTTATGTGTGAACCATTTAGCCGGGAAGGCTATGTATAACTGTTGTGCATCCATGTGAACCCAAATAAAAACAAAATTTATGCTTACCTAATAAATTTCTTTCTCTTGTGGTGTATCCAGTTCACGGGTTCATCCATTACTTGTGGGATATACTCCTTCCCAACAGGAAGTTGCAAGAGGACACCCACAGCAGAGCTGTCTATATAGCTCCTCCCCTAACCCCCACCTCCAGTCATTCGACCGAAGACAAGTAAGAAAAAGGAGAAACTATAGGGTGCAGTGGTGACTGTAGTTTAAAAAATAAAAACACCTGCCTTAAAGTGACAGGGCGGGCCGTGGACTGGATACACCACAAGAAATTTATCAGGTAAGCATAAATTTTGTTTTCTCTTCTAAGGTGTATCCAGTCCACGAGTTCATCCATTACTTGTGGGATACCAATACCAAAGCTTTAGGACACTGATGAAGGGAGGGACAAGGCAGGCACTTAAACGGAAGGCACCACTGCCTTTAAGACCTTTCTCCCAAAAATAGCCTCCGAGGAAGCAAAAGTTTCAAATTTGTAGAATTTACAAAAAGTATGAAGCGAAGACCAAGTCGCCGCCTTACAAATCTGTTCAACAGAGGCCTCATGTTTAAAAGCCCATGTGGAAGCTATCGCTAT
The DNA here is from genome assembly GCF_027579735.1 of Bombina bombina. Classification (NCBI taxonomy): domain Eukaryota; kingdom Metazoa; phylum Chordata; class Amphibia; order Anura; family Bombinatoridae; genus Bombina; species Bombina bombina. Next base: position 890,586,488 of record NC_069499.1, on the reverse strand, counting down.
ACAGGGAGTGCAGAATTATTAGGCAAGTTGTATTTTTGAGGATTAATTTTATTATTGAACAACAACCATGTTCTCAATGAACCCAAAAAACTCATTAATATCAAAGCTGAATAGTTTTGGAAGTAGTTTTTAGTTTGTTTTTAGTTTTAGCTATTTTAGGGGGATATCTGTGTGTGCAGGTGACTATTACTGTGCATAATTATTAGGCAACTTAACAAAAAACAAATATATACCCATTTCAATTATTTATTTTTACCAGTGAAACCAATATAACATCTCAACATTCACAAATATACATTTCTGACATTCAAAAACAAAACAAAAACAAATCAGTGACCAATATAGCCACCTTTCTTTGCAAGGACACTCAAAAGCCTGCCATCCATGGATTCTGTCAGTGTTTTGATCTGTTCACCATCAACATTGCGTGCAGCAGCAACCACAGCCTCCCAGACACTGTTCAGAGAGGTGTACTGTTTTCCCTCCTTGTAAATCTCACATTTGATGATGGACCACAGGTTCTCAATGGGGTTCAGATCAGGTGAACAAGGAGGCCATGTCATTAGATTTTCTTCTTTTATACCCTTTCTTGCCAGCCACGCTGTGGAGTACTTGGATGCGTGTGATGGAGCATTGTCCTGCATGAAAATCATGTTTTTCTTGAAGGATGCAGACTTCTTCCTGTACCACTGCTTGAAGAAGGTGTCTTCCAGAAACTGGAAGTAGGACTGGGAGTTGAGCTTGACTCCATCCTCAACCCGAAAAGGCCCCACAAGCTCATCTTTGATGATACAGCCCAAACCAGTACTCCACCTCCACCTTGCTGGCGTCTGAGTCGGACTGGAGCTCTCTGCCCTTTCCAATCCAGCCACGGGCCCATCCATCTGGCCCATCAAGACTCACTCTCATTTCATCAGTCCATAAAACCTTAGAAAAATCAGTCTTGAGATATTTCTTGGCCCAGTCTTGACGTTTCAGCTTGTGTGTCTTGTTCAGTGGTGGTCGTCTTTCAGCCTTTCTTACCTTGGCCATGTCTCTGAGTATTGCACACCTTGTGCTTTTGGGCACTCCAGTGATGTTGCAGCTCTGAAATATGGCCAAACTGGTGGCAAGTGGCATCTTGGCAGCTGCACGCTTGACTTTTCTCAGTTCATGGGCAGTTATTTTGCGCCTTGGTTTTTCCACACGCTTCTTGCGACCCTGTTGACTATTTTGAATGAAACGCTTTATTGTTCGATGATCACGCTTCAGAAGCTTTGCAATTTTAAGAGTGCTGCATCCCTCTGCAAGATATCTCACTATTTTTTACTTTTCTGAGCCTGTCAAGTCCTTCTTTTGACCCATTTTGCCAAAGGAAAGGAAGTTGCCTAATAATTATGCACACCTGATATAGGGTGTTGATGTCATTAGGCCACACCCCTTCTCATTACAGAGATTCACATCACCTAATATGCTTAATTGGTAGTAGGCTTTCGAGCCTATACAGCTTGGAGTAAGACAACATGCATAAAGAGGATGATGTGGTCAAAATACTCATTTGCCTAATAATTCTGCACTCCCTGTAGTAGAATGAGCTGTAATTCTTTCAGGAGGCTGCTGGCCAGCAGTCTCATAAGCTAAACGGATTATGCTTCTCAGCCAAAAAGAAAGAGAAGTTGCCGAAGCCTTTTGGCCTCTCCTCTTTCCAGAGTAGACAACAAACAATGCAGATGTTTGACGAAGATCCTTAGTAGCTTGCAAATAAAACTTTAAAGCACGAACCACGTCAAGATTGTGTAACAGACGTAACGTCTTTGAAGAAGGATTAGGACACAGTGACGGAACAACAATTTCCTGATTGATATTCCTATTAGATAATACCTTAGGAAGAAACCCAGGTGTGATAAGGGGAAACCCAGGTGTGATAAGGGGAATCACACTGCAAGGCAGATAACTCTGAAACTCTTCGAGCCAAAGAGATAGCTACTAAAAACAGAACTTTCCAAGATAAAAGCTTGATATCTATGGAATGCAAAGGTTCAAACGGAACCCCTTGAAGAACTTTAAGAACTAAATTTAAACTCCATGGCGGAGCAACAGGTTTAAACACAGGCCTGATTCTAACCAAAGACTAACAAAACGCATGAACGTCTGGAACATCAGCCAGGCGCTTGTGCAAAAGAATAGACAGAGCAGAAATCTGTCCCTTTAAGGAACTAGCCGATAATCCCTTTTCCAATCCTTCTTGGAGAAAAGATAGTATCCTAGGAATCCTGACCTTACTCCACGAGTAACCGTTGGATTCACACCAATGGAGATATTTACACCATATCTTATGATAGATTTTCCTGGTGACAGGCTTTCAAGCCTGAATCAAGGTATCAATGACCGACTCGGAGAAACCACGTTTTGATAAAATCAAGTGTTCAATCTCCAAGCAGTCAGACGCAGAGAAAACAGAATTTATGCTTACCTGATAAATTACTTTCTCTTGTGATGTATCGAGTCCACGGATTCATCCTTTACTTGTGGGATATTCTCCTTCCCAACAGGAAGTGGCAAAGAGAGCACACAGCAGAGCTGTCCATATAGCTCCCCCTCCAGCTCCACCCCCCAGTTATTCGACCGAAGGATAGGAAGAAAAAGGAGAAACCATAGGGTGCAGTGGTGACTGTTGTTTAAACAAAAAAGCTACCTGACTTAATAGCCAGGGCGGGCTGTGGACTCGATATATCACAAGAGAAAGCAATTTATCAGGTAAGCATAAATTCTGTTTTCTCTTGTAAGATGTATCGAGTCCACGGATTCATCCTTTACTTGTGGGATACCAATACCAAAGCTTTAGGACACGGATGAAGGGAGGGAATAAGACAGGTACCTTAAACGGAAGGCACCACTGCTTGTAAAACCTTTCTCCCAAAAATAGCCTCCGAAGAAGCAAAAGTATCGATTTTGTAAAATTTGGAAAAAGTATGCAGCGAAGACCAAGTCGCTGCCTTACAAATCTGTTCAACAGAAGCCTCATTTTTAAAAGCCCATGTGGAAGCCACTGCTCTGGTAGAATGAGCAGAAATTGTTTCAGGAGGCTGCTGGCCAGCAGTCTCATAGGCCAAACGGATGATGCTTTTCAGCCAAAAGGAAAGAGAGGTAGCAGTCGCCTTCTGACCTCTCCTCTTACCAGAATAGATAACAAACAATGAAGGTGTTTGTCTGAATTTTAAAGCACGAACCACATCAAGATTGTGTAACAGACTTTCCTTCTTCGAAGAAGGATTAGGACACAGAGAAGGAACAACAATTTCCTGGTTAATATTCTTATTAGACACAACCTTAGGAAGAAAACCAGGTTTGGTACGCAAAACTACCTTTTCTGCATGGAAAACCAGGTAAGGTGAATCACACTGTAAAGCAGATAACTCTGAAACTCTTCGAGCAGAAGAGATAGCTACCAAAAACAAAACTTTCCAAGATAAAAGCTTAATATCTATGGAATGTAAAGGTTCAAACGGAACCCCTTGCAGAACTGAAAGAACTAAATTCAGACTCCATGGCGGAGCTACAGGTCTATAAACAGGCTTGATTCTGACTAAAGCCTGACTAAACGCTTGAACGTCTGGTACCTCTGCCAGACGTTTGTGTAAAAGAATAGACAAAGCAGATATCTGTCCTTTTAAGGAACTAGCTGATAATCCTTTCTCCAATCCTTCATGGAGAAAGGACAATATCCTGGGAATCCTAATCTTACTCCATGAGTAACCCTTGGATTCACACCAAAAAAGATATTTTTGCCAAATCTTATGGTAGATTTTCCTGGTGACAGGCTTTCTAGCCTGAATCAGGGTATCAATAACCGACTCAGACAAACCACGCTTTGATAGAATTAGGCGTTCAATCTCCAAGCAGTCAGACGCAGAGAAATTAGATTTGGATGCTTGAAAGGACCTTGTATTAGAAGGTCCTGCCTCATTGATAGTGTCCATGGTGGGACAGATGACATGTCCACTAGGTCTGCATACCAGGTCCTGCGTGGCCACGCAGGCACTATCAGAATCACCGAAGCCCTCTCCTGCTTGATTCTGGCAACCAGACGAGGGAGGAGAGGAAACGGTGGAAAAACATAGGCCAGATTGAAGGACCAAGGCGCTGCTAGAGCATCTATCAGCACCGCTTGGGGATCCCGGGACCTGGACCCATGAAAAGGAAGTTTGGTGTTCTGACGGGACGCCATCAGATCCAATTCTGGAGTGCCCCATAGCTGAGTCAGCTGGGCAAATACCTCCGGGTGGAGTTCCCACTCCCCCGGGTGAAAAGTCTGATGACTTAGAAAATCCGCCTCCCAGTTGTCTACTCCTGGGATGTGAATTGCTGAGAGATGGCAGGAGTGATCCTCTGCCCACCTGATAATTTTGGTTACTTCCATCATTGCTACGGAACTCCTTGTTCCTCCTTGATGATTGACGTAAGCTACAGCCGTGATGTTGTCCGACTGAAATCTGATGAATTTGGCCGCGGCTAGCTGAGGCCATGCCTGAAGCGCGTTGAATATCGCCCTCAGTTCCAGAATGTTTATCGGGAGAAGAACTTCTTCCCGAGACCATAAGCCCTGAGCTTTCATGGAGTCCCAGACTGCACCCCAGCCCAACAGACTGGCGTCGGTCGTTACGATGATCCACTCTGGTCTGCGGAAACACATTCCCTGAGACAGGTGATCCTGAGACAACCACCAGAGAAGAGAATTTTTTGTCCCCTGGTCCAACTGTATTTGAGGAGACAAATCTGCATAATCCCCATTCCACTATTTGAGCATGCATAGTAGCAGTGGTCTGAGGTGTATCCGTGCAAAAGGGACTATGTCCATTGCCGCTACCATTAATCCGATTGTTTCCATGCACTGAGCTACAGATGGCCGAGGAATGGAATGAAGGGCTCGGCAAGTGGTTAAGAGTTTTAACTTCCTGACCTCCGTCAGAAATATTTTCGTTTCTACCGAGTCTATCAGAGTTCCTAGGAAGGAAACTCTTGTGAGGGGAGGAGAGAGAACTCTTTTTGATGTTTACCTTCCACCCGTGAGACCTCAGAAAGGCCAATACAATTTCCGTGTGAGACTTGGCTCTTTGGAAAGTCAACACCTGATTTAAGATGTTGTCTAGATAAGGCGCCACTGCTATGCCCCGCGGTCTTAGAACCGCTAGGAGGGACCCTAGCACCTTTGTGAAAATTCTGGGAGCAGTGGCCAACCCGAAAGGAAGAGCCACAAACTGGTAATGCTTGTTCAGAAAGGCGAACCTGAGAAACTGGTGATGATCTTTGTGGATAGGAATGTGCAGATACGCATCCTTTAAATCCACGGTGGTCATATATTGACCCTCCTGGATCATTGGTAAGATTGTCAGAATGGTCTCCATCTTGAATGATGGGACTCTGAGGAATTTGTTTAGAATTTTGAGATCCAGGATTGGTCTGAAAGTTCCTTCTTTCTTGGGAACCACAAACAGGTTTGAGTAAAAACCCAGCCCTTGTTCCACAATTGGAACTGGGTGGATCACTCCCATTGTATGTAGGTCTTCTACACAGCGTAAGAACGCCTCTTTCTTTTTCTGGTCTGTAGACAGACGAGAAATGTGGAACATTCCCCTTGGAGGGGAGTCCTTGAAATCTAGAAGATATCCCTGGGATACAATCTCTAAGGCCCAGGGATCGAGTACATCTCTTGCCCAGGCCTGAGCGAAGAGAGAGTCTGCCCCCTACTAGATCCAGTCCCGGATCAGGGGGCTACCCCTTCATGCTGTCTTGGGGGCAACTGCAGGCTTCTTGGCCTGTTTACCCTTGTTCTAGCCCTGGTAAGGTTTCCAGGCTGACCTGGGTTGGTAAGCGTTACCCTCTTGCTTTGCAGCAGGGGAGGATGAAGCGAGACCGCTCCTGAAATTCCGAAAGGAACGAAAATTATTTTGTTTGTTCTTTATCTTGAAGGACTTGTCCTGAGGGAGAGCATGGCCTTTTCCCCCAGTGATTTCTGAAATAATCTCTTTCAATTCAGGCCCGAAGAGGGTCTTTCCTTTGAAAGGGATGTTCAAGAGTTTGGATTTTGACGACACATCAGCCGACCAGGACTTTAGCCATAGAGCCCTGCGCGCTAAAATAGCGAAGCCTGAATTCTTTGCTGCTAACTTAGATAGTTGGAAAGCGGCATCTGTGATAAAAGAATTAGCCAGCTTAAGAGCCTTAATTCTGTCCATAATGTCCTCATATGAGGTCTCCATCTGGAGCGCATCTTCCAGCGCCTCGAACCAGAAAGCAGCTGCAGTAGTTATAGGAACAATGCACGCAATAGGTTGGAGAAGAAAACCTTGTTGAACAAAAATTTTCTTAAGTAAACCCTCTAATTTTTTATCCATAGGGTCTTTGAAAGCACAACTGTCTTCAATTGGTATGGTTGTGCGTTTAGCAAGTGAAGAAATAGCCCCCTCCACCTTAGGGACCGTCTGCCACGAGTCCCGCATGGGGTCAGATATGGGGAACATTTTCTTAAAAACAGGAGGGGGAACGAAGGGAATACCTGGTCTATCCCACTCCCTAGTAACGATATCCGCAATCCTCTTAGGGACCGGGAACACATCAGTGTAAACAGGAACTTCCAGGTACTTGTCCATTTTACACAATTTCTCTGGAACCACCATAGGGTCGCAGTCATCCAGAGTAACTAATACCTCCCTGAGCAATAAGCAGAGGTGTTTAAATTTAAAAGCCAATATATCTGAATCTGTCTGAGGTGAAACCTTTCCTGAATCAGAAATTTCTCCCTCAGACAGCACATCCCTCACCCCAACTTCAGAGCGTTGTGAGGGTATATCGGATACGGCTACTAAAGCGTCAGAATGCTCATTATCTGTTCTTAAAACAGAGCTATCACGCTTTGCAGGTAACACGGGCAGTTTAGATAAGAACTCTGAGAGGGTATTATTCATAACTGCCGCCAAATCTTGCAAGGTAAAAGAGTTAGACGCACTAGAGGTGCTAAGCGTCGTTTGAGCGGGCGTAACTGGTTGTGACACTTGGGGAGAGGTTGACGGGCTAACCTCGTTACCTTCTGTCTGAGAATCATCTTGGGCCACTTTTTTAAGTGTAACAATATGTTCTTTAAAGTGTATAGACATATCAGTACAAGTGGGACACATTCTGAGAGGGGGTTCCACCATGGCATCTAAACACATTGAACAAGGATTGTCCTTGGTGTCAGACATGTTTAACAGACTAGTAGTAACACAAGGAGGCTTGGAAATCACTTTAATCAAATAAAAACACACTTTGAAAAAAACGTTACTGTGCCTTTAAGAGATAAAAAAAGGCACACAATTTTGCAAAACAGTGAAAAAATGCAGCAAACTTTTCGAAATTTTTACAGTATGTACCTAAAGCATTAGTATGATTGCACCACTAGTAATAAAAACGATTAACCCCTTAATGCCCAAACCGGATCGACAGTAAGCCAAAAAAACGGTTAAAAAACATTCAGCACCTTGCCACAGCTCTGCTGTGGCCCTACCTGACCTTAGGAACCAGATTTGTAGGGGAAAAGCTTCTTATAGGCCCTCAAACTGCAGCAGGACCCTCCATGTGAAAACAGCCTGAACTTCTAGTCAAATATAACTGCGCATCTGAGGCGCGAAATTAGGCCCCTCCCACCTCACTACGGAGCTTGTGAGGCCTAAAGAAACACTCCAAAGTGCTTTAATATTAGCCATGTGGGTAACAACCCCTGAAAGAAACCCAAAGGAACCTTCAAAGTGTCTCAAAAAAACGATATTTTCAATAAAAACCGTTTGCCTTGAAAGTAGTGTCAACCAGCATAAACTATCCCTGTTATGTAAGCTTGAAATTCCATACTTAGTCTCTGAATACAGCTTACCATTCCCTCATGGGGATATTATCAGCCTTCTCTAGCATTATCACACTCTTGTCTAGAAGAAAAAAAGACTGAACATACCTTATTGCAGCCTAACCTGCAAACCGTTCCCCCCAACTGAAGTTTTCTTGTACTCCTCAGTCCTTTGTGGGAACAGCAGTGGATTTTAGTTACAACATGCTAAAATCATCTTCCTCCCTGCAGAAATCTTCGTCTCCTTTATGCTAGAGAGTAAATGGTACAAACCGGTACCATTTAAAATAACAAAATCTTGCTTGTAGAAAATAAAAACTACATTTTTTTACCACATTCACTTTACACTTCCGATTGCTTAGAGCCGGCAAAGAGAATGACTGGGGGGTGGAGCTGGAGGGGGAGATATATGGACAGCTCTGCTGTGTGCTCTCTTTGCCACTTCACACAAGTAAAGGATTAATTGCCACAAGTAAAGGATGAATCCGTGGACTCGATACATCTTACAAGAGAAATTAGATTTGGATGTTTGAATGGATCTTGGAGTAGAAGGTCCTGCCTCAGCGGCAGAGTCCATGGTGGAAAGGATGACATGTCCACCAGATCCGCATACCAAGTCCTGCGTGGCCACGCAGACGCTATCAAAATCACCAAAGCTCTCTCCTGCTTGATCTTGGCAATCAGACGAGGGAGGGGAGGAAACGGTGGAAACACATAAGCCAGGCTGAAGGACCAGGGCACTGCTAGAGCATCTATCAGCGCTGCCTGGGGATCCCTTGACCTGGACCCGTAACAAGGAAGCTTGACGTTCTGACGAGACGCCATCAGATCCAGTTCTAGTTTGCCCCATAGTTGAATCAGCTGGGCAAATACCTCCGGATGGAGCTCCCACTCCCCCGGATGAAAAGTCTGCCGACTTAGAAAATCCGCCTCCCAGTTCTCTACTCCTGGGATATGGATAGCTGAGAAATGGCAAGAGTGAACCTCTGCCCATAGAATTATCTTGGAAACCTCCATCATTGCCAGGGGACTCCTTGTTCCCCCCTGATGGTTGATATAGGCTACAGTCGTTATATTGTCCGACTGAAATCTGATTAACTTGGCCGCAGCTAGTTGAAGCCAAGCCTGAAGAGCATTGAATATCGCTCTTAGTTCCAGAATGTTTATCGGAAGGAGGGCTTCCTCCTGAGTCCACGAACCCTGAGCCTTCAGGGAGTTCCAGACTGCGCCCCAGCCCAGAAGGCTGGCATCTGTCGTCACTATAGTCCACTCTGGCCTGCGGAAACTCATTCCCCTGGACAGATGTACCCGAGATAACCACCAGAAAAGAGAATCCCTGGTCTCTTGATCCAGATTTAATAGAGGAGACAAATCTGTGTAGTCCCCATTCCACTGGTTGCGCATGCAAAGTTGCAGTGGTCTGAGATGTAGGCGGGCAAACGGAACTATGTCCATTGACGCTACCATTAGGCCGATCATTTAGATACACTGAGCCACTGACGGCCGAGAAGTGGAATGAAGAGCACTGCAGCAAGTTAGAAGCTTTGATATCCTGACTTCTGTAAGAAAAATTTTCATTTCTACTGAATCTATCAGAGTTACTAGGAAGGAAACTCTTGTGAGAGGAGAGAGAGAACTCTTTTCTATGAAAATACACACAACACACAAAAGTTCTGGTGTAGCAAAATATTGGAGTCAAAGATTAATGATAAAAGGCTCTCATGTGGGATGTCAAGGCAGCTTCAACCAAGATAAGAACAATAACAGCTCATTAGAGAGCAAACCTCACCTCCTCAGCAAAGGCACCCAGCGTCCAGCTGATAAGTAAAGCGCTTTTCGATTCCGGCAAACCCGGTCGCCAGGAACCATCCGCTACACATACCTCAGTAGAGACCAGTCCCGGGACGTAAGCACGTAGAGCCGCGCTCCCCTCCTGGGGCCGGTCAATCTTGCAGAGTATCCAATACACGGGCGAGAGTGCCGAGCTGCTGGGGATGTGTCAGCTGTAGGTAAGCGATCACCAATTACCACATCCAAAAGGTAAACGATGCAGGTACAGATCCTTGAGATCCAGTAACGATCTGTCCTGTAGCAATAAGTGGACCCCTCGTGGCCCACAGAAACAACATCAAACAAACAAAGGGGCTCAGGATCACCGTATATGTTAACAATAAAAACAGTCTTTATTAGAACGATTAAAATACACACACAGGAGGTAGTGACTGGACCAGTCACTACCTCCTGTGTGTGTATTTTAATCGTTCTACTAAAGACTGTTTTATGGTTAACATATACGGTGATCCTGAGCCCCTTTGTTCGTTTAAAACTCTTTTCTATGTTCACTTTCCACCCATTAGACCTCAGAAAGGCCAGAACAATGTCCGTATGGGACTTGGCGATTTGAAAAGTCGACGCCTGAATCAGAATGTCGTCTAGGTAAGGGGCCACCGCTATGCCCCGCGGCCTTAGAACCACCAGAAGGGACCCTAGAACCTTCGTAAAGATTCTTGGTGTCGTGGCTAACCCGAAGGGAAGAGCCACAAACTGGTAATGCCTGTCTAGGAAGGCAAACCTGAGGAACTGATGATGATCTCGGAATGTGGAGATAAGCATCCTTTAAGCCCACGGTAGTCATATATTGACCCTCCTGGATCATAGGGAGGATGGTTTGGATTGTCTCCATCTTGAAGGATGGGACCCTGAGAAATTTGTGTAGGATCTTGAGATCCAAGATAGGTCTGAAAGTTCCCTCTTTTTTGGGAACTATAAACAGGTTTGAATAGAAACCCAGCCCCTGTTCCTCTCTTGGAACTGGGTGGATCACTCCCATAACCAGTAGGTCTTGAACGCAACGTAAGAATGCCTCTCTCTTTATCTGGTATACAGATAGTTGTGAGAGATGAAATCTCCCCTTTGGAGATGAACCTTTGAATTCCAGAAGATATCCCTGGGAAACAATCTCTAGTGCCCAGGGATCCTGGACCTCTCTTACCCAAGCCTGGGCGAAGAGAGAAAGTCTGCCCACGACTGGATCCGGTCCCGGATCGGGGGCTACTCCTTCATGCTGTCTTAGAGGAAGCCGCAGGTTTCTTGGCCTGCTTCCCCTTGTTCCAAGTCTGGTTAGGTCTCCAGACTGGTTTGGACTGGGCAAAATTTCCCTCTTGTTTTGCATTAGAGGAAACTGAAGCTGTGCCACTCTTGAAGTTTCGAAAGGAACGAAAATTATTCTGTTTGGCCCTTAATTTATTGGCCCTATCCTGAGGAAGGGCGTGACCTTTTCCTACGGTAATATCAGAGATGATCTCCTTCAGGCTAGGCCCAAATAGGGTCTGTCCTTTGAAAGGGATGTTAAGAAGCTTAGACTTTGAAGTAAGGTCTGCTGACCAGGACTTAAGCCATAGCGCCCTACGCGCCAAAATGTCAAAACCTGAATTCTTAGCCGTTAGCTTGGTTAAATGAAAAACGGCGTCAGAAATAAAGAAATTAGCTAACTTAAGAGCTTTAATCCTGTCTAAAATATCGTCTAACGGGGTCTCCACTTGTAGAGCCTCCTCAAGAGACTCAAACCAAAAAGCCGCTGCAGCAGTAACTGGGGCAATGCATGCAAGAGGTTGGAGAATAAAACCCTGATGTATTAAAATTTTCTTAAGGAGACCCTCCAATTTTTTATCCATAGGATCTAGGAAAGCACAACTGTCCTCGACGGGGATAGTTGTACGCTTAGCTAGGGTAGAGACTGCTCCCTCCACCTTAGGGACCGTGTGCCACGAGTCCCGTATGGCAGCATCTATGGGAAACATCTTTTTGAAAGCAGGAGGGGGAGAGAACGGCACACCTGGTCTATCCCATTCCTAAGTAATAATTTCCGAAAACCTCTTAGGGACTGGAAAAACATCAGTATAAACAGGCTCTGCAAAGTATTTGTCCATCTTACACAACTTCTCTGGAACTACAATGGGTTCACAGTCGTCCAGAGTCGCTAAAACCTCCCTAAGCAATAAGCGGAGGTGTTCGAGCTTAAATTTAAACACTGTCATTTCAGAATCAGACTGAAGCAACGCCTTCCCTGAGTCTGAAATGTCACCCACAGGTAGAAGCTCACCTGCCTCGGCTTCTGAGTATTGTGAAGCTATATCGGACACAGGCATTAAAGCGTCAAAAAGCTCTGTATTAGTTCTAGCCCCAGAGCTGTCTCGCTTTCCTTGTAACCCTGGCAGTTTGGACAATACCTCTGAGAGGGTAGCATTCATAACTGCCGCCATGTCCTGTAAGGTAAAAGAATTAGACGCGCTAGATGTACTTGGCGTCACCTGAGCGGGAGTTATGGGTTCTGACACATGGGGCAAGCTAGATGGCATAATCTCCCTTTTTTCAGTCAGAGAATCCCCTGGAGATAAATCTTTAAGCCCCATAATATGGTCTTTATAGTTTATAGAAATTTCAGTACATTTGGTACACATTCTAAGAGGGGGTTCCACAATGGCTTCCAAACATATTGAACAAGGAGTTTCCTCTATGTCAGACATGTTTAACAGACTAGTAATGAGACAAGCAAGCTTGGAAAACACTTTAATAAAGGTGAAACAGCAATTAACAAAAAACGTTACTGTGCCTTTAAGAGAAAAAAACTAGCACTTAAACTGCAAAACAGTGTAAAAATATACCAAAGTCTTCGAAATTTTTACAGTGTGTGTAAGGGACTAAAGCAACATTGCACCCACTTGCAAATGGATGATTAACCCCTTAGCCCCCAAACCGGATTTATAAAACGTCAACCACCATTAAAATACAGTTGAGCATCTTGCCACAGCTCTGCTGAGGCTCCTACCTGCCCTCAAATACGATTTAGGGAGGAAATAAACCCTTTATAATGGTCCTCAGATGCCAGAGGACTCTTCTAGGGAAGCTGGATGTCTCAGTCTGAATTAAAACTGCGCATCTAGAGCGCTAAAATAGGCCCCTCCCACCATGTACTGGATGTCAGAGGGGCCTTAAGAAAATACTCCTAGGAGTATCTGACTAGCCATGTGGAAACTAGGCCCCAAATAAAGACTTATCTCCCTCAGAGAAAAAAACGTCCTATTTATGAAATCATGTAAACATTTTGTCACTAAGTAATATGAGTATTAACCTGAGTATTACCCTGTTTTGTAAGCATGATCCCAGTCGCTGTTAAATCACTGCATCAGGCTTACCTCAAATGCACAAAGCTCTGTCAGCATTTTCTAGAACTTATTCATCTCTCTAGAAATAAAAAACAGAATTTATGCTTACCTGATAAATTACTTTCTCCAACGGTGTGTCCGGTCCACGGCGTCATCCTTACTTGTGGGAATATTCTCTTCCCCAACAGGAAATGGCAAAGAGCCCAGAAAAGCTGGTCACATGATCCCTCCTAGGCTCCGCCTACCCCAGTCATTCGACCGACGTACAGGAGGAAATATGCATAGGAGAAACCATATGATACCGTGGTGACTGTAGTTAGAGAAAATAATTCATCAGACCTGATTATAAAAACCAGGGCGGGCCGTGGACCGGACACACCGTTGGAGAAAGTAATTTATCAGGTAAGCATAAATTCTGTTTTCTCCAACATAGGTGTGTCCGGTCCACGGCGTCATCCTTACTTGTGGGAACCAATACCAAAGCTTTAGGACACGGATGAAGGGAGGGAGCAAATCAGGTCACCTAAATGGAAGGCACCACGGCTTGCAAAACCTTTCTCCCAAAAATAGCCTCTGAAGAAGCAAAAGTATCAAATTTGTAAAATTTGGCAAAAGTGTGCAGTGAAGACCAAGTCGCTGCCTTACATATCTGGTCAACAGAAGCCTCGTTCTTGAAGGCCCATGTGGAAGCCACAGCCCTAGTGGAATGAGATGTGATTCTTTCAGGAGGCTGCCGTCCGGCAGTCTCATAAGCCAATCGGATAATGCTTTTAAGCCAAAAAGAAAGAGAGGTAGAAGTTGCTTTTTGACCTCTCCTTTTACCAGAATAAACAACAAACAAAGAAGATGTTTGTCTGAAATCTTTAGTGGCCTCTAAATAGAATTTTAGAGCACGGACTACGTCCAAATTGTGTAACAAACGTTCCTTCTTTGAAACTGGATTCGGACACAAAGAAGGTACAACTATCTCCTGGTTAATATTCTTGTTGGAAACAACTTTCGGAAGAAAACCAGGCTTAGTACGCAAAACCACCTTATCTGCATGGAACACCAGATAGGGCGGAGAACACTGCAGAGCAGATAACTCAGAAACTCTTCTAGCAGAAGAAATAGCAACCAAAAACAAAACTTTCCAAGATAATAACTTAATATCTACGGAATGTAAGGGTTCAAACGGAACCCCTTGAAGAACTGAAAGAACTAGATTAAGACTCCAGGGAGGAGTCAAAGGTCTGTAAACAGGCTTGATTCTAACCAGAGCCTGAACAAACGCTTGAACGTCTGGCACAGCTGCCAGCCTTTTGTGAAGTAAAACAGATAACGCAGAGATCTGTCCCTTCAGAGAACTTGCAGATAATCCTTTCTCCAAACCTTCTTGTAGAAAGGATAGAATCTTAGGAATTTTTATCTTGTTCCATGGGAATCCTTTAGATTCACACCAACAGATATATTTTTTCCATATCTTATGGTAAATTTTTCTAGTTGCAGGCTTTCTAGCCTAAATCAGAGTATCTATTACAGAATCTGAAAACCCACGCTTTGATAAAATCAATCGTTCAATCTCCAAGCAGTCAGTTGGAGGGAAACCAGATTCGGATGTTCGAATGGACCTTGAACAAGAAGGTCCTGTCTCAAAGGTAGCTTCCATGGTGGAGCCGATGACATATTCACCAGGTCTGCATACCAAGTCCTGCGTGGCCACGCAGGAGCTATCAAGATCACCGAAGCCCTCTCCTGATTGATCCTGGCTACCAGCCTGGGAATGAGAGGAAAGGTGGGAATACATAAGCTAGGTTGAAGGTCCAAGGTGCTACTAGTGCATCTACTAGAGTCGCCTTGGGATCCCTGGATCTGGACCGGTAACAAGGAACCTTGAAGTTCTGACGAGAGGCCATCAGATCCATGTCTGGAATGCCCCATAATTGAGTTATTTGGGCAAAGATTTCCGGGTGGAGTTCCCACTCCCCCGGATGGAATGTCTGACGACTCAGAAAATCCGCTTCCCAATTTTCCACTCCTGGGATGTGGATTGCAGACAAGTGGCAGGAGTGATCCTCCGCCCATTGAATTATCTTGGTCACTTCCTCCATCGCCAGGGAACTCCTTGTTCCCCCCTGATGGTTGATATATGCAACTGTCGTCATGTTGTCTGATTGAAACCTTATGAATTTGGCCTTTGCTAGATGAGGCCAAGCTTTGAGAGCATTGAATATCGCTCTCAGTTCCAGAATGTTTATCGGGAGAAGAGATTCTTCCCGAGACCATAGACCCTGAGCTTTCAGGGGTTCCCAGACCGCGCCCCAGCCCACCAGACTGGCGTCGGTCGTGACAATGACCCACTCTGGTCTGCGGAAGCTCATTCCCTGTGACAGGTTGTCCAGGATCAGCCACCAACGGAGTGAATCTCTGGTCCTTTGATCTACTTGAATCGTCGGAGACAAGTCTGTATAATCCCCATTCCACTGTCTGAGCATGCACAGTTGTAATGGTCTTAGATGAATTCGTGCAAAAGGAACTATGTCCATTGCTGCAACCATCAATCCTATTACTTCCATGCACTGCGCTATGGAAGGACGAAGAACAGAATGAAGTACTTGACAAGAGCTTAGAAGTTTTGATTTTCTGACCTCTGTCAGAAAAATCCTCATTTCTAAGGAGTCTATTATTGTTCCCAAGAAGGGAACTCTTGTTGACGGGGAAAGAGAACTTTTTTCTATGTTCACTTTCCATCCGTGAGATCTGAGAAAGGCTAGGACGATGTCCGTATGAGCCTTTGCTTTTGACAGAGACGACGCTTGAATCAGGATGTCGTCCAAGTACGGTACTACTGCAATGCCCCTTGGTCTTAGAACCGCTAGAAGGGACCCTAGTACCTTTGTGAAAATTCTCGGAGCAGTGGCTAATCCGAATGGAAATGCCACAAACTGGTAATGCTTGTCCAGAAAAGCGAACCTTAGGAACTGATGATGTTCCTTGTGGATAGGAATATGTAGGTACGCATCCTTTAAATCCACCGTGGTCATAAATTGACCTTCCTGGATGGTAGGAAGGATCGTTCGAATGGTTTCCATTTTGAACGATGGAACCCTGAGAAATTTGTTTAGGATCTTGAGATCTAAAATTGGTCTGAATGTTCCCTCTTTTTTGGGAACTATGAACAGGTTGGAGTAAAACCCCATCCCTTGTTCTCCTATTGGAACTGGATGAATTACTCCAATCTTTAACAGGTCTTCTACACAATGTAAGAATGCCTGTCTTTTTATTTGGTTTGAAGATAATTGAGACCTGTGGAACCTTCCCCTTGGGGGTAGTTCCTTGAATTCCAGGAGATAACCTTGAGAAACTATTTCTAGTGCCCAAGGATCCTGAACATCTCTTGCCCAGGCCTGAGCAAAGAGAGAAAGTCTGCCCCCCACCAGATCCGGTCCCGGATCGGGGGCCATCCCTTCATGCTGTTTTGGTAGCAGTGGCAGGCTTCTTGGCCTGCTTACCCTTGTTCCAGCCTTGCATCGGTCTCCAGGCTGGTTTGGGTTGAGAAGTATTACCCTCTTGCTTAGAGGATGTAGAAGTAGAGGCTGGTCCGTTTCTGCGAAAGGGACGAAAATTAGGCTTATTTCTAGCCTTAAAAGACCTATCCTGAGGAAGGGCGTGGCCCTTTCCCCCGGTGATGTCTGAAATAATCTCTTTCAAATCAGGACCAAACAGTGTTTTGCCCTTGAAAGGGATGTTAAGCAATTTTGTCTTGGAAGACACATCCGCTGACCAAGACTTTAGCCAAAGCGCTCTGCGCGCCACAATAGCAAACCCTGAATTTTTCGCCGCTAATATAGCTAATTGCAAAGCGGCATCTAGAATAAAAGAGTTAGCCAATTTAAGTGCTTGAACTCTGTCCATAACCTCCTCATACGAAGATTCTTTATTGAGCGACTTTTCTAGTTCTTCGAACCAGAAACACGCTGCCGTAGTGACAGGAACAATGCATGAAATTGGTTGTAGAAGGTAACCTTGCTGAACAAACATCTTTTTAAGCAAACCCTCTAATTTTTTATCCATAGGATCTTTGAAAGCACAACTATCTTCTATGGGAATAGTAGTGCGTTTGTTTAGAGTAGAGACCGCCCCCTCGACCTTAGGGACTGTCTGCCATAAGTCCTTTCTGGGGTCGACTATAGGAAATAATTTCTTAAATATAGGGGGAGGAACAAAAGGTATGCCGGGCCTTTCCCATTCCTTATTTACTATGTCCGCCACCCGCTTGGGTATAGGAAAAACATCGGGGGGCACCGGAACCTCTAGGAACTTGTCCATCTTACATAATTTCTCTGGGATGACCAAATTGTCACAATCATCCAGAGTAGATAATACCTCCTTAAGCAGTGCGCGGAGATGTTCTAATTTAAATTTAAATGTTACGACATCAGGTTCAGCTTGTTGAGAAATTTTTCCTGAATCTGAAATTTCTCCCTCAGACAAAACCTCCCTCCTGGCCCCTTCAGATTGGTGTGAGGGTATGTCAGAAACGTTATCATCAGCGTCCTCTTGCTCTTCAGTGTTTAAAACAGAGCAATCGTGCTTTCTCTGATAAGTAGGCATTTTAGATAAAATATTTGCAATAGAATTATCCATAACAGCCGTTAATTGTTGCATAGTAATAAGTATTGGCGCACTAGATGTACTAGGGGCCTCTTGTGTGGGCAAAACTGGTGTAGACACAGAAGGGGGTGATGCAGTACCATGCTTACTCCCCTCATCTGAAGAATCATCTTGGGCACT
Organism: Bombina bombina; assembly: GCF_027579735.1. Classification (NCBI taxonomy): domain Eukaryota; kingdom Metazoa; phylum Chordata; class Amphibia; order Anura; family Bombinatoridae; genus Bombina; species Bombina bombina. The sequence continues at coordinate 890,568,695 of NC_069499.1, read as the reverse complement.
ATTATTATCTGTGGCATCATTGTCCCTACTTTGTTTGGACACTATGTCACAATTATCACATATATTTAAATGGGGAGACACATTGGCTTTCATACATATAGAACATCGCTTATCTGATGGTTCAGACATGTTAAACAGGCTTAAACTTGTCAACAAAGCACAAAAAACGTTTTAAAATAAAACCGTTACTGTCACTTTAAATTTTAAACAGAACACACTTTATTACTGAATATGCGAAAAAGCATGAAGCAATTGTTCAAAGTTCACCAAAATTTCACCACAGTGTTCACCAAATTTGAAAGCTTTAACCCTTAAAATAACGGAACCGGAGCCGTTTTTACATTTAACCCCTATACAGTCCCAGGTATCTGCTTTGCTGAGACCCAACCAAGCCCAGAGGGGAATACGATACCAAATGACGCCTTCTATAAGCTTTTTCAGTGGTTCTTAGCTCCTCACACATGCATCTGCATGCCTTGCCTTCCAAAAACAACTGCGCATTAGTGGCGCGAAAATGAGGCTCTGCCTATGACTAGAGAAGGCCCCCATCTGAAAAAGGTGTCCATACAGTGCCTGCCGTTTTTTAACAACAATCCCCAAGATTATAATAACTATAAAGAGTTATAATCTGTCAAATATGCTTAGCAAAGTAATCGTTTTAGCCCAGAAAAATGTCTACCAGTTTTTTAAGCCCTTATAAAGCCCTTTATTCTTTTACTTAATCTAAGAAAATGGCTTACCGGTCCCCATAGGGAAAATGACAGCCTTCCAGCATTACAAAGTCTTGTTAGAAATGTGGCCAGTCATACCTCAGGCAGAAAAGTCTGCCAACTGCTTCCCCCAACTGAAGTTACTTCATCTCAACAGTCCTGTGTGGAAACAGCAATCGATTTTAGTAACGTTTGCTAAAATCATCTTCCTCTTACAAACAGAAATCTTCTTCTCTTTTCTGTTTCAGAGTAAATAGTACATACCAGCACTATTTTAAAATAACAAACACTTGATTGAAGAATAAAAACTACATTTAAACACCAAAAAACTCTTAGCCATCTCCGTGGAGATGTTGCCTGTGCAACGGCAAAGAGAATGACTGGGGTAGGCGGAGCCTAGGAGGGATCATGTGACCAGCTTTGCTGGGCTCTTTGCCATTTCCTGTTGGGGAAGAGAATATTCCCACAAGTAAGGATGACGCCGTGGACCGGACACACCTATGTTGGAGAAATACTGGACATACCTCAAAGCAGGTAATCTGCAGACCGTTCCCCCAACTGAAGTTTTCCCATACTCTTCAGTTATGTGTGAGAACAGCAATGGACCTTAGTTACAAACCGCTAAGATCATCAAACCTCCAGGCAGAATACTTCTTCTAATTTCTGCCTGAGAGTAAAACAGTGCAATGTCGGTACCGTTTAAAAATAACAAACTTTTGATTGAAGGTAAAACCTACACTAAGTCACCACATATCTCTTGATACTTCCTATCTTGTCGAGAGTTGCAAGAGAATGACTGGAGGTGGGGGTTAGGGAAGGAGCTATATAGACAGCTCTGCTGTGGGTGTCCTCTTGCAACTTCCTGTTGGGAAGGAGAATATCCCACAAGTAATGGATGAACCCGTGGACTGGATACACCTTACAAGAGAAAAAAGAATTTGAAGAAAAAAAAATACCAAGACAGGCAAAAGACAAGCATCAAAACTTTCTAAAACAGTAATAAGGTTTATATGCATCTGTGTCTTATAAATGTCTTTTTCCTGTTACTAATAATCTATGTAGGAAGAACTGTATCTTTCTCTCTAGTTTTTTTCTTGCCTCTGGCTTCCTTTTCTTGTCTTTAAATCATAGTCAGATTAAGACTCTAGCAAGCCGTAGGCAAGATACTTTATTGGGATCACAGACACCCATAAAATATATGAGTTTAAATCAAGTAATAAACGGCTCTTTGTGAGAAGTTTAAGTCTACCTTTTAAAATCTTGCTTATGTCAGATTAATTCATAAGAAGCTTTAAAAAAAAAATCTTTAGCACAATTTTTTTAGCCCTGGGTCTTCCTAATTTCAGAATCCAACCTGGTATTTCTTACTTTATTTTTGCATAGGGACACAATTGGTGTATTCACATGACCGAACTGATCATTTTTGTTATGTCTTCATTAAAGAGACAGTAAATTAAGTCACAATTAAATATGATTCAGAAAAAGCATGCAATTTTATAGGGTCATGACACCCAAACGTTAAAGCACTTGAAAGTGATGCAGCATAGCTGTAAAAAAATCTGACTAGAAATATCACCTGAACATTCTCTATGTAATAAAGGAAGATACACCCCACTGTAAAGAGACTTTAAGCGGCCAATAATAGTACTACAATTTGCAAGGGAGTGTGCATCTGGCATGTGCAGGCACCGTCATGTTATTTCTCTATTCAATTTAAGGAAGTTTACTATGAAATCTCACAATTTTTCAGTCAAATCTCATGAAATCACAGCAAAGCATTGCATGATCTCAGCACTGCTGATCAGAAGCAGACCTACTCAACAGAGGGGCCTGGTAAAATAATAAAAAGCAAAAGTAATAAAATACATTATGCTCAATATAATGATTTGATAGATAGATAGATAGATAGATAAATAGATAGATGATAGATAGATAGATAGATAGATAGATAGATAGATAGATAGATAGATAGATAGATAGATAGATAGATGGACCTGCTTGCACTAATAAAAGGCTCCCCTGCATTAGGATTGAACACATTCTGCACACACCTATGTATACGCTGGCTGTTATGGGCCCCCTCCATCTCTTGGACCCTGGTGCCACTACACCTGCTGCACCAATGGTAGTTCCGCCCCTGCTGCTGATGCTGATTGGCTATTGTGGGGGGGGGTTTGGGGGGGGGTTAAATTTGCAGCTGGACAGCAGCTAAAGTACTGTACAATTGTTTACACATCACTTAATCTGGTCAACTGAAGAACATTTGAGGTAAAAAATATTTGTAACCCCTTAAGGACCAAGGATGTACAGGGTACGCCCTACAAAAACTGTCACTTAATGACCAAGGATGTACCCTGTACATCCTTGCAGTGATGCCTCCATATTGAGGCATCCTGCAATAACCTTTTTAAAACATCCGATGCAGAGAGAGCCACTCTGTGACCCTCTCTGCATCGGCCAGTGATGGTGCCAATCGTTGGTGGGTGGGAGCCATAGCAGGGAGGAGGGTGGGTGGCCCATCGCTGGTGCGAGTTCTGGATCCTTTTACCAAGTGTCCGTGAGCACGCGAGGAGGAGGGGGCAGGGCTCGGGAGCACATGCGCGCACGCACAGACATCAATATTAAGCCGAAGGAGGGAGAGGGAAAGGGAGAGGGAGGGGGGAAAAATTGTTTGGAAAGGGATCCGTGAGTGGGAGGGGGGAGGGCATTGAGGGGGGAAAGCTACACTACAGAAAATAGGGTGTTTATATTTTTTTTAAAGAAAAAAAAAAGGGCAAATTTTTTAGTAAACTGGGTACTGGCAGACAGCTGCCAGTACCTAAGATGGTGGCCAATAGGTCAAGGGGGGGAAGGCTTAGAGAGCTATTTGGGGGGATCAGAGAGGTTGGGGGGTAATGGGGGATCCTACACTTCATATAGACTATATAAAAAATAATAATTAAAAACACCTTTATTTTTATACTGGCAGACTCTCTGCCAGTACTTAAGATGGTGGTGACAATTGAGCTGTTTGAGGGAAGTCAGGGAGGGATCAGAGGGTGGGATGTGTCAGGTGGGAGGCTGATCTCTACACTAAAGCTAAAATTAACCCTACAAGCTACCTAAATAACCCCTTAACTGCTGGGCATAATACAAGTGTGGTGCGCATCAGAATTTAGTGGCCTTCTAGATACAAAAAAGCAATGCCAAAGCCATATATGTCTGCTATTTCTGAACAAAGGGGATCCCAGAGAAGCATTTACAACCATTTGTGCATAATTGCACAAGCTAATTGTAAATAATTTCAGTGAGAAATCGAAAGTTAGTGAAAAAGTTAACAATTTTTTTTATTAGATCGCATTTGGCGGTGAAATGGTGGCATGAAATATACCAAAATGGGGCTAGATCAATACTTTGGGTTGTCTATTACACTGCCCTAAAGCTAAAATTAACCCTACAAGCTCCCAACAAGCTACGTAATTAACCCCTTCACCGCTGGGCATAATACAAGTGTGGTGCGCAGCTGCATTTAGCGGCCTTCTAATTACTAAAAGGTAATGTCAAAGCTATAAATGTCTGCTATTTCTGAACAAACGGGATCCCAGAGAAGCATTTACAACCATTTGTGCCATAATCGCAGAAGCTGTTTGTAAATAATTTCAGTGAGAAACCTAAAGTTTGTGAAAAAGTTTGGCGTTGAAATGGTGGCATGAAATATACCAAAATGGGCCTAAATCAATACTTTGGGTTGTCTACTAAAAAAAAATATATACATGTCAAGGGTTATTCAGGGATTTCTGGCAGATATCAGTGTTACAACGTAACTATCGCTAAATGGTTTGGAAATAGCAAAGTGCTACTTGTACTTATTGCCCTATAACTTGCAACGAAAGCAAAGAACATATAAACATAGGGTATTTCTAAACTCAGGACAAAATTTAGAAACTATTTAGCATGGGTGTTTTTTGGTGGTTGTAGATGTGTAACAGATTTTGTGGGTCAAAGTTTTTCATCATATTTTATAATTTTTTTATAGTAAATTATAAGATTTGATGAAAATAATGGTATATTTAGAAAGAAATGGCTAGAAAAACAGTATATAATATGTGTGGGTACAGTAAATAGTAAGATGAAAAAATACAGCTAAACATAAACACCACAGAAATGTAAAAACAGCCCTGGTCCCAAACGGTAAGAAAATTGAAAAGTGTTTTGGTCAATAAGGGGTTAAATAGAGATGTTCAGGTGATGTTTTCATGACAGCTTTTTACAGTTATGCTGCATCACTTTCAAGTCATTTAGCATATGAGTATTATGTCCCTTTAACTTTACAATTTACTTCTATTACCACATTTGCTTTGTTCTCTTGGTATTCTTTTTTATAGGGTACACCTAGGTAGGCTAAGGGACAGTCACTACTAGGAGCCAGATGGTGGTTGGTGGCTGCTTAAATATGCCTATTGTCATTTGCTCACATGATGTGGGCACTGCTGTTCCTGAGACTATTTAGATTTACTCTTCGCTATGCAAAAAAAAAAGCAAGTTTAAAAAAAGAAGTAAAATATAAAGTTTTAAAAACATAAATTATGCTTACCTGATCATTTTCTTTTCTTCCGTGGGAAAGAGTCCACAGCCGCATTCATTACTTATGGGAAATAAGAACCTGGCCACCAGGAGGAGGCAAAGACCCACCAGGCAAAGGCTTAAATACTCATCCAACTGCCCTATTCCCCAGTCATTCAGCTGAGGAACAAGGAACAGTGGAAGAAGCATCAAGGTGAAAAGGTGCCAGAAGATGAAACAACAACAACGCCTCCAAAACGGGCAGCAGGCTGTGGACTCTTTCCCACGGAAGAAAAGAAAATGATCAGGTAAGCATAATTTATGTTTTTCTTCCTAATGGGAAAGAGTCCACAGCCGCATTCATTACTTATGGGAAATTTATACCCAAGCCAAAGAGGACACAGAACGCCAAGACGGGGGGGGGGGGGGGGTAAGAGGCGGACCAATGAAGGCACCTACCGAAAAACATATTCCCAGAAAACAAAATCCTGTTTCGTCCGAAAATAGGGAACAACATTATTGAAAGAAAAGAAAAAAAAAAACGACCACGGGGACACAAAGTCACCAACAGTCCAAAGGACCTGAACAGGTACCACGAGTAGATGCAACCGAGACACAAGCCTTGAAGATCCCACTCTCAGGGCAACAACCCAGTCACAGCCCCTGAAAACAATAAGGGGACCCGACTAATAGGACAGAAAGACCAACTCAGGTCTTCAAGAAGACAACCAAGATCCACTCGCTAGTCTCACCTGGACAAATGTCAGGACAGAGAAATACAGCAGCAAAAAACGGAAAAATGACCATAGAGTAACAAAAGAATCCCAAGGACCGGCGGACGCATAAACCGCTACACAGCGTGGACGAGTGACAACCACTGATCAGGATCGCAAAGGGAAAATCCCTTACCGCAACCAAGACCCACCCCCAGGCCACAATAGACTGAGGATGTCGCACAAGCTAGGAAAAACTTCCGCAGCCGGAGAAGGTCGAAAAAAAGACGATCATGCTAAAGGCGTGAGAGAGGAAGCACAGCCGCCACCGGAATGAACACAAAACATCACGCTCCTTCAAAAACTAGACGGTGTAGACCAACACAACACCCCTATAGGCCGCAGAGCAACCGAATCTCATCCAACACCAATCCTCTCGACAACTGAGAAATCCCTAAGGATCCCCCATCTCCTGAGGGAGCAAAGAAACTCCTCTAACGGACCCATAAAGTTTGTTTGCAACTAAGGTACAACAGCATCAGCAGAGCCAAACTGCAACCCACCGCTCGCTAGGTAGCAAAGTGTCACGTTTGTAAAAGGAGTTGTTTAAACCTTTTAGTTTTTCCTGATGTTAATCAGATCACAATTGTAAACCTTAAATAATTGTTTTGTTCCACTTGTAATATAGCAAAAAACAATGGTGCTGATAGTTGCTGTAATTAGCAAGTGAAAAGTTAATGCAGAGAGCAATAAAGCTGAAGAGTATAACTTTATAACTACAGAGTTGCAAAGTTCAAAGTAATGAGAGTGGCAAAGTGTTACACTCACAAGCAGCCCTTTTCGTACTGCAAACGCTTGGGTTTGAAGGAGAAGTGTTACCTTAAGTTGGGAATGCGGTAACTTGTTTTAGGCTCTGTATCGCTACACGCGATCAAGGACTGACAGGCTGGAGAGGTGTGTATCACGCTGGAAGGAAGCGGCGGGTGACGTCACCGTATCTCTGCAGTATTCGGCACAGGACGCCGTTAGCGTGTATGCAGGACCAGAGGAAAACTTGAGATTGTTACAAGTTGGTAAGTTTTAAACAGAAGGAAACTTGAGCGTCCTTGGAGGTATTGTTTTTGAAACAACTGTTGTGTAGAAAACTTGCGGAGAGAGATTGAATAATCTGTTTGAGATGTAACGGTGCAGCGGTCAGGCTGATTAGATTGATGCAACTTGATTGAGAAAAAGTCTCTTAAGGAATTGTCAAATATATCAACAGGTAATAAGATTTGATCCTGGTAGTGATTGGAAATTCACTGATGCTTTGGAATTGGAATAATCCACTGGAAGTTGGAGCTTAGAGTGCAGGATGCTATCTCTAACAATACACAAAATTACTAAGCACTAGGAACAGGGCGTGAACAGGATATAAAGGGTTTGTGGGTGGAGATTTAGGCAGAACTGCAGGTAAGTAAGGTGAAACCTGACATCTCCCCCTCCCCAAGAGATAGAATAGAACGTCAAGGACCAGGACGGTCTGGATGTCTCCGATGAAAAATCGACAACTTCCTTGGAGCATGTATGTTACAAGAGGGTTCCCAGGAATCTTCATCCGAGGAGTATCCGACCCAGCGAACGAGATACTCCAGTTGACCATCACGAATCCGAGAGTCAATGAGAGAATCCACTTCATATTCATCTAACTGTGATACAGTAGTAGGCAGAAGGACAGAGGTGGAACTCCTCGTACTGACATATGGCTTCAGAAGGGAAACATGGAAAGTCGGATGGACTTTTAAGGTGTCTGGCAGCTGTATAGTGACTGCATTAGGGTTCACAATCTTAGTTATCGGAAATGGACCTATAAACAATCCGGCAAGTTTTTTACTTGGTACTTTAAGTTTAAGGTTTTTGGTGGACAACCAGACTAAATCACCCACTGCATAGGCAGGTGCTGGTCGACGCCTCAAGTTATATTATCGTTTTTGTTGTTCTTGGGAATTTAGAATGTTATTCTGTAGTACCTTGAAAGTTTGACGGATCTTTGCTGAGAAATCATTAGCATGAGGACAATCAGTGGAAGTGATATTAGCGAAGTCAGGGACTGGGTAGGAATGGGGATGAAACCCGTAATTTGCCAGGAAAGGTGACATCTTCGTGGAGGTAGTGATGGAATTATTGAAGGCGAATTCAGCCATGGATAGATAAGAACACCACTCAGTTTGTTGGTAGGAACAAAAACAGCGTATATACTGTTCTAGCCATTGATTTACACGTTCTACTTGACCATTCGTTTGAGGATGAAAAGAGGTTGAAAATGGGTGGTCCAGTTGTAGAAGTGAACATAGAGCCTTCCAAAATCGGGAAGTAAACTGAGTGCCACGGTCTGAGGTTATGATTTTTGGAAGACCGTGTAATCGCACAATATTATCTATGAACAGCTGAGCAGTTTCTGCTGAAGTAGGTAATTTGTTGAAGGGTATAAAATGTGCCATCTTGGTCAGCAAGTCCACAACAACGAAAATGGTGTTCATCTTATTAGAAACAGGTAGGTCAACAAGGAAGTCAATTGACACATGATGCCACGGCTGGGGTGGAACAGGAAGAGGCATTAGAAGACCATAAGGACGTTGTCTTGAAGATTTAGAGGTGGCACAAATGGAGCAGGAGTTTATGAAGGTTTTGACGGTTTGTGACATATTTGGCCACCAATAGAGTCTTGAGATATTCTCTAAGGTCTTTGCATAACCAGGATGTCCTGCAAGAGGGGTATCATGATGTAATTGTAGAATGATGTCCCTTAAAGTTTTTGGAACAAAAATTCTGTCCTTGTAATAGAGAAGACCGTCTGCTTTAGAATCTAGAACCTGTTGAGGAAGATCAGGATCTGACTGAAGAGAATCTTTCAAGGCTTTCAGGAGATAAGGTGTCAATCCAATGAATTTGTTGGATGGAATCATGGAAGTTACTTGATCAGCCTGAGCAGGTCTTTCATCTTTCCTTGAGAGTGCATCTGCCTTGCCGTTTCTACTGGAAGGTCTATAGATAATATGGAAATTAAATCTCGTGAAGAACAAGCTCCATCGAACCTGTCTGGAAGACAATGTTTTGTTTGTTTGTAAAAACTCCAAATTTTTATGATCTGTGTATATGATTATGGGGAGAGCAGTTCCTTCGAGGAGATGCCTCCAATGTTCCAATGCCCTTTTAATTGCCAAAAGCTCCTTTTCCCCAATAGGGTAATTAATCTCCGATGAATTGAGTACCTTAGAAAAGAAAGCTATTGGATGCAATGGCTCTGTATGAGAAGCTTTTTGTGAAAGAATCGCACCCAAGGCGAAATCGGAAGAATCTACCTCCAGGATGTATTGAAGGGACGGGTCAGGGAACCGAACAATTGGAGCCGAAGTGACCATGGATTTTAGGAGGTCAAAAGCTTGAGCAGCCTCAGTATTCCAAGAAAATCGGATTGTAGAGCTAGTGAGTTTCGTTAATGGTTTTGCCAATTTAGAGAAATTTTTCACAAACTTCCTGTAATAATTGGCAAATCCAAGAAATCTTTGAAGATCCTTTCTGGTCTTTGGATAAGGCCAATTTCTGACAGTCTGCACTTTATCATCTTGCATGCTTATACCTAGAGGGCTTATGTTATATCCCAGAAATGAAATGCTGTTGGTGTGAAATTTGCATTTCTCGAGTTTTGCATACAAACGGTGTGTTCTCAATCTGGTCAACACTTCTCTGACATGGGAGATATGGTCATCATAGGTTTTTGAGTAGATGAGAATGTCATCGAGATAAATGACGATATAAACATCCAACAGATCTCTGAATATGTTATTGATAAAGTGTTGAAATGTTCCAGGGGCATTGCAGAGCCCAAAAGGCATGACGAGGTATTCAAATAACCCGTACCTGGTACGGAAAGCGGTTAACCACTCATCCCCCTCACGTATTCTTATGAGGTTGTATGCACCTCGAAGATCCAGCTTCGTGAAGATCTTAGTTTTTTATTGTTCGTTGATTCAGATCTCTATAGTCGATGATAGGTCGAAGGGAACCATCCTTGTTCTTTACAAAGAACATTGCAGCTCCCGCAGGGGAGGTAGAGGGACGTATGAAGCCTTTGCGAAGGTTTTCTTCTAGATATCCTTTAAGATGTTCAAGCTCTGGAGCGGATAAGGGGTAAAGACGACCATAGGGGATAGTAGACCCTGGTTTAAGGTCGATGGGACAATCATAATCCCGATGTGGAGGTAACGATTCAGCCTCTACTTTACTGAAAACGTCAGCAAAATCTTGATATTCAAATGGGATGTGTTGTTCAGGGGCAGTAGTTTCCAGGAGAGCCTGTGTGGAGAAACAAGAATGTTTACAATATGATGACTTAAAAGAAACCTGAAGGGATTTCCAATCTACAGTAGGTTGATGTTTTTTGAACCAAGAGATACCTAAGACGATGGGGAATAGTGGGGAAGGTAATACATCAAATTCAATGTACTCAGAGTGACCACAGGGTGTTACAAGCAAAATAGGAATAGTTTGATGAGTGATAGGACCACTTGCTATAGATGTACCATCAATAACACGAATGGCAACTGGATTCTGCTTCAACACACAGGGTATTTTATTTGTATTTACAATGGTAATATTGATAAAGTTCCCATAAGCTCCGGTATCAAGAATGGCACTAGACTGCAGATGGCGTTGATCCCACTGTAAAGAGACAGACAGAATGCAATAAGTGTTTGGACTATGCAAGTGATGACCAGCAGAGAGTGCAAAGGACTTACGTTTCTTCGACTTTTGAAGTAGAGGACAGTCCTTCACAGAGTGGGAAGGATTTGCACAGTACATGCAAACTAGATGTTGTCTGCGTCTTGACCTTTCTTCGGGGGTGAGAGGGCCCCTGGATAGACCTATCTCCATTGGTTCAGATACAGATCTAGTGGTGGATGAAGGAGCAACATAGGTCTGAGGTTTTGGATTATGCTCAGTGGGGAATCTTTCAGACCTTCTCTCACGTAGACGCCGGTCTATTTGTATTACCAATCGCATTAATGAGTCTAGGGACTTTGGCAAGTCAGTGCGAGCTAACTCGTCCTTAATATTATCAGCAAGTCCTAATCTAAACTGATTGCGTAATGCAATTGGGTTCCATTGAGAATCTCGTGAAAATTGCTTGAACTCAGCAATATATTCTTCAACAATACGCTTCCCTTGCTTCAGGGCGCGCATCGCAGTTTCTGCTGTGAGTTGTGAATCAATATCTAAATAAAGTTCATCCATTTGATTCAAAAATTCATCAAGGGATCCCAGAATAGGCTGATTAGTTTAAAAAAAAGAGTCTGCCCAAACCCTTGGCTCCCCTCTTAAGAATGAGATTATAGTAAGGACTTTCACTCTCTCTGTACAGTAAGTCTTTGGCTTTAGAGTAAAAAGTAATAGGCAGGCATTCTTAAATTGTCGGTAAACCTTTCTATTGCCAGAGAATGGTTCGGGTAAGGACACTATAGGCTCAGGGATAGGATCCGGTTGTTGTGGTTTAGTATTAATAGAATCCCTGATAATCCTTCTCAAGGACTGGTTTTCCACTTCTAGATCCCTTAAAGATTGTCCCATTTGATCCACTCTCTGCGATAAGGAATACACAAATTGTGGGAGGTCTACAGGATCTGATGTCATTGTGGCTTAGTAATTATGTCACGTTTGTAAAAGGAGTTGTTTAAACCTTTTAGTTTTTCCTGATGTTAATCAGATCACAATTGTAAACCTTAAATAATTGTTTTGTTCCACTTGTAATATAGCAAAAAACAATGGTGCTGATAGTTGCTGTAATTAGCAAGTGAAAAGTTAATGCAGAGAGCAATAAAGCTGAAGAGTATAACTTTATAACTACAGAGTTGCAAAGTTCAAAGTAATGAGAGTGGCAAAGTGTTACACTCACAAGCAGCCCTTTTCGTACTGCAAACGCTTGAGTTAGAAGGAGAAGTGTTAGCTTAAGTTGGGAATGCGGTAACTTGTTTGAGGCTCTGTATCGCTACACGCGATCAAGGACTGACAGGCTGGAGAGGTGTGTATCACGCTGGAAGGAAGTGGCGGGTGACGTCACCGTATCTCTGCAGTATTCGGCACAGGACGCCGTTAGCGTGTATGCAGGACCAGAGGAAAACTTGAGATTGTTACAAGTTGGTAAGTTTTAAACAGAAGGAAACTTGAGCGTCCTTGGAGGTATTGTTTTTGAAACAACTGTTGTGTAGAAAACTTGCGGAGAGAGATTGAATAATCTGTTTGAGATGTAACGGTGCAGCGGTCAGGCTGATTAGATTGATGCAACTTGATTGAGAAAAAGTCTCTTAAGGAATTGTCAAATATATCAACAGGTAATAAGATTTGATCCTGGTAGTGATTGGAAATTCACTGATGCTTTGGAAATGGAATAATCCACTGGAAGTTGGAGCTTAGAGTGCAGGATGCTATCTCTAACAATACACAAAATTACTAAGCACTAGGAACAGGGCGTGAACAGGATATAAAGGGTTTGTGGGTGGAGATTTAGGCAGAACTGCAGGTAAGTAAGGTGAAACCTGACACAAAGCTAACCAACAGGCTCTTACAGCTGACATAAATCCTCTCCACAAGGAGAGGGAGAGAAAAACCCAGGGATGAATCCCACAAACCGGAGAACACGGATCCCAAAGGGCAAGCCCACAAGGCAACATAAGTGTAGAGAAACCAGTTGGAATCGAACCTCAATCTGAAGGAGCCATAAAATGGCTAGATCTAAGTCGAGCATCTGAATTAACAAGCAAAAAACACTAAGCACCAACGTGACCCTTCCTTCCACGGGGAACCAGAGTCCCCTAGATGAAAAGACTGTAGGACGTGTCCCCAAGACACCTAAACCATCTACCAATGAATGCACAGGCACTGAACGCCTCAAAGAGCAGAGAGGCAACAAACCCAAAAGGAACCCCCCTCCAGGGGAGTCTTCCACAGGTCATAGGAGAAAGGTCAGACAGACCATCCAGAGCCAAACCAAAAAAGGAATAAGATCTATGAGAAACAGCCTCTCAAGCCCCCACAACACCGGCAGCGAGGCAACTAACGTACAACCACCATGTGCCGAGCAAAGTTCCGCAAAATGCAGAGACCAGCAAGGAAAAGGTCAAACAGGCTAGAGTCAAATCTTAGACCAAATGAGGACATTAGGGCAACTAATCTCTAAGAAAAGAAGGCCCAGAAGCCCGACCTCACCACAGGTACCCAATCTGCAAAAAACTCCAAGCTCCCGAAGGAGAACAATGGAACCCATCCTGACCTAACCCCTAACACCCAAGGGGATGAGGGACAAAGAGAGATAACCAGAACTGACAGAAACCTAGACTCCCCTACCAAACCTACGATGAGATCCGAGAAGAAGGGGTCAGATTCCACTAGTCAGAACCCGAGGCCACACACCCCAAACTGGACCAAAAAGCTGGCAGAGGACAAGGAAGACCTCGAACAGCAAGCACAGAGGGACACAGGATTTATACTGCAATAAAACACGCAGCCCGAGTCCAAGACGAAAAACCCCAGACCAGCAGTCTCGAGGCACGGGATTCCGAGGGCCGAGCTCACTTCGGTTCCCGACCTCTAAGGGGTGGCAGAAACAACCCTGGAGAACACCAGGTGAGCTGCAACCCAAGATCCCATCGGAGCATCAAAAGCTCTCCAAAGCAGAGGTAGGAGTAAGTAGCCACCTCAGCATGAACCGACCGATACTAGACACCCAACGGCACCTAGTCTCTAGAAGAACCACCAAGGGCAGCCCAAAAGGCCCGAACTGCACACAGCAGCAAGGACCTCACCCCTCAGGCCGGGGGTGCAAAGGGACATGGTGGAACTCTTCCGGCCCATGTCTCTGGAGCAGACTGACACGGCCAGCCCAAGCGCTCCTGACATCCAGACTCGAAGGTTGTGATGTAAGTGTAATTTATAAAAACAGACAACAAAAACAAGTGAACCAGTAGGTCCCACCGGACCAGCCAGGCGCAACATGCGTCACTAACAATTAACAGTGCACACACAAACTCCAGGTGAATCCAGTAACGACTTCTGTGGAAGAACCAAATCCAAGCAATCCCAGAATTCCCGTAGGAAAAAAATATAAAGTAAATAAATCCGACTTGGATAAAATAAACAAGGGCACCCAAAGGCATCCGCCCAGAAGGAACTATGTCTCCCCAGGACCTGCCAAGCAGAGACCGGAACCCTCAGAAAAAAAGGCTGGGAAAGCTCATAATAGACCGACTGGAGATTAAATTAATTCCATCATCTATTCCGAAGTCCCCAGACGAAAAAGGAGAGGATCCCCCAACAAATCAAAAAGATGTCGTAGTAGGACACGCAGCCTCACAATCATATAATGAAATGCACAACATGGGGGAACACTCACCCCCGGGGGGAATATTATAGTGCCGTTTACGGTCTGAACACCCGGGATAGGCAGGCACATAACTGCAAGGAAACCTCGGGATCTTGCAGACGAATCAGCGCCAATAAAATATTTAAACGAAAATGTCCTGCCATCTCCGGGAGAAACAATCCACCCTGCGCGGAGGAGACATCAAAGTTAGGGTCACCTGCGAAAGCAAAAGGAGTGTGCGATTGGGAAGGCGCCTCCTGAAGAACAGATGGCTCAGCAGATCCAAGGTCCCCGAGCCCGAGGGACCGGGCAAACTATGCTGGCACAAGAATCAAGAGTGGTAGACTTGCGACAACGGGGCCAAACGACAGTCCTCGTCTGAGGACAACTCATCATCTGATAAGACAATAGTCCCGGCATTAGAATCCTCCATGGCTAGGACTAATATAAACGCCAGAATTGGAAAACAAAAAACAAACGACTGGCACCTGACACACAATGGCTGGGGCACTCACCACCTCCTATGAACAGACCTCAGCGGAGCAAACTCTTTTCCTCCGTCGCCACACGGTCAGGAATGCGAAAGGGGAAGAACCCCATCCAAGCGTAAACATGCACGGTCAGCAGATGCCCCGCAAAATCCAAAAAGCGCGCCACTGAAAAGGCGGCAAAACTAGGCCCACATAAAAGGATACGCAAGACTACACAAACAAGCATAAACCCAAAATCCGAAGGTTTTTAGTCCTAGGCCTGCATTCACAAGCCCAGAAAAAAGCCACTATGCACCGCATAGAGCAACGCTACTTGTCTCAGCCTCAGAGCCCGTACACACATACCCAATGCAGGTGGAATCAGATAAGAAACATGATAAGAGACCCCTTCCCCGTTCACCAAACCTCCCTAAGGAGGAAATATCCCTTGATTCCAAGATCTGTACTGAAGGTGCCTCAACGAGGCCCATACTATACTGTCATAATAAATCACATTACAGACAATGTAATAAAATGAAACGATCTTACCAGAATCTACGCCGTGGAACAGGAACACGGCCCTTCAAGTGTGACGAATAGTGGCAGCGCCTCCGTCATGGACTCGAGAGAAGACAGCAGGTAGTGAAGCGAGTGCTGAAAGGAGCTGTTATAACGAGTCGGGATGGTGTCGCAGGGGAAGCTCCACTGCATCTCCGGACTCTAACTTTTGCCCAGGCCCTCCACGAGAGGCTAACAGGACTACTTAAAACTCCTGTCCCATGTCGAAGGGTAGCACCCTCCATAAGAGACATATTAAAATTAAATAAAAGTAGAACAAATTGAAAAAAATAAAATAAAACAAACTTCCATCATCTATTCCGAAGTCCCCAGACGAAAAAGGAGAGGATCCCCCAACAAATCAAAAAGATGTCGTAGTAGGACACGCAGCCTCACAATCATATAATGAAATGCACAACATGGGGGAACACTCACCCCCGGGGGGAATATAATAGTGCCGTTTACGGTCTGAACACCCGGGATAGGCAGGCACATAACTGCAAGGAAACCTCGGGATCTTGCAGACGAATCAGCGCCAATAAAATATTTAAACGAAAATGTCCTGCCATCTCCGGGAGAAACAATCCACCCTGCGCGGAGGAGACATCAAAGTTAGGGTCACCTGCGAAAGCAAAAGGAGTGTGCGATTGGGAAGGCGCCTCCTGAAGAACAGAGCCACCGGAGGCCGATGGCTCAGCAGATCCAAGGTCCCCGAGCCCGAGGGACCGGGCAAACTATGCTGGCACAAGAATCAAGAGTGGTAGACTTGCGACAACGGGGCCAAACGACAGTCCTCGTCTGAGGACAACTCATCATCTGATAAGACAATAGTCCCGGCATTAGAATCCTCCATGGCTAGGACTAATATAAACGCCAGAATTGGAAAACAAAAAACAAACGACTGGCACCTGACACACAATGGCTGGGGCACTCACCACCTCCTATGAACAGACCTCAGCGGAGCAAACTCTTTTCCTCCGTCGCCACACGGTCAGGAATGCGAAAGGGGAAGAACCCCATCCAAGCGTAAACATGCACGGTCAGCAGATGCCCCGCGAAATCCAAAAAGCGTGCCACTGAAAGGCGGCAAAACTAGGCCCACATAAAAGGATATGCAAGACTACACAAACAAGCATAAACCCAAAATCCGAAGGTTTTTAGTCCTAGGCCTGCATTCACAAGCCCAGAAAAAAGCCACTATGCACCGCATAGAGCAACGCTACTTGTCTCAGCCTCAGAGCCCGTACACACATACCCAATGCAGGTGGAATCAGATAAGAAACATGATAAGAGACCCCTTCCCCGTTCACCAAACCTCCCTAAGGAGGAAATATCCCTTGATTCCAAGATCTGTACTGAAGGTGCCTCAACGAGGCCCATACTATACTGTCATAATAAATCACATTACAGACAATGTAATAAAATGAAACGATCTTACCAGAATCTACGCCGTGGAACAGGAACACGGCCCTTCAAGTGTGACGAATAGTGGCAGCGCCTCCGTCATGGACTCGAGAGAAGACAGCAGGTAGTGAAGCGAGTGCTGAAAGGAGCTGTTATAACGAGTCGGGATGGTGTCGCAGGGGAAGCTCCACTGCATCTCCGGACTCTAACTTTTGCCCAGGCCCTCCACGAGAGGCTAACAGGACTACTTAAAACTCCTGTCCCATGTCGAAGGGTAGCACCCTCCATAAGAGACATATTAAAATTAAATAAAAGTAGAACAAATTGAAAAAAATAAAATAAAACAAACTTCTAAAACTTCTCTGCCAACCTCCTGGGACGAAAGGCAAAGAATGACTGGGGGGATAGGGGAAGTGTGAGGAGTATTTAAGCCTTTGGCTGGTGGGTCTTTGCCTCCTTCTGGTGGCCAGGTTCTTATTTCCCATAAGTAATGAATGCGGCTGTGGACTCTTTCCCATTAGGAAGAAAAAAAATGCATGATCAATCTGAATCATGAACTTTTATTTTTGCTTGTCCTGTCCTTTATGAACTGACCATGAATAAAGTATGCATGTAGGCCAGATTACACTATGGCCCCTAGTTATCAAGCCGTCAACCTCAAATACGCTGGAATTCCGCAGCGTATTTGTGGCGAGGCTGATTCGCCTTAGTTATCAAGCCCTAGACACCGGCAAAAGTAGAATTTTGTGACGTAAGCTTCGATCCGCCGGACTCAGTCCGACACAGATCGATTCTTATGTCACTACAGATGTTCCGCACACAAGTTCGGCACAATCTGACTACTTTTGCTAGTTATCAAAAATGCACTTTTCCGGCCCAGCGTACCTGGTTTTCAGGAATCATAGGAATCAATAGGAGTCTGACCATAGCGAAAGTTCATGTTCGCTGCTGCCAGATATCCCATTGATTTCTATGGGAACACCCTAACATGTACCCCGAGTCTAAACACCCCTAATCTGCCCCCCCTACACTCGCCGCAACTAAATAAAGTTATTACCCCCTAAACTACCGCTCCCGGAGCCCACCGCAAGCTATAATAAATATGTTAACCCCTAAACCGCCACTCCCGGCCCTGCGGCAACTATAATATATGTATTAACCCCTAAACTGCCGCTCCCGGTCCCCGCCGCAACTATAATATATGTATTAACCCCTAAACCGCCGCTCCCGGTCCCCGCCGCAACTATAATATATGTATTAACCCTAAACCTCCGCTCCCGGTCCCCGCCACAACTATAATATATGTATTAATCCCTAAACCGCCGCTCCCGGACCCCGCCGCCACCTAAATTATACCTATTAACCCTATCCTGCCCCCCCTACACCGCCGCCACTATAATAAATTTATTAACCCCTATCCTGCCCCCCCTACACCGTCGCCACCTATAATAAAATTATTAACCCCTATCCTGCCCCCCCTACACCGTCGCCACCTATAATAAATTTATTAACCCCTATCCTGCCCCCCCTACACCGCCGCCACTGTAATAAAATTATTAACCCTTAAACCTAAGTCTAACACTAACCCTAACACCCCCCTAACTTAAATATTAATTAAATAAATCTAAATAATATTTCTCTTATTAACTAAATTAATCCTATTTAAAACTAAATACTTACCTTTAAAATAAACCCTAATATAGCTACAATATAAATAATAATTATATTGTAGCTATCTTAGGATTTATTTTTATTTTACAGGCAAATTTCAATTTATTTTAAATAGGTACAATAGCTATTAAATAGTTAATAACTATTTAATAGCTACCTAGCTAAAATAAAGAGAAATTTACCTGTAAAATAAAAACTAACCTAAGTTACAATTACACCTAACACTACACTATACTTTAATAAATTAATCCTATTTAAAACTAAATACTCACCTGTAAAATAAACCCTAAGATAGCTACAATGTATTTAATAATTACATTGTAGCTATTTTAGGAATTATATTTATTTTACAGGTAACTTGGTATTTATTTTAGCTAGTTAGAATAGTTACTAAATAGTTATTAACTATTTAATAACTACCTAGCTAAAAGAAATACAAAATGACCAAAGTTACAATTAAACCTAACACTACACTATTATTAAATTAGTTAAATAAATGAGCTACAATTAAATTCAATTAAATAAACTAACTAAAGTACAAAAAATTAAAAAAGATAAGTTACAAAAAATAAAAAAAATAAGTTACAAACATTTAAAAAATATTACAACAATTTTAAGCTACTTACACCTAATCTAAGCCCCCTAATAAAATAACAAAGCCCCCCAAAATCAAAAAATTCCCTACCCTATTCTACATTAAAAAGTTACCAGCTCTTTTACCTTACCAGCCCTTAAAAGGGTCTTTTGCGGGGCATGCCCCAAAGAAAACAGCTCTTTTGCCTGTAAAATAAAAATACAAACCCCCCCCAACATTAAAACCCACCACCCACATTCCCCTAATCTAACCCAAACCTCCCTTAAATAAACCTAAAACTACCCCCCTGAAGATCATCCTACCTTGAGCCGTCTTCAGCCAGCCGACCACCGATGGAACCGAAGAGGAGATCCGGAGCGGCAGAAGTCATCATCCAGGCGGCGCTGAAGAAGTCTTCCATCCGATTGAAGTCTTCATCCAAGCGGCGCTGAAGAGGTCTTCCATCTGATTGAAGTCTTCATCCAAGCGGCGTCATCAATCTTCATCCATCCGGAGCGGAGCCATCTTCAGACGAGCCGATGAGGAGCCATCCTCTTCTTCCAGACGACTAACGACGAATGAAGGTTCCTTTAAGGGACGTCATCCAAGATGGCGTCCCTTCAATTCCGATTGGCTGATAGGATTCTATCAGCCAATCGGAATTAAGGTAGGAAATATCTGATTGGCTGATTGAATCAGCCAATCAGATTGAAGTTCAATCCGATTGGCTGATCCAATTGAGCTCGCATTCTATTGGCTGATCGGAACAGCTATTCTAACTAGCTAAAATAAATACCAAGTTACCTGTAAAATAAATATAAATCCTAAAATAGCTACAATGTAATTATTAATTACATTGTAGCTATCTTAGGGTTTATTTTACAGGTAAGTATTTAGTTTTAATTAGGATTAATTTATTAAAGTATAGTGTAGTGTTAGGTGTAATTGTAACTTAGGTTAGTTTTTATTTTACAGGTAAATTTCTCTTTATTTTAGCTAGGTAGCTATTAAATAGTTATTAACAATTTAATAGCTATTGTACCTATTTAAAATAAATTGAAATTTGCCTGTAAAATAAAAATAAATCCTAAGATAGCTACAATATAATTATTATTTATATTGTAGCTATCTTAGGGTTTATTTTATAGGTAAGTATTTAGTTTTAAATAGGATTAATTTAGTTAATAAGAGAAATATTATTTAGATTTATTTAAGTTAGGGGGGTGTTAGGGTTAGTGTTAGACTTAGGTTTAGGGGTTAATAATTTTATTACAGTGGAGGCGGTGTAGGGGGGGCAGGATAGGGCTTAATAAATGTATTATAGGTGGCGACGGTGTAGGGGGGGCAGATTAGCGGTTAATACGTTTAATATAGGTTGCGGCGGGGTCCGGGAGCGGCGGTTTAGGGGTTAAACAATTTATTTAGTTGCAGCGGGGTCCGGGATCGGCAGGATAGGGGTTAATAAATTTATTATAGGGGGGACAGGATAGGGGTTACTAGGTATAATGTAGGTGGCGGCGGTGTCCGGGAGCGGCGGTTTAGGGGTTAATACATTTATAAGAGTTGTGTCGGGTCTAGGAGCGGCGGTTTAGGGGTTAATAACTTTATTTAGTTGCGGGGTGCTCCGGGGGCGCCGGTATAGGGGGTAGAAAAGTGTAGTTAGTGTGGGTGCTTAGTGACAGCTTGTCAATAAAGCTGTCAAAAAGCCGAAGAGCAGCGAGATCGGATGAGTGATAACTCTCACAGTCCGCTGCTCATCGCCCCGTACTTGGTGCGCGGCTTTTTGACAGCTTTATTGATAACTTAGGCAAAAATTTTCAGGTCCGCGGCGGCGATGGTAGGCGAGCTTAGGCGGGCGTATTGAACCGGCGAAGGCAGGTAAAGTAGACACGTTGATAACTAGAGGCCAATGTGTCATTAAGAGATATTTAAGTTTCAGTTAAAGGGACACAGGTCAAATTAAACTTTCATGATTCAGATACAGAATGTAATTTTAAACAACTTTCTATTTACTTCCATAAAAAAAAAATGTGCACAGTCTTTTTATATTTACACTTTTTGAGTCACCAGCTCCTACTGAGCATGTGCAAGAATTCACAGAATATACGTATATGCATTTGTGATTGGCTGATAGCTGTCACGTGGTACAGGGGGAGTGGAAATAGACATAACTTAAATTTGTTAGAAAATAATCCACTACTCATTTAAAGTTCCTACTAAGTGCTATTGCATTGTCTTGTTATCTTGCATTTTCTACTGTATTTTCTGGTCCTTTAAGTGTAAAGAAACATAATATAAGCCATTTTTGAGGATATTTGAACTGGAAGTAAACATGGTTGTTTTACCTGCTCTCCCAAGGTAATCCTGAAAAGCTGGCCTGTTAGAGAGGTCTAATGACAGGTTTGAAAACCACTGCTCTAGGGTAATGTACAAAAGGAAGCCACTTTATTTTTAAAATAGCCACTCAATATATTTGCTGACGTTAACAATTGCAGCTTCCTCTGACAGCAAAAATCAGGTAGTCAGTTACTATTATTAGCAGCGATTACAGCTTTTAGTGCGGCCATTACAACAATTAGTTTATAAATAATCTGCTAGATTACGAGTCTTGCGTTAGCCTTAAAAAGCTGTGTTTAGAGGTCCCAACGCTGCTTTTTAACGCCTGCTGGTATTATGAGTCTTGAAATGACAGGCTCACCGCTCACTTTTTTGGCCAGACTCGAAAATACCGCAAATCCACTTACGTCAATTGCGTATCATCGGCTAGATTACGAGTCTTGCGTTAGCCTTAAAAAGCAACGTTGAGAGGTCCCAACGCTGCTTTTTTTTTTTTAATAACTTTATTTATATAGTTACTGGCTCCATCACAACATGAGAACGTCATATACAGAGACACTATTACATATACACAAATTGAGGAGCGAATGTTGCTAACAGCAAGATTGGTTCCACATTGCTACAGAGTCCAGCATTTTTCTATTATAACAAACATAAAACAAACATTAACTTAACACATAACAAGGGTGAGAAAAACCCTTGAGCAAACCCTCCACTCCGGGGGATAGAAGTGGGGGGGGTACTCGCACCCCGGCACACAGGGGAAGAAAGGGTCAATGTATCAGGGCCGGATGATACTTAAGGTCAAAAGTGAGATATGGCATAGCTCTCAAGATGTGGATGTTGGGGGAGGGAGGCACCATCTGCCATGAAGGTTTTCTTCCAACATGAACAAAGAGTTACGGAAGGGGTAGATTATCCTATTTCGCACCTGAGGGGATACATGTAAAAGATAGGGTTCCCATTTATGTATGAAGAGTTTAATTCTTTTCTCTAAATCCCCCTGTACATCTGATTGTTCTATAAGCACTTGGTTGTGTATGGCATGTAGAAGCTTTCTAAAAGGGGGGGCTTATTAGACGCCCAAAATTGCAAGATTAGTCTCCTAGTAAGGAGTACCACAGAGTAGAGAAATTTTCGGTATTTCGATATTACCTCGAAATCGTGTAAAAATATAATGTTGGTGGACGTCAAGGTGACTCTGTCGCCCAAAACCCTATGTAGCCAATAGCTAAGTCTGCCCCACAGTCCAACAAGTTTGGGACAGTCCCAAAGGAGGTGTATAATGTCAGGGGATGGGAAAGAACACTTACTACAGCTGTCAACTGCCTGTGGTACCATCTTAGCTCGAAGCTTCGGGAGAATATATGCCTGGTGGAGGAGTTTAGTGTGGGATTCCCTCGAGTACGCCGAGAGAGTGGCCACATGGACCCTGGAGAAGCTATCAATTAGGTCAGGCATGGTGATAGATATTGCTCTTGTTCTCTGCCATTTATCATGTATTGTCTGTAAAGCCTGTTGCTCCAAATGGGCCACTATCTCGTTGTATATGCTGGTAATTGAGTGTGAACCTCGCAGCGTAGCGCGGTATAATCTATCTATACAGGAACTAGTGTTCGTGAGCTGGTTAGTAGTAATGAGGGCCCTAACATAGTGTCTACATTGGAAGTAGGCAAACATGGTGCCCGGTGGAAGGTTGTGTGTCTCTCTCAGAGCCTGGAAAGGAAGGATTTGCAATGTAGTGGGGTTAAGAAGTTGCGCGATAGATGTCAGCCCAAGGGTCTCCCATATGTGGAAGGCCCGTGTAGTATATCCCGGGATGAATTTGGGGTTCCCCTGGAGAGGTAAATATTTAGTGGTCTCATGGTCAATTTTCCAGAACCTGCACACGTTGCGCCACGCTCTAAGGGGGTCCCGAAAGAGTATGCTTTGAGAGATGTGGGAGGGGAGGGAGGATAGCTTAGCGTGTGGTAGATAAGCTGCATTGAGAGGTGCAATTAAGTCCAGTTCTACAGCGGGGCTAAAGTAAGTAGATTTAGTGAGCCACCCCATGGTTAGTTTAGCTAGTGTCGCCCAATTATACCATTGGATATTTGGGAACTTAAGGCCCCCCGCATTCACTAACATAGAGAGTTTAGATTTACTAATCCTATGCTTCCTCTGACTCCAAACAAATGAGGTAAATATAGTAGTAATATTTTGAATGTCTTTATTGTGGAGTAGGAGAGGGAGCATCTGCAAGGGATACAGTATTTTAGGGAGGATGATCATTTTGAGAAGGTGAATTCTACCATGTAAAGTTAAGGGGAGCCCCCTCCAGCTTCTGATTAGAGCCTGGGTACTAGTTATAATTTTAGGAATATTGAGGTTGTATAGGAGCATAGGGTCAACATGGAGTTGGATGCCCAAATACTTAAAAGACCCAGCCGTGACATGAACGTTGGTGTCACTAAGTGTGCTATTTTTATTATTTTGGAGCCACGTGACTTCTGATTTGTCAATATTTATTTTATAACCAGTGAATTTACCAAAGGCTGACAGAATTTCCAACAGCCCAGGCAGGTTCATGGCAGGATCGCTCACATAAAGTAGCAAGTCATCTGCAAAGAGAGATAAGTGAAGGAGTTGTGAGTGAATCCGAAGGCCAGGACAGTGTTGGCGTATGTAACAGGCTAGTGGCTCAATTGCCAGATCGAATAGGAGCGGGGACAGTGGGCAACCTTGCCTGGTTCCCCTGCCCAGTTCGAAGGAGGGAGACAAACCGTTATTTATGATTATGGATGCCGAGGGAGAGTCGTACAGTCTTTGTATGACCTCTAGGAAATGCCCCGTTATTCCAAATTTGGCCAGCGCTGTATAGAGATGGTCCCACTCTACCCTATCAAACGCCTTTTCAGCGTCTACAGCGAAAAGGCAAGCATCAGGCAGTGAATTATCTGCCAATCGGAATTAAGGTAGGAAATATCTGATTGGCTGATTGAATCAGCCAATCAGATTGAAGTTCAATCCGATTGGCTGATCCAATTGAGCTCGCACTCTATTGGCTGATCGGAACAGCTATTCTAACTAGCTAAAATAAATACCAAGTTACCTGTAAAATAAATATAAATCCTAAAATAGCTACAATGTAATTATTAATTACATTGTAGCTATCTTGGGGTTTATTTTACAGGTAAGTATTTAGTTTTAATTAGGATTAATTTATTAAAGTATAGTGTAGTGTTAGGTGTAATTGTAACTTAGGTTAGTTTTTATTTTACAGGTAAATTTCTCTTTATTTTAGCTAGGTAGCTATTAAATAGTTATTAACAATTTAATAGCTATTGTACCTATTTAAAATAAATTGAAATTTGCCTGTAAAATAAAAATAAATCCTAAGATAGCTACAATATAATTATTATTTATATTGTAGCTATCTTAGGGTTTATTTTATAGGTAAGTATTTAGTTTTAAATAGGATTAATTTAGTTAATAAGAGAAATATTATTTAGATTTATTTAAGTTAGGGGGGTGTTAGGGTTAGTGTTAGACTTAGGTTTAGGGGTTAATAATTTTATTACAGTGGAGGCGGTGTAGGGGGGGCAGGATAGGGCTTAATAAATGTATTATAGGTGGCGACGGTGTAGGGGGGGCAGATTAGCGGTTAATACGTTTAATATAGGTTGCGGCGGGGTCCGGGAGCGGCGGTTTAGGGGTTAAACAATTTATTTAGTTGCAGCGGGGTCCGGGATCGGCAGGATAGGGGTTAATAAATTTATTATAGGGGGGCAAGGATAGGGGTTACTAGGTATAATGTAGGTGGCGGCGGTGTCCGGGAGCGGCGGTTTAGGGGTTAATACATTTATAAGAGTTGTGTCGGGGTCTAGGAGCGGCGGTTTAGGGGTTAATAACTTTATTTAGTTGCGGGGTGCTCCGGGGGCGCCGGTATAGGGGGTAGAAAAGTGTAGTTAGTGTGGGTGCTTAGTGACAGCTTGTCAATAAAGCTGTCAAAAAGCCGAAGAGCAGCGAGATCGGATGAGTGATAACTCTCACAGTCCGCTGCTCATCGCCCCGTACTTGGTGCGCGGCTTTTTGACAGCTTTATTGATAACTTAGGCAAAAATTTTCAGGTCCGCGGCGGCGATGGTAGGCGAGCTTAGGCGGGCGTATTGAACCGGCGAAGGCAGGTAAAGTAGACACGTTGATAGCTAGAGGCCAATGTGTCATTAAGAGATATTTAAGTTTCAGTTAAAGGGACACAGGTCAAATTAAACTTTCATGATTCAGATACAGAATGTAATTTTAAACAACTTTCTATTTACTTCCATAAAAAAAAAATGTGCACAGTCTTTTTATATTTACACTTTTTGAGTCACCAGCTCCTACTGAGCATGTGCAAGAATTCACAGAATATACGTATATGCATTTGTGATTGGCTGATAGCTGTCACGTGGTACAGGGGGAGTGGAAATAGACATAACTTAAATTTGTTAGAAAATAATCCACTACTCATTTAAAGTTCCTACTAAGTGCTATTGCATTGTCTTGTTATCTTGCATTTTCTACTGTATTTTCTGGTCCTTTAAGTGTAAAGAAACATAATATAAGCCATTTTTGAGGATATTTGAACTGGAAGTAAACATGGTTGTTTTACCTGCTCTCCCAAGGTAATCCTGAAAAGCTGGCCTGTTAGAGAGGTCTAATGACAGGTTTGAAAACCACTGCTCTAGGGTAATGTACAAAAGGAAGCCACTTTATTTTTAAAATAGCCACTCAATATATTTGCTGACGTTAACAATTGCAGCTTCCTCTGACAGCAAAAATCAGGTAGTCAGTTACTATTATTAGCAGCGATTACAGCTTTTAGTGCGGCCATTACAACAATTAGTTTATAAATAATCGGCTAGATTACGAGTCTTGCGTTAGCCTTAAAAAGCTGTGTTTAGAGGTCCCAACGCTGCTTTTTAACGCCTGCTGGTATTATGAGTCTTGAAATGACAGGCTCACCGCTCACTTTTTTGGCCAGACTCGAAAATACCGCAAATCCACTTACGTCAATTGCGTATCATCGGCTAGATTACGAGTCTTGCGTTAGCCTTAAAAAGCAACGTTGAGAGGTCCCAACGCTGCTTTTTTTTTTTTTAATAACTTTATTTATATAGTTACTGGCTCCATCACAACATGAGAACGTCATATACAGAGACACTATTACATATACACAAATTGAGAAGCGAATGTTGCTAACAGCAAGATTGGTTCCACATTGCTACAGAGTCCAGCATTTTTCTATTATAACAAACATAAAACAAACATTAACTTAACACATAACAAGGGTGAGAAAAACCCTTGAGCAAACCCTCCACTCCGGGGGATAGAAGTGGGGGGGGGGGGGGTACTCGCACCCCGGCACACAGGGGAAGAAAGGGTCAATGTATCAGGGCCGGATGATACTTAAGGTCAAAAGTGAGATATGGCATAGCTCTCAAGATGTGGATGTTGGGGGAGGGAGGCACCATCTGCCATGAAGGTTTTCTTCCAACATGAACAAAGAGTTACGGAAGGGGTAGATTATCCTATTTCGCACCTGAGGGGATACATGTAAAAGATAGGGTTCCCATTTATGTATGAAGAGTTTAATTCTTTTCTCTAAATCCCCCTGTACATCTGATTGTTCTATAAGCACTTGGTTGTGTATGGCATGTAGGAGCTTTCTAAAAGGGGGGGGGCTTATTAGACGCCCAAAATTGCAAGATTAGTCTCCTAGTAAGGAGTACCACAGAGTAGAGAAATTTTCGGTATTTCGATATTACCTCGAAATCGTGTAAAAAACAGAATTTATGTTTACCTGATAAATTACTTTCTCCAACGGTGTGTCCGGTCCACGGCGTCATCCTTACTTGTGGGATATTCTCTTCCCCAACAGGAAATGGCAAAGAGCCCAGCAAAGCTGGTCACATGATCCCTCCTAGGCTCCGCCTACCCCAGTCATTCGACCGACGTTAAGGAGGAATATTTGCATAGGAGAAACCATATGATACCGTGGTGACTGTAGTTAAAGAAAATAAATTATCAGACCTGATTAAAAAACCAGGGCGGGCCGTGGACCGGACACACCGTTGGAGAAAGTAATTTATCAGGTAAACATAAATTCTGTTTTCTCCAACATAGGTGTGTCCGGTCCACGGCGTCATCCTTACTTGTGGGAACCAATACCAAAGCTTTAGGACACGGATGAAGGGAGGGAGCAAATCAGGTCACCTAAATGGAAGGCACCACGGCTTGCAAAACCTTTCTCCCAAAAATAGCCTCAGAAGAAGCAAAAGTATCAAACTTGTAAAATTTGGTAAAAGTGTGCAGTGAAGACCAAGTCGCTGCCCTACATATCTGATCAACAGAAGCCTCGTTCTTGAAGGCCCATGTGGAAGCCACAGCCCTAGTGGAATGAGCTGTGATTCTTTCAGGAGGCTGCCGTCCGGCAGTCTCGTAAGCCAATCTGATGATGCTTTTAATCCAAAAAGAGAGAGAGGTAGAAGTTGCTTTTTGACCTCTCCTTTTACCAGAATAAACAACAAACAAGGAAGATGTTTGTCTAAAATCCTTTGTAGCATCTAAATAGAATTTTAGAGCGCGAACAACATCCAAATTGTGCAACAAACGTTCCTTCTTCGAAACTGGTTTCGGACACAAAGAAGGCACGACTATCTCCTGGTTAATGTTTTTGTTAGAAACAACTTTTGGAAGAAAACCAGGTTTAGTACGTAAAACCACCTTATCTGCATGGAACACCAGATAAGGAGGAGAACACTGCAGAGCAGATAATTCTGAAACTCTTCTAGCAGAAGAAATATCAACGGAATGTAAGGGTTCAAACGGAACCCCCTGAAGAACTGAAAGAACTAAGTTGAGACTCCAAGGAGGAGTCAAAGGTTTGTAAACAGGCTTGATTCTAACCAGAGCCTGAACAAAGGCTTGAACATCTTGCACAGCTGCCAGCTTTTTGTGAAGTAACACAGACAAGGCAGAAATCTGTCCCTTCAAGGAACTTGCAGATAATCCTTTCTCCAATCCTTCTTGAAGAAAGGATAGAATCTTAGGAATCTTTACCTTGTCCCAAGGGAATCCTTTAGATTCACACCAACAGATATATTTTTTCCATATTTTGTGGTAAATTTTTCTAGTTACAGGCTTTCTGGCCTGAACAAGAGTATCAATAACAGAATCTGAGAACCCTCGTTTTGATAAGATCAAGCGTTCAATCTCCAAGCAGTCAGCTGGAGTGAGACCAGATTCGGATGTTCGAACGGACCTTGAACAAGAAGGTCTCGTCTCAAAGGTAGCTTCCATGGTGGAGCCGATGACATATTCACCAGATCTGCATACCAAGTCCTGCGTGGCCACGCAGGAGCTATCAAGATCACCGACGCCCTCTCCTGATTGATCCTGGCTACCAGCCTGGGGATGAGAGGAAACGGCGGGAATACATAAGCTAGTTTGAAGGTCCAAGGTGCTACTAGTGCATCTACTAGAGTCGCCTTGGGATCCCTGGATCTGGACCCGTAGCAAGGAACCTTGAAGTTCTGACGAGAGGCCATCAGATCCATGTCTGGAATGCCCCACAGTTGAGTAATTTGGGCAAAGATTTCCGGATGGAGTTCCCACTCCCCCGGATGTAATGTCTGACGACTCAGAAAATCCGCTTCCCAATTTTCCACTCCTGGGATGTGGATTGCAGACAGGTGGCAGGAGTGAGTCTCCGCCCATTGAATGATTTTGGTCACTTCTTCCATCGCCAGGGAACTCCTTGTTCCCCCCTGATGGTTGATGTACGCAACAGTCGTCATGTTGTCTGATTGAAACCGTATGAACTTGGCCTTTGCTAACTGAGGCCAAGCCTTGAGAGCATTGAATATCGCTCTCAGTTCCAGAATATTTATCGGTAGAAGAGATTCTTCCCGAGACCAAAGACCCTGAGCTTTCAGGGATCCCCAGACCGCGCCCCAGCCCATCAGACTGGCGTCGGTCGTGACAATGACCCACTCTGGTCTGCGGAAGGTCATCCCTTGTGACAGGTTGTCCAGGGACAGCCACCAACGGAGTGAGTCTCTGGTCCTCTGATTTACTTGTATCTTCGGAGACAAGTCTGTATAGTCCCCATTCCACTGACTGAGCATGCACAGTTGTAATGGTCTTAGATGAATGCGCGCAAAAGGAACTATGTCCATTGCCGCTACCATCAAACCTATTACTTCCATGCACTGCGCTATGGAAGGAAGAGGAACGGAATGAAGTGTTTGACAAGAGTTTAGAAGTTTTGTTTTTCTGGCCTCTGTCAGAAAAATCCTCATTTCTAAGGAGTCTATTATTGTTCCCAAGAAGGGAACCCTTGTCGACGGAGATAGAGAACTCTTTTCCACGTTCACTTTCCATCCGTGAGATCTGAGAAAGGCCAGGACTATGTCCGTGTGAGCCTTTGCTTGAGGAAGGGACGACGCTTGAATCAGAATGTCGTCCAAGTAAGGTACTACTGCAATGCCCCTTGGTCTTAGCACCGCTAGAAGGGACCCTAGTACCTTTGTGAAAAACCTTGGAGCAGTGGCTAATCCGAAAGGAAGCGCCACGAACTGGTAATGCTTGTCCAGGAATGCGAACCTTAGGAACCGATGATGTTCCTTGTGGATAGGAATATGTAGATACGCATCCTTTAAATCCACCGTGGTCATGAATTGACCTTCCTGGATGGAAGGAAGAATTGTTCGAATGGTTTCCATTTTGAACGATGGAACCTTGAGAAACTTGTTTAAGATCTTGAGATCTAAGATTGGTCTGAACGTTCCCTCTTTTTTGGGAACTATGAACAGATTGGAGTAGAACCCCATCCCTTGTTCTCCTAATGGAACAGGATGAATCACTCCCATTTTTAACAGGTCTTCTACACAATGTAAGAATGCCTGTCTCTTTATGTGGTCTGAAGACAATTGAGACCTGTGGAACCTCCCCCTTGGGGGAAGCCCCTTGAATTCCAGAAGATAACCTTGGGAGACTATTTCTAGTGCCCAAGGATCCAGAACATCTCTTGCCCAAGCCTGAGCGAAGAGAGAGAGTCTGCCCCCCACCAGATCCGGTCCCGGATCGGGGGCCAACATTTCATGCTGTCTTGGTAGCAGTGGCAGGTTTCTTGGCCTGCTTTCCCTTGTTCCAGCCTTGCATTGGTCTCCAGGCTGGCTTGGCTTGAGAAGTATTACCCTCTTGCTTAGAGGACGTAGCACTTGGGGCTGGTCCGTTTCTACGAAAGGGACGAAAATTAGGTTTATTTTTGGCCTTGAAAGACCTATCCTGAGGAAGGGCGTGGCCCTTACCCCCAGTGATATCAGAGATAATCTCTTTCAAGTCAGGGCCAAACAGCGTTTTCCCCTTGAAAGGAATGTTAAGGAGTTTGTTCTTGGAAGACGCATCCGCTGACCAAGATTTCAACCAAAGCGCTCTGCGCGCCACAATAGCAAACCCAGAATTCTTCGCCGCTAACCTAGCCAATTGCAAAGTGGCGTCTAGGGTGAAAGAATTAGCCAATTTGAGAGCACGGATTCTGTCCATAATCTCCTCATAAGGAGGAGAATCACTATCGATCGCCTTTACTAGCTCATCGAACCAGAAACACGCGGCTGTAGTGACAGGGACAATGCATGAAATTGGTTGTAGAAGGTAACCTTGCTGAACAAACATCTTTTTAAGCAAACCTTCTAATTTTTTATCCATAGGATCTTTGAAAGCACAACTATCTTCTATGGGTATAGTGGTGCGTTTGTTTAAAGTAGAAACCGCTCCCTCGACCTTGGGGACAGTCTGCCATAAGTCCTTTCTGGGGTCGACCATAGGAAACAATTTTTTAAATATGGGGGGAGGGACGAAAGGTATACCGGGCCTTTCCCATTCTTTATTTACAATGTCCGCCACCCGCTTGGGTATAGGAAAAGCTTCTGGGAGCCCCGGGACCTCTAGGAACTTGTCCATTTTACATAGTTTCTCTGGGATGATCAAATTCTCACAATCATCCAGAGTGGATAATACCTCCTTAAGCAGAGCGCGGAGATGTTCCAACTTAAATTTAAATGTAATCACATCGGGTTCAGCTTGTTGAGAAATTTTCCCTGAATCTGAAATTTCTCCCTCAGACAAAACCTCCCTGGCCCCCTCAGACTGGTGTAGGGGCATTTCAGAACCATTATCATCAGCGTCCTCATGCTCTTCAGTATCTAAAACAGAGCAGTCGCGCTTACGCTGATAAGTGGGCATTTTGGCTAAAATGTTTTTGATAGAATTATCCATTACAGCCGTTAATTGTTGCATAGTAAGGAGTATTGGCGCGCTAGATGTACTAGGGGCCTCCTGAGTGGGCAAGACTCGTGTTGACGAAGGAGGGAATGATGCAGTACCATGCTTACTCCCCTCACTTGAGGAATCATCTTGGGCATCATTTTCAGTGTCACATAAATCACATTTATTTAAATGAGAAGGAACTTTGGCTTCCCCACATTCAGAACACAGTCTATCTGGTAGTTCAGACATGTTAAACAGGCATAAACTTGATAACAAAGTACAAAAAACGTTTTAAAATAAAACCGTTACTGTCACTTTAAATTTTAAACTGAACACACTTTATTACTGCAATTGCGAAAAAGTATGAAGGAATTGTTCAAAATTCACCAAAATTTCACCACAGTGTCTTAAAGCCTTAAAAGTATTGCACACCAAATTTGGAAGCTTTAACCCTTAAAATAACGGAACCGGAGCCGTTTTTAACTTTAACCCCTTTACAGTCCCTGGTATCTGCTTTGCTGAGACCCAACCAAGCCCAAAGGGGAATACGATACCAAATGACGCCTTCAGAAAGTCTTTTCTATGTATCTGAGCTACTCACACATGCGACTGCATGTCATGCTTTCCAAAAACAAGTGCGCAATACCGGCGCGAAAATGAGGCTCTGCCTATGATTAGGGAAAGCCCCTAGAGAATAAGGTGTCTAAAACAGTGCCTGCCGATATTATTTTACAAAAATACCCAGATTAAATGATTCCTCAATGCTAAATATGTGTAATATATGAATTGATTTAGCCCAGAAAATGTCTACAGTCTTAATAAGCCCTTGTGAAGCCCTTATTTACTGTCTGAATAAAAATGGCTTACCGGATCCCATAGGGAAAATGACAGCTTCCAGCATTACATCGTCTTGTTAGAATGTGTCATACCTCAAGCAGCAAAAGACTGCTCACTGTTCCCCCAACTGAAGTTAATTCCTCTCAACAGTCCTGTGTGGAACAGCCATGGATTTTAGTAACGGTTGCTAAAATCATTTTCCTCTTACAAACAGAAATCTTCATCTCTTTTCTGTTTCAGAGTAAATAGTACATACCAGCACTATTTTAAAATAACAAACTCTTGATTGAATAATAAAAACTACAGTTAAACACTAAAAAACTCTAAGCCATCTCCGTGGAGATGTTGCCTGTACAACGGCAAAGAGAATGACTGGGGTAGGCGGAGCCTAGGAGGGATCATGTGACCAGCTTTGCTGGGCTCTTTGCCATTTCCTGTTGGGGAAGAGAATATCCCACAAGTAAGGATGACGCCGTGGACCGGACACACCTATGTTGGAGAAATATAATGTTGGTGGACGTCAAGGTGACTCTGTCGCCCAAAACCCTATGTAGCCAATAGCTAAGTCTGCCCCACAGTCCAACAAGTTTGGGACAGTCCCAAAGGAGGTGTATAATGTCAGGGGATGGGAAAGAACACTTACTACAGCTGTCAACTGCCTGTGGTACCATCTTAGCTCGAAGCTTCGGGAGAATATATGCCTGGTGGAGGAGTTTAGTGTGGGATTCCCTCGAGTACGCCGAGAGAGTGGCCACATGGACCCTGGAGAAGCTATCAATTAGGTCAGGCATGGTGATAGATATTGCTCTTGTTCTCTGCCATTTATCATGTATTGTCTGTAAAGCCTGTTGCTCCAAATGGGCCACTATCTCGTTGTATATGCTGGTAATTGAGTGTGAACCTCGTAGCGTAGCGCGGTATAATCTATCTATACAGGAACTAGTGTTCGTGAGCTGGTTAGTAGTAATGAGGGCCCTAACATAGTGTCTACATTGGAAGTAGGCAAACATGGTGCCCGGTGGAAGGTTGTGTGTCTCTCTCAGAGCCTGGAAAGGAAGGATTTGCAATGTAGTGGGGTTAAGAAGTTGCGCGATAGATGTCAGCCCAAGGGTCTCCCATATGTGGAAGGCCCGTGTAGTATATCCCGGGATGAATTTGGGGTTCCCCTGGAGAGGTAAATATTTAGTGGTCTCATGGTCAATTTTCCAGAACCTGCACACGTTGCGCCACGCTCTAAGGGGGTCCCGAAAGAGTATGCTTTGAGAGATGTGGGAGGGGAGGGAGGATAGCTTAGCGTGTGGTAGATAAGCTGCATTGAGAGGTGCAATTAAGTCCAGTTCTACAGCGGGGCTAAAGTAAGTAGATTTAGTGAGCCACCCCATGGTTAGTTTAGCTAGTGTCGCCCAATTATACCATTGGATATTTGGGAACTTAAGGCCCCCCGCATTCACTAACATAGAGAGTTTAGATTTACTAATCCTATGCTTCCTCTGACTCCAAACAAATGAGGTAAATATAGTAGTAATATTTTGAATGTCTTTATTGTGGAGTAGGAGAGGGAGCATCTGCAAGGGATACAGTATTTTAGGGAGGATGATCATTTTGAGAAGGTGAATTCTACCATGTAAAGTTAAGGGGAGCCCCCTCCAGCTTCTGATTAGAGCCTGGGTACTAGTTATAATTTTAGGAATATTGAGGTTGTATAGGAGCATAGGGTCAACATGGAGTTGGATGCCCAAATACTTAAAAGACCCAGCCGTGACATGAACGTTGGTGTCACTAAGTGTGCTATTTTTATTATTTTGGAGCCACGTGACTTCTGATTTGTCAATATTTATTTTATAACCAGTGAATTTACCAAAGGCTGACAGAATTTCCAACAGCCCAGGCAGGTTCATGGCAGGATCGCTCACATAAAGTAGCAAGTCATCTGCAAAGAGAGATAAGTGAAGGAGTTGTGAGTGAATCCGAAGGCCAGGACAGTGTTGGCGTATGTAACAGGCTAGTGGCTCAATTGCCAGATCGAATAGGAGCGGGGACAGTGGGCAACCTTGCCTGGTTCCCCTGCCCAGTTCGAAGGAGGGAGACAAACCGTTATTTATGATTATGGATGCCGAGGGAGAGTCGTACAGTCTTTGTATGACCTCTAGGAAATGCCCCGTTATTCCAAATTTGGCCAGCGCTGTATAGAGATGGTCCCACTCTACCCTATCAAACGCCTTTTCAGCGTCTACAGCGAAAAGGCAAGCATCAGGCAGTGAATTATCTGTGGAGGATGCTTGGGCTCTGTGGTAGTGGTCAATTACCGCAAGCGTTTTCCTCAGGTTGAATACCGAGGAACGATGCTTGACGAAGCCCGTTTGATCGGGGTGCACCAGAAAGTGGAGCACCTCCGCCAACCTATTAGCCAGAATTTTAGTTAGTAGTTTATAGTCTCCATTTAGTAAGGAGATCGGCCTGTAAGAGGAGGGCACCATAGGGTCTTTGTCAGGTTTGAGTATTACACAGATGTTTGCGTCAGAAAATCTGGGGTCAGGGACAGAGGCCCCCGAAAGATATGAAGAGAAAAGGGTCGCTAGAGTGGGGGCTATGTCAGGGGCTAAAAGTTTGTAGTACTCTGCGGGGAGACCATCAGGTCCCGCCGCTTTGCCAAGTTTGATGCGTTTAATGGTGTCTATTACCTCCCTCGGCTGAATGGGGGCATTAAGAGAGGACAACTGGTCTTGTGTCAAAGAAGGGACATCCACATTATTCCAGAATGAGCATTTGTCAAGTTCTGATATCTCTTGCCTAGAGTACAGTCTAGTGTAGTAAGAGACAAATTCCCGCATGATTGTCGGGGTGTCAGTGCATGACTTCCCCTCAGCAGTTAGCGCTGGGATATATGTTTTAGGTGTAACCACCTTGACCATAGAGGCCATGGTTCTACCAGCCTTGTTCCCATATCTGTAAAACTTCCCCTGTCTATGAATAGCATACGCGTTATCTACCATTTGAATATGGGTATCTCTCTCCTTTTTAAGGTCGTAGTACTGTTGTCTAGTTTGGGGTGAGGGATGGGAGAGATAGTTGTTATAGGCCGTTGCAAGCTTTGTTAACATCTCATCTGTGATTTTTTTGCTCTTGCGGTTATGATGTGAGGTATAAGCTGTAATTCTTCCTCTCATAACAGCCTTAGAGGCATGCCAGAAGAGGTCTGAATTATCTCTGTGTTGTGCATTATCTGCATTGTAATCTATCCAGAAAGAGCGTAGTTGTTGCCGAAAGTCGGCGTTATTGTAAAGAAAAGAGGGGAATCGCCAAGTTTTCTGTAGGTTGGTTGGTGGGGTGAAGTCCAGAAGGAGTAGGATAGGTGCGTGGTCTGATATGGTCACAGGAAAGATCTTAGTGAGAGGGACATATGGTGTGAGGGCGGGAGCAGTCAGGAAATAGTCAATCCTAGACATGGTATGATGTGTTTTAGAAATGCAGGTATAATCCTTGTCTGTTGGGTTGCGTAATCTCCACAAGTCTACCAGTCCCAAGTCAGTTTTAAGTCTATCAATAAGTTTTACCTCGGCTTTCTGTCTACGTGATACAGTTCGTAGGGGCGGTCCAGTCGAGAGTTCCACAAATCTGTCAAGCGGTAAGAGTTGCGTCATGTTAAAGTCGCCCCCTACGATTATTGGGAGCTCACCTCTCCTCGCTAAACAAAGCTGTAAGTGTTGCCAAAAGTGGGGCGAGAGATTATTCGGGCCATACACGTTGCAGAGTAGATATGATTTCGATGCAATACTGAGAGTAGTAATTATGTAGCGTCCCCTAGGATCTAACTGTGTATCTTTGAAAGTTGCAGAAAGACCTTTTCTGATCAAGATAGCTACTCCTCTCCTCCGTCCCTCCGTTGGAGTATTAATAACCTGCCCCACCCATCTAATTTTAAGCTTGTCATGTTCCTCCTGAGTTAAGCGGGTTTCCTGTATGAGGGCTATGTCAGCATGTATAGAGTTTAAGAAGTGCAATATTTTACTACGTTTAGCGGGGGATGTAATGCCCCCCACGTTCCACGAGACTATATTACATCGTACTGCCATACAATAAGTAGTAAGGGAGACATTAGTTGGGGCATGGTGAAATAAGCAAGGAAAAGGGGAAGTAGGGAGGTGGCCTCTCTCTCCAATGCTGTCAGGCAGTGGAGAAGTGTGTCAGAAAGTCTGGTAATGTGTGCCAGGGTGCAGTACTTACATAAACAGAGAGGCGGGAGAAACCATGGCAACAGTTCACAAGACCACCAAAGCTCGGATATTCTCAGCAGTTGGCGTCCCCCGGAGTGGAGGCAAGAATTCTGATGGAGGCAGAGAGAGAAAAGCATCAACAGGGCACAGAACCACATTCCCAAACCCTCACCAGATCCCCATCCCATTCCACCGGTGCTACCAGCCATTTCGCCCATGTGGGAAGGAGAGATCAAGGTCACCTCTCGGTTAATGCTATTGAGTGGAGCACCAGGGGAATGGTAGACATATTGCTGTAACAATGTAGTTAAGGACATACAGGCATAGAGAAGTAATATCCAAGCCCCACATTTCAAAATACACAGTTCAGGGGTATTTCCATTATCCTGGTCTATAACTATATCTAGGCCTGGGCCAGATGAAGTACAGGGCGTAGGAGTTTTCAAGTGCAGGCCGGGAGGCTCTCGTGCACTGGGAGATAAGATGGTGGCTGAAAGCTTATCAAGGATTTCTTTTTTAATTAAGAAGAAATACGCCCAAAATAGGTAAGGGAATCGTGGCAAGTGCATGGTTAGGCAACGGGTGCTAGGGTATACAGATGCATAGAGTTTCCAGACAAGAAAAAGGGCCATATGAATTAAAATGAACAGTAGGCGATAGGAGGGTCTCTGCGATAAAGTGCAGTCGGCCGAGGCCAGACTAGGTGGGATATGTGAGATAAGAGGGGAGCCTTTATCAGGAGCAAAATGTAACAGGCCACGTACAGTACCAGTGGTACCTACGTACGGGATTGGACATGTGCTATACTTAGGGCCCCAAACCCCAGGATTTAGAGGTAAAGGCATTGAAACAGTGGGAACAGTGGCAATAACAATTTTGTTAACTTTCAAGAACATAAAATAACAGGTAACACAATAGATCTCAACCATTGATAAAACGAGTACATTGTCAACATGAGCCACCTCCTTGACCCGGCAACCTTGGGAAACTGCGGCAGGGGTATGCTGCTGCAATGGTAGGAGCAGTAGCCAATAAATCAGAATCATTTGAGGAGGAGGACCTCTCACTTGGTCCGCTTCTAGAGTGTTTCCAAAGGCGAAGAATATCACACTTCCTTGGATCCTCATAGGAAGACAGAAAAAGAGGGGAAAAAGGTGCAAGAAATTCGGTCGCCCAAAATCAGTGCACATCATCTTGCATGTCCTTGTCCAGGAATGATTGCAGTTCCTTTGGGTTGTTGAAATATTTAGGCCCAGCAGGGGTCTGCAGCCTCAACTTAGCTGGGTACAGTAGTGTAGCTTGCTTCCCTTCTTTATGTAGCCTAGAGCAAAGTGGGGCGAAATCTCTTCGCATCTTGGATACTTCTGCAGAGAAGTCTTGAAAAATCAGGAGTTGTTTTCCTTCAAATTGTAATTGTCCGGTATGGGCCCGGTATGCTCTCAGCAGAGCCAACTTTTCCTGATAATTCAGGCATTTGAAAATTACCTGACGTGGACGAGAGTTCAGTGTTTCAAGTCCCTTGTCCGGGCCCAGACGGTGTGCACGCTCCACATCCAAGGGTAAGTGGTCCGGATTCATCTTTAGAAGCTTGGGCAGGGTTAAAGCAGTGAATTCCAGCAGATCTTTGCTTTTTATCGTTTCTGGAACTCCCACTACCCGCAAGTTGTTCCTGCGACTCCTATTTTCGAGGTCGTCTACTTTCTCCTGCAGCGCTCTATTCTGTCGCTGAAGTTGTCTTACTGAGGTGGATGTAGACGCCTGCATATCCTCCACATCAGAGATGCGTTGCTCAGCGTGTGTGAGCCTGGATGAAAATTGGCGCACTTCACTAGTGAGTGTGTCAACCCCTGCCTGGAGAGTGTCCATTTTGGGGAGGAAGAAGGATTTTAGTTCCTGAAGTAGTGCAGACGAATCTGTCGTGATGACCTGGGAGGCCCTGGGGGAGGGCGGAGGGTCAGGGTGTATATCTGTGGCTGGTCGCTTCTTCTCTGTATGCTTGCCTCTGGAAGTCATTATTTCCGCAGCTTTGCTGGTAATAGGTGCGAAATAATGGTCAAGCTTCATGCAAACAGTGTGCTGATAGTTGCAGAGTTCAGATGGTAAATGCTTGTAAAACTGTATATGACCTCTAGGAGGCAGTGCAGAACAGTAAATGCTGATGGCAGAAACAGCTTCAGAGAAAAGCAGCAGAGGTTGTTCACCAGAATCTCACAATTGAGCTGTGCAAATAAAAAGATTTCACCTAGTGGTGTTATAAACGGTAAATACCAATCCAAAAAGATAGTGAGAGAGCAAAAACAGCCAAAGTATCAAGTTGAATAGAATGGTGAGCTGGTGTTGTTATTCACAATATAAGCACAGGCAGTAAGCTTCTGTTATGCAGCTCCACAGCTTCTTCAGCAAGGTTTCACATGGGACTAGCAAGTAGATCAAAGAAGGAGCGTGGCGCCACACTGCATGCTGTCAGTACTGTTAAAGAGTCTATCTCCCAATGGCTGTGCGGGGGTTTTATAGGGTAAGAATGTGTAGAAAGACACTGCGGGGAGGGCTGTGTGCTGTGAGCCGGGAGATATATGATAGCAGAATCCCACGTGGCAGTTCTTAGATGTAAGGCTGTGGACCTAAAAGTTTCCCATTTTTGCTTTCTTACTAGGGACACCAATGCTAGATGTTGCAGCATGAAGTTTAGTGGTTCCCAAGCTACACAGGCCCTCTCCCTCCTCAGGCACAGTCTCTATTTCTCCCCCTATAATGCTCTTTTAGCAAATTGAGCGGTACTCTCACCAATGAGTCTTTGTGTGTTGTTGCAGCCACCTCACTCTTACCGCTCCTCTGCAGTGCCGGGTATGTTCTCCGGTGCTCTGTCCCGTCCAGCAGGTGAAGGAGAAAAAAGGCCGCAGGCCAAGATGGCGCCTGAACTTAGCGCTCCGTTGCGCGCTTCTATCGTTCCGGGGGCAAGGGCGGTGTGGTAGCCCTTCACACGGCGTCGCCAGCTGAGGTGGGGTATCAGAGTTTCCCAGCAAGGCTATCTTGTGTGGGTTTTGGTCTGGCAGCAAACTTTTTGTATGTTTTAGGGAGCTGAATATGCGGAGCTCCTTTCGTTTGCTGCCAGCCCGTTGCGCCGCCCACCGGAAGTCATCCCCAACGCTGCTTTTTAACGCCCACTGGTATTACGAGTCTTGCAGGTACAGGTGTACCGCTCACTTTTTTGGCCAGACTCGAAAATACCGCAAATCCACTTACGTCAACTGCGTATCCTCTTTTTTCAATGGGATTTGCCTAACACCGGTATTACGAGTCTTCCAAAAAGTGAGTGGTACAGCTTCTCCTGTCAAGACTGATACCGCATTTAAAAGTCAGTAGTTAAAGTGAAGGTCAATTTTTGCTATTATCAATACACCGTTTTAAAAGTTATGTTAAAAATATTGAAGTCGATGAGTTTATATGTATAAATAACGAATGCATTTCAAATAAAATCTATTTATAAAATACCTCAGTTATCGCGATTAGCTCCGCCCCTACCATACTTCCTTATTCTTCTGATATGACGCTGCATTGGTTCTTACAAGCGGACTACGCTTGTGCACCCGTGTTTTTTTTTAAATGCGCATGCGTCTCTTGAACTCAATAGCGCATGCGTTTCATTACCCGACGATACTTTGTATACGTTTCATGAACGAGCATGACGATGATGATGCTCTGTTTGTTTAAACATATGCGCATAAGGTGTAAGTGACGAAACAGAAAAGGGGCTGGACGCCACAGGGGTAAATAATAGATTGGTGCGAAAAACTCTCAATCAATAACGGCAGTATGGCGGGCGGATTATACAGGTGAAACGGAGCAAAATAAAAACGTTAAAAATAAAACTGTTACTGTTATTTATATATAATTTGATGAATGAACATCATACTTATTTTGGATAACATATTGAAAAATGATAAGCAAGACGCCAGACTTGACCTTCACTTTAAGAGTTTTATGGGCTAACGCCGTAGCATAAAACTCTTAACTAAAGTGCTAAAAAGTACACTAACACCCATAAACTACCTATTAACCCTAAACCGAGTCCCCCCCCCCCACATCGCAAACACTAAAATAAAATTTTTAACCCTTAATCTGACAAACCGGACATCGCCGCTACTATAAAAAATATATTAACCCCTAAACCGCCGCACTCCTGCATCGCAAACACTAGTTACATTTTATTAACCCCTAATCTGCCATCCCTAACATCGCTGACACCTACCTACATTTATTAACCCCTAATCTGCCGCCCCCAACGTCGCCGCAACTATATTAAATGTATTAAACCCTAAATCTAAGTCTAACCCTAACCCTAACACCCCCCTAACTTAAATATAATTTAAATAAATCTAAATAAAATAACTATCATTAACTAAATTATTCCTATTTAAAACTAAATACTTACCTGTAAAATAAACCCTAAGCTAGCTACAATATAACTAATAGTTACATTGTAGCTATCTTAGGATTTACAGGTATACCCCGCTAAGCTAATACAGCGGGTTAAGGACCGGACCGCCGCTGTAAAGTGAAAACCACCTTAAAGTGAAACAAGGGAGATTTAGCTTTTTTTTCACTTGTCAGTGTGTTTAAAAACTTGAAAACGTGTTTGAACTAACATGTATTAGGGGTGCAACAGTGCTATGTTTAGTTTAACACTAGCACAGCACAGTATTCAATAAATACTGTACCTGTAAAATAGTGACAATTACTGTAGTACAATTTGCCAGACTACAACATTGAGAAACAGATTGCACTGCAATGCTGTAAACAGAGTGAACTAAGCATAGCAAAATGGTGCCAGTCACTTTTCTTGCAATCTCACAATGATTACAGCATTGTTTTAAATTGGAGGTTGAACTTCAGCTCGACAAAGTGCTGTATTAGCGAAGCGCTGTAAAGTGAAGCGCTGTAAAATGAGGTATACCTGTATTTTTATTTTACAGGCAACTTTGTATTTATTTTAACTAGGTAGAATATTTACTAAATAGTCATTAACTATTTAATAGCTATCTAGTTAAAATAAAGTCAAATTTACCTGTAAAATAAATCCTAACTTATGTTACAATTACATAGATATAGATAGGAGGCAGGGAGATAGCCTTAACAGTACATTATCCTGAGTGTAAAATTTAACTTCAGGGGTATATATGTTACCTTATATGAAGGAACATTGTGCAGACCCTTAAAAATACTATGCAAAATTTTTTAGAAAAAGGTAGAAAGTGTAGAAATTATTGACCTACACACAAGACAGGGATTTCAGCACAAATATTTTATTTTGAATTAAATATTCAAGAAAAATTGTTGTTGAAATAATTCACAGAGTGTCCTCAAAGATTGCAAATGCACATGTTGGATATGATGTTATTTATCTCACAGACAAGTGAACCATTTTTAAAGTACTCTAGAGCAAGGACAAACAAGTTGTGGATATAAATGATCAACCAAAATACTTCAAATACAATAACCAGGTATCCGCAGGACAACACCTCCACTAGAGATAGCACCGCCCTGGGCGTAATATTTGGCTATCATAGTGATCCTAGAGGATCTATGCCTGCTGGATACATCTAACATCCTGTAATAAGACGTTTTGTCAAATACAAACAAGTACAATGTAATTGTAAATGTTCCGGTTTAAATACCAAAGACTACGGAGTTATATGCAACACCAATTTCAGAGGGCACCTCATTAAGTAGAATCCGGTGTCATGAAAAATATGTAGCATGTAGGATCCATGCATATAACCCCAAAAGAGAGTCTTGTTTAAACCGTGGCTATATTGGTCACAGTGTTAAATGTACAAGAAACAGCTGTTAAAACATTGCGACCATAAACATAAAGGAGCAAAAAGAAGAACAGTTCATATGTTTTCCTACATGCGGTAAAGGTTTTTTTTCCGGTGTATTTTTACACATTTCACCTTATGCTTGCAAGTGTCCGCAAATAGTGAGTATTTGTAAAGTTCTTATTTTTCCAAATGCAAAAGTCTCATTTAACTTTTTCTCCTTAGCTGTATCAAACAGTCATACTTCAGCTACTCACATAGCCACCAAAACACGGCTTTCAAAGGCAGGCGTTTATTATACCTATTTAGGATCCTCCTTGATTTGCCGCAAACTCTGAACTTGTTTGGTCATCTGTTTAATCCGCAGCAAAGTTTCTTGCTCTGAGCACGTCACTGCCGACGCGCGTTTCACCCCCCACGTGACACTACGTCATAGGGGTTTCCTCAGGGCAAACGGTTATTTTCTTAGTGTGGGCCTTGGCTTTTTAAACCGTGCATGCTTCAATGCGATTGGATACCGCTGTTTAGTTGAAAACCAATAGATTGAATTGCTTGTAAGCATGCCTCCCTTTTTCCAGGAAAGGTGAAAAGATTTGGAGTGCAAAGGATAACTGATTCAACAGTTTTTTCTTACGCTAAAGTGCTTAATCTTAATCTTAATTTATTAGATACTAAATATGTACATTAATACAATCAAACTATTATATATATTTAAAAACAACAGTTTACGTTTTAAACATAAACCTTACATATGGGAAATAAAAAGTGGTTCACAAGTCAAAACAGATTCTCTTATATTTTTTATTTTAAATTAATTTCAACATGCTGACTTTCAGTTCTTTAGGATTGGTGCAGGTTGAGAACGTGCATCAACGCAGTTTATCTACATACATATATTTACACAGTTGAGCCCCTATACTTCAAAAGGCAAGTGAGATTCACAAAAAAGCTGCAAATTCAAACTTTTCATTAAGGCCTTTTGGAGTAAGTGTTTGGAGTTTATACATCCACTCGGTTTCTTTTTTGAGGAGAACATTATCAATGTCCCCTCCTCTCCCATAAAGGGAACATTTGTCAATTCCAATTACTCTTAAGTCAGCTACATTGCAACCGTAGTGTGTAGCAAAATGTAAAGCTACACCACTTTTTATCTCTCCTTTACTTGCTGCCTTAATATCATCTATGTGCTCAGTCACTCTTTCCTTCAACATTCGGCTGGTTTTACCCACATAAAACACCGGGCAACTGCAGGATAATAAATAGATTACATTTTCCGTTTTACAGTTAATAAACTGTTTTATAAAGTATAATCCAGTGCCAGTTGAAAATTTCTTTGATCCAACAATATATTTACATAGAACACAGCCTCCACATTGGAAGCTGCCTGTAACTTTCCTGTGTTTTTCTAGCCAATCACTAGTGTTGGGGCTTTTTACATAGTGGCTTTTCACCAATTTATCTTTGAGATTTGGTGCTCTCCTAGCCACCAGAGAGGGCTTTTCTCCTACTATACTTCCAATTTCTGCATCAGCAAGTAAAAACTGCAATTTATCAGAGAGAATACCCCTGATTTTCTCTCAGTGGCAATTATACGCAGTTACAAACCAAACTTTTTGTTCTCCTATTTCAGGTTTACACTTATAGAGCAAATCATCCCTATTCTC
Organism: Bombina bombina; assembly: GCF_027579735.1. NCBI lineage: Eukaryota > Metazoa > Chordata > Amphibia > Anura > Bombinatoridae > Bombina > Bombina bombina. Next base: position 890,524,494 of record NC_069499.1, on the reverse strand, counting down.
TCTCCTTGCTCTATTTAGAGCATATCTTAAATTTCTCTTAGAGTAGCCTCTATTTTCAAATCTATTGAACATTTCTATTGCATGTGTGTCAAACTTTTTCATGCTTGAACAATTTCTCCTCAAACGGAGGAATTGTCCAACTGGTATCCCACGAATCAATGGCTTTGGATGGTGACTTGAGGCTTCCAAAATATTATTTGTTGCTGTATCCTTTCGGTATATTTCAGTTGCAAGGTTCCTGCCTTCCTTTTTGATTTTAACATCAAGAAAGGTCAGTTCACTTGCACTGAAATCAAAAGTTAGCAAAATATTAAACAAATTTGTATTTAAGATCTTAACAAATTCCCTTAGAGAATCTTCAGTCCCCCTCCATAGGAGAAAGACATCATCTACAAAACGTAGCCAAATTAGAACATGTTCTTCAAGCCAATCTTTCCTTGCTTTATTCAAGAGATGGAGTAAATCTGTCTGAATTGAAGCTATGGGGTTAAAAATTAAGATTTGCATCAGCCAATAGGATTTTTTCTACCTTAATTCCGATTGGCTGATAGAATTCTATCAGCCAATCGGAATTCAAGGGACGCCATCTTGGATGACGTCATTTAAAGGAACCTTCATTCTTCAGTTGGACTTCGTTTGAAGAGGATGCTCCGCGTCGGATGTCTTGTAGATGGAGCCGCTCCGCACCGGATGAAGATAGAAGATGCTGCCTGGATGAAGACTTCTGCCCGTCTGGAGGACCTCTTCTTCTCGGCTTGGATGAAGACTTCTGCCCGCCTGGAGGACCACTTCGCCCGGCTTCGTTGAGGACTTCGGCCCGGTTGGGTGAAGATTTCTCAAGGTAGGGTGATCTTCAAGGGGTTAGTGTTAGGTTTTATTAAGGGGGTATTGGGTGGGTTTTAGAGTAGGGTTGGGTGTGTAGGTGGTGGGTTTTAATGTTGGGGGGGTATTGTACTTTTTTTACAGGTAAAAGAGCTGATTACTTTGGGGCAATGCCCTGGAAAATGCCCTTTTAAGGGCTATTTATAATTTAGTATAGGGTAGGGCTTTTTATTATTTTGGGGGGCTTTTTTATTTTATTAGGGGGATTAGATGAGGTGTAATTAGTTTAAAAAAACTTGTAATTATTATTATTAGTTTGTTTTTTTTCGTACTTTAGATAATTGTATTTAAATTGTATTTAATTGTTCATAAGTATAATGTAGGTGGCGGCAGTGTCCGGAGCGGCAGATTAGGGGTTAATAATATTATGCAGGTGTCGGAGATGTCGGGTGCTGCAGATTAGGGGTTAATAAGTGTAAGATTAGGGGTGTTTAGACTAGGGGTTCATGTTAGGGTGTTAGGTGTAAACATAAAAGTATTTTCCCCATAGGAATCAATGGGGCTGCGTTAAGAGCTGAACGCTGCTTTTTTGCAGGTGTTAGGTTTTTTTTCAACCGCTCTCCCCCATTGATTCCTATGGGGAAATCGTGCATGAGCACGTTTTGCCAGCTCACCGCTACCATAAGCAGCACTGGTATTGAGGTGAGATGTGGAGCAAAATTTTGCTCTCCGCTCACTTTTCTGCGGCTAACGCCAGGTTTGTAAAAACCCGTAATACCAGCGATGTCTGTAGGTGAGCAGTGAGGGACAGCTGCTCGTTAGCATTGCGCCCCTGTTAACGTAAAACTCGTAATCTAGGTGAATATGAGGTGAAGGTCAGCATAGGCATTCAAAGTCCAGGCAAGGTGTAGAAGGGTCAAGATCAAGTGTAGTAAAATTCCAGGTCATGGTAGGATAAGCGTCCACCATTACATGTAGCTGCTTGTATTAAAGGCTTTATAGTTGTTACTAATCATTTGTGGCTTTTGCTGTGTGACTCTACTGGCCAACAGAATTTAAATTAAGTGACCTTCATTTATTTACAATTTATAATTTTATATAATAATAGGGAAAAACCCTAAAAGATTAATAAAGCCAAATTATAGTAAACAGCAGATACCATAAACAATTAGAATGAAAGAAGACAGGCAAGAGTCTAGATGAGCCTATAGAATGGATTGTCCAATAAAAATGTTCCTTTCTGTTTCTTTTTTATCTATTATTCAGTATCTAGTGTTTAGGGCTCAAGTTATTAATGTTACTAAAAGTAGAAGTGAGCCTGTATAAAAACATCTGTGTCAATTCGCATACCCTAAATTACATTAAAAAAATGATCAAACATAGAATTGGATGTATTCTTGCCGATTCGGGTGCGATAAGAGGCGAGGATTGATAAATTAGAAGCCAGTCTATACGCAATACAAAAAAAAATAATTTTACTGTTTGCCATTCCTCTACGGTTTCTGGGAGACAAACATGATGCATAAAAGTAGTGTACATCACACCATAAACAGTTTGTATGTGCCTTGAGAACATTGGTTGACTCATATTGTCCAGAACACTGGACAGATTGAAAAGACACGGTTGCCATGAAATGCATAAGAGCCAATGTGAAGGACATTGGAATGTGAAATATTTACAGGAAAACACTTTATTAAATATAAATATTGCATAAATATGATTTTTTATGTTTTCATCTACTTGACTGCAAAAGTCTCCAATGGACTTATATAAATAAATAAATAAAAGCGTCACAAGGGAATCCAGACATGGACCCGTTGCTCAGTGTGCCTAGAGGGATATGGCTGCACCTCACTGACAAGGCCCACAATAGGCTGAAACGTACGTCTGGGGTTTTGCTGTTTCTCTTGTTCAGAGAGGGACTGCCTAGTATTTCGGTGCTGGACTGTACTTATAAGTCAGGATCAGACAGATATGCTACAGGAAAGTTCTTCTCTGTGAAAGGCACATGTTGAGCAAAAAGAGGCTGCTTCTTGGGTGGTAACTAGACATAGAACAAGCTATTATGCTATTGCTCATTCCCAGGTTGAGCGCTTCTCTCTTTTTATTTATGAAAATTATGACTCTTAGGGAAGTCTCCCAAAGTGTGATGCGGGACCCGTTGCTTAGTGTGCCTAGAGGGATATGGCTGCACCTCACTGATGAGCCCACAATAGGCTGAAACGTACGTCTCGGGTTTTGTTGTTTCTCTAAGGGGAAAAAAAAAGTTACGTTTAAACCTAACACCCAACTATAAACCCCTAGTCTAAACACCCCTACTCCGCCCCCCCCCCCCCCGACATCGCCAACACTAATAAAAGTTATTGACCCTAATCCACCACTCCCGACATCATCAACACTAAATTAAATTATTAACCTCTAAACCTTCGGCCTCCCATAGCGCCACTACTAAATAAACCTATTAACCCCTAAACCTCCGTCCCCCCACATCGCTGCTACTAAATAAACCTATTAACCCCTAAACCTCTGTCCCTCCACATCGCCGCCACTATATCCCAGTGGAAGCTGAAAATCCAGTCTCCCTAAGCGTGATGCGGGAATCCAGACGTGAACCCGTTGCTCAGTGTGCCTAGAGGGATATGGGTGCACCTCACTGACGAGGTCCCCAATAGGCTGAAACGTATGTCTGGGGTTTTGCTGTTTCTCTTGTTCAGAGAGGGATTGCCTGGTATTTTGGGGCTAGAATGTACTGTTAAGTCAGGATCAGACAGATATGCTACAGGAAAGTTCTTCTCTGCGCAATGCACATGTTGAGCAAAAAGAGGCTGCTTCTTGGGTGGTAACTAGCCATAGAACAAGCTATTATGCTATTGTTCTTTCCCAGGTTGAGCATTTCTCTCTTTTTATTTATAAAAATTATGACTGTTAGGGAAGTCTCCCTAAGCGTGATGTGGAAATCCAGACGTGGAGGGATATGGCTGCACCTCACTGACGAGGCCCACAATAGGCTGAAACGTATGTCTGGGGTTTTGCTGTTTCTCTATGGGGAAAAAAAAAGTTACGTTTAAACCTAACACCCTAACATAAACCCCTAGTCTAAACACTCTTAATCCGCAGCCCCCAACATCGCCAACACTAATAAAAGTTATTGACCCCTAATCCATCGCTCCCGACATCGCCGACACTAAATTAAATTATTAACCCATAAAACTCAGGCCTCCCATATCGCTGCTACTAAATAAACCTATTAACCCCTAAACCTCCAGCGCCCCCACATCGCTGCTACTAAATAAACCTATTAACCCCTAAACCTCTGGGCCCCCACATCGCTGCCACTATATCCCAGTGGGAGCTGAAAATCCAGAACAAGAGACCAGCAAGCAATCCCAAAAGTAGCGGAAAAATAAAAGAGCTGCATCGCGACTCCGCAACACAGCAAAGGGGTGAGGCCTAGCAGGGATAAGAATACAGCCACACAAAGCTAATGGCCATTAGACTATCTGCATCACAGGGTACCACATGCTCCCCAGACTTAACGTTGAAGCAAAACAGCTATAACCTCATTCACCAACGACCACAAAGCAATGCTTGATTGCCACACACTGTATTAACACAGGGGTTAATAGACCAAAGAATCTGATAAACAGCACAGGCAGATACCTTTGTCATTGCCTCATCATTACGATCAGTCAGGCCGCACACCACTCCATCAACACAAGATGGCTGCATCCACAAGGCTCACAACTCCAGGAGGAGGAAAATTGAACGCATTCTTTAAACATTTGACAGTGCAAGCTCCGCAGAAATAGATGCACCAATGTTTGAAACATCAGAAAACATGGAGAATGCAGGAGACCCCACTCCAATTACAAAAGCAGATCTTAACTCACTACCTACCAAAGATGACCTTAGCAATTTCATGACACAGGTCAGTAAATCGATAAAAGAAGGCCTAGCAGAAGTTAAAAAAGGCATCAATGCATTAGGCCATAGAGTACTTCAATTGGAAGGACAAGCAGAGGAATCATTCAAATCCTCGGATAACATGGCCCTAGCACTACAACAACAGAATACTACAATACTCCAGTTACAATCCCAGGTAGAAGACCTAGACAATAGGGGACACCGTCAAAACCTGAGAATCAGGGGGGTCCCTCAGAAGATCCTCCCGGGGCAAATACCATCCTACCTACAGAACCTATTCAGATACTTTCTAGAACTGGGCAAAGATGAATGCATACTTCTAGATAGAGCACACAGAGCTCGGAGAGCCAGAACATCTCCATCAGCACTCCGTAGAGACATTGTTCTATGCTGCCACAAAGTTACAGACAAAGAAAGGATATTGCAAGCAGCTAGAAAAAAGTCTCCTATCATGTTTGGAGCAGACTCCCTGCAGATTTATGCAGACCTCAGTTCATTAACACTGGCAAAGCGTAAAGAAGCAAGGTATCTCACTCTTCATCTGTCAGATTTGGAGATCCCCTATAGGTGGGGTTTCCTATTTGCCATTAAAGCTATGAAAGACGATAAAACATTCACAGATAAAGATCCAGAGGATTTGGAGCAATTCTGCAGACAATTGTAAATATCACAGCCATCACTTCCTTCAATACGGGACCTCACCAATGACAAGTCTGCTCAGAAGTATCTACCATCGAGAACCCAATACTCTGAATGGGTAACAGTGTCGACAAGAAGAAAAAATACATTGGTCACTGCTCATACTCCTGCTAGATCAGATAAAGAACCCACTTGAGACTCTGTTAAAAATTTGTACAAGAAGGTAACCTGAAAAAGACTGGCATCAAGGTCGGTATGTAACAATAATAGACTCCTGCCTCCTGCCTACTTAAGTGACTCTTAACCCCATGGCCCAACTGCCCCCCTTCCCTTTCTGGTTTTAAATCACTGCATCAGGAGTGGTTTGGTATGTTAAATGCCTGACACACACACCCCCTCTTATTTGTAGTATCCAACCCTATTCCCTTATGAACATCTACCGCAAATTATACTGTTCAAATAGTTGCTGTTCTAAGTTTTACATATATTTTTTTAATGTTGTTTCATTGTTATTGATGTTGTCATGCTCGCTTGCTCTAGCTCAACAAAGAAGAGTCTAAAATTCATTTACATCGCTTCTACCTACCACTGTCCTTCTCCATCAATCCTGACTTTCCAAAAAGGGCCTACAGAACAGCTACCTTGAAGACTACAATGGGTAAGATTGCACAACGTAAACTACACACCTCCTCCCTCACACAAAAATGACTAATCCAACAATTACCATACGACTAGATTTAGAGTTCTGCGTTAGCCGTCAAAACCAGCGTTAAGAGGTGCTAACGCTGCTTTTTACCGCCCGCTGGTATTTAGAGTCAGCCAGGAAAGGGTCTAACGCTCACTTTCCAGCTGCGACTTTTCGATACCGCAGATCCCCTTACGCCAATTGAGTATCCTATCTTTTCAATGGGATCTTCCTAATGCCGGTATTTAGAGTCTTGGCTGAAGTGAGCGGTACACCCTCTACCGACAAGACTCCAGCCGCAGAAAAAAGTCAGGAGTTAAGAGCTTTATGGGCTAACGCAGGTTTATAAAGCTCTTAACTACTGTGCTCTAAAGTACACTAACACCCATAAACTACCTATGTACCCTAAACCGAGGCCCCCCCACATCGCCGCCACTATAATAAAATTTTTAACCCCTAATCTGCCGACCGGACACCACTGCCACCTACATTATCCCTATGTACCCCTAATCTGCTGCCCCTAACATCGCCGACACCTACATAATATTTATTAACCCCTAATCTGCCCCCCCCAATGTCGCCGCTACCTTACCTACACTTATTAACCCCTAATCTGCCTCACTCCCGCCTCGCAAACGCTATAATAAATTTTATTAACCCCTAATCTGCCCTCCCTAACATCTGCGACACCTAAGTTCAAGTATTAACCCCTAATCTGCCGACCGGACCTCGCCGCTACTCTAATAAATGTATTAACCCCTAAAGCTAAGTCTAACCCTAACCCTAACACCCCCCTAAGTTAAATATAATTTTATTCTAACAAAATAAATTAAATCTTATTAAAAAAATTAATCCTATTTAAAGCTAAATACTTACCTGTAAAATAAATCCTAATATAGCTACAATATAACTAATAATTACATTGTAGCAATTTTAGGATTTATATTTATTTTACAGGCAACTTTGTATTTATTTTAACCAGGTACAATAGCTATTAAATAGTTATTTACTATTTAATAGCTATCTAGTTAAAATAATTACAAAATTACCTGTAAAATAAATCCTAACCTAAGTTACAATTAAACCTAACACTACACTATCAATAAATTAATTAAGTAAACTACCTACAATTACCTACAATTTAATCAACTAAACTAAATTACAAAAAACACACAAACACTAAATTACAGAAAATAAAAAAGATTACAAGAATTTTAAACTAATTACACCTACTCTAAGCCCCCTAAAAAAATAACAAAGCCCCCAAAATAAAAAAATGCCCTACCCTAATCTAAAATAAAAAGTTAACAGCTCTATTACCTTACCAGCCCTTAAAAGGTCTTTTTGCAGGGCATGCCCCAAAGAAATCAGCTCTTTTGCCTGTAAAAAAACATACAATACCCCCCCAACATTACAGAAGAGGATGGATCCGCGCCGGCTGCTTCAAGATGGACCCGCTCCGCTCCGGATGGAAGAAGCTAGAAGATGCCGCCTGGATGAAGACTTCCGACCCTCTGGAGGACCTCTTCTGGCCGGATAGGATGAAGACTTCGGACCCTCTTCTGGACGGATCGGATGGTACCCGGCTGGGTGAAGACAAGGTAGGAAGATCTTCAGGGGCTTAGTGTTAGGTTTTTTAAGGGGGGTTTGGGTGGGTTAGATTAGGGGTATGTGGGTGGTGGGTTGCAATGTTGGGGGGGTATTGTATGTTTTTTTTACAGGCAAAAGAGATGATTTCTTTGGGGCATGTCCCGCAAAAAGCCCTTTTAAGGGCTGGTAAGGTAATAGAGCTGTTAACTTTTTATTTTAGATTAGGGTAGGGCATTTTTTTATTTTGGGGGGCTTGTTATTTTTTTAGGGGGCTTAGAGTAGGTGTAATTAGTTTAAAATTCTTGTAATCTTTTTTTATTTTCTGTAATTTAGTGTTTGTTTGTTTTTTTGTAATTTAGTTTAGTTGATTTAATTGTAGGTAATTGTAGGTAGTTTAGTTAATTAATTTATTGATAGTGTAGTGTTAGGTTTAATTGTAACTTAGGTTAGGATTTATTTTACAGGTAATTTTGTAATTATTTTAACTAGGTAGCTATTAAATAGTAAAAAAAACAGAATTTATGTTTACCTGATAAATTTCTTTCTCCAACGGTGTGTCCGGTCCACGGCGTCATCCTTACTTGTGGGATATTCTCTTCCCCAACAGGAAATGGCAAAGAGCCCAGCAAAGCTGGTCACATGATCCCTCCTAGGCTCCGCCTTCCCCAGTCATTCGACCGACGTAAAGGAGGAATATTTGCATAGGAGAAACCATATGATACCGTGGTGACTGTAGTTAAAGAAAATAAATTATCAGACCTGATTAAAAAACCAGGGCGGGCCGTGGACCGGACACACCGTTGGAGAAAGAAATTTATCAGGTAAACATAAATTCTGTTTTCTCCAACATAGGTGTGTCCGGTCCACGGCGTCATCCTTACTTGTGGGAACCAATACCAAAGCTTTAGGACACGGATGAAGGGAGGGAGCAAATCAGGTCACCTAGATGGAAGGCACCACGGCTTGCAAAACCTTTCTCCCAAAAATAGCCTCAGAAGAAGCAAAAGTATCAAACTTGTAAAATTTAGTAAAAGTGTGCAGTGAAGACCAAGTCGCTGCCTTACATATCTGATCAACAGAAGCCTCGTTCTTGAAGGCCCATGTGGAAGCCACAGCCCTAGTGGAATGAGCTGTGATTCTGTCAGGAGGCTGCCGTCCGGCAGTCTCGTAAGCCAATCTGATGATGCTTTTAATCCAAAAAGAGAGAGAGGTAGAAGTTGCTTTTTGACCTCTCCTTTTACCAGAATAAACAACAAACAAGGAAGATGTTTGTCTAAAATCCTTTGTAGCATCTAAATAGAATTTTAGAGCACGAACAACATCCAAATTGTGCAACAAACGTTCCTTCTTTGAAACTGGATTCGGACACAAAGAAGGCACGACTATCTCCTGGTTAATGTTTTTGTTAGAAACAACTTTCGGAAGAAAACCAGGTTTAGTACGTAAAACCACCTTATCTGCATGGAACACCAGATAAGGAGGAGAACACTGCAGAGCAGATAATTCTGAAACTCTTCTATCAGAAGAAATTGCAACCAAAAACAAAACTTTCCAAGATAATAACTTAATATCAACGGAATGTAAGGGTTCAAACGGAACCCCCTGAAGAACTGAAAGAACTAAATTGAGACTCCAAGGAGGAGTCAAAGGTTTGTAAACAGGCTTGATTCTAACCAGAGCCTGAACAAAGGCTTGAACATCTGGCACAGCTGCCAGCTTTTTGTGAAGTAACACAGACAAGGCAGAAATCTGTCCCTTCAAGGAACTTGCAGATAATCCTTTCTCCAAACCTTCTTGAAGAAAGGATAGAATCTTAGGAATTTTTACCTTGTCCCAAGGGAATCCTTTAGATTCACACCAACAGATATATTTTTTCCATATTTTGTGGTAAATTTTTCTAGTTACAGGCTTTCTGGCCTGAACAAGAGTATCAATGACAGAATCTGAGAATCCTCGCTTTGATAAGATCAAGCGTTCAATCTCCAAGCAGTCAGTTGGAGTGAGACCAGATTCGGATGTTCGAACGGACCTTGAACAAGAAGGTCTCAAAGGTAGCTTTCATGGTGGAGCCGATGACATATTCACCAGGTCTGCATACCAAGTCCTGCGTGGCCACGCAGGAGCTATCAAGATCACCGATGCCCTCTCCTGATTGATCCTGGCTACCAGCCTGGGGATGAGAGGAAACGGCGGGAATACATAAGCTAGTTTGAAGGTCCAAGGTGCTACTAGTGCATCTACTAGAGTTGCCTTGGGATCCCTGGATCTGGACCCGTAGCAAGGAACCTTGAAGTTCTGACGAGAGGCCATCAGATCCATGTCTGGAATGCCCCACAGTTGAGTAATTTGGGCAAAGATTTCCGGATGGAGTTCCCACTCCCCCGGATGAAATGTCTGACGACTCAGAAAATCCGCTTCCCAATTTTCCACTCCTGGGATGTGGATTGCAGACAAGTGGCAGGAGTGAGTCTCCGCCCATTGAATGATTTTGGTCACTTCTTCCATCGCCAGGGAACTCCTTGTTCCCCCCTGATGGTTGATGTACGCAACAGTCGTCATGTTGTCTGATTGAAACCGTATGAACTTGGCCTTTGCTAGCTGAGGCCAAGCCTTGAGAGCATTGAATATCGGTCTCAGTTCCAGAATATTTATCGGTAGAAGAGATTCTTCCCGAGACCAAAAACCCTGAGCTTTCAGGGGTCCCCAGACCGCGCCCCAGCCCACCAGACTGGCGTCGGTCGTGACAATGACCCACTCTGGTCTGCGGAAGCTCATCCCCTGTGACAGGTTGTCCAGGGACAGCCACCAACGGAGTGAATCTCTGGTCCTCTGATTTACTTGTATCGTCGGAGACAAGTCTGTATAGTCCCCATTCCACTGACTGAGCATGCACAGTTGTAATGGTCTTAGATGAATGCGCGCAAAAGGAACTATGTCCATTGCCGCTACCATCAAACCTATTACTTCCATGCACTGCGCTATGGAAGGAAGAGGAACAGAATGAAGTATTTGACAAGAGTTTAGAAGTTTTGTTTTTCTGGCCTCTGTCAGAAAAATCCTCATTTCTAAGGAGTCTATTATTGTTCCCAAGAAGGGAACCCTTGTTGACGGAGATAGAGAACTCTTTTCTACGTTCACTTTCCATCCGTGAGATCTGAGAAAGGCCAGGACAATGTCCGTGTGAGCCTTTGCTTGAGGAAGGGACGACGCTTGAATCAGAATGTCGTCCAAGTAAGGTACTACTGCAATGCCCCTTGGTCTTAGCACCGCTAGAAGGGACCCTAGTACCTTTGTGAAAATCCTTGGAGCAGTGGCTAATCCGAACGGAAGTGCCACGAACTGGTAATGCTTGTCCAGGAATGCGAACCTTAGGAACCGATGATGTTCCTTGTGGATAGGAATATGTAGATACGCATCCTTTAAATCCACCGTGGTCATGAATTGACCTTCCTGGATGGAAGGAAGAATTGTTCGAATGGTTTCCATTTTGAACGATGGAACCTTGAGAAACTTGTTTAGGATCTTGAGATCTAAGATTGGTCTGAATGTTCCCTCTCTTTTGGGAACAACGAACAGATTGGAGTAGAACCCCATCCCTTGTTCTCCTAATGGAACAGGATGAATCACTCCCATTTTTAACAGGTCTTCTACACAATGTAAGAATGCCTGTTTTTTTATGTGGTCTGAAGACAATTGAGACCTGTGGAACCTCCCCCTTGGGGGAAGCCCCTTGAATTCCAGAAGATAACCTTGGGAGACTATTTCTAGCGCCCAAGGATCCAGAACATCTCTTGCCCAAGCCTGAGCGAAGAGAGAGAGTCTGCCCCCCACCAGATCCGGTCCCGGATCGGGGGCCAACATCTCATGCTGTCTTGGTAGCAGTGGCAGGTTTCTTGGCCTGCTTTCCTTTGTTCCAGCCTTGCATTGGTCTCCAGGCTGGCTTGGCTTGAGAAGTATTACCCTCTTGCTTAGAGGACGTAGCACTTGGGGCTGGTCCGTTTCTGCGAAAGGGACGAAAAACAGAATTTATGTTTACCTGATAAATTACTTTCTCCAACGGTGTGTCCGGTCCACGGCGTCATCCTTACTTGTGGGATATTCTCCTCCCCAACAGGAAATGGCAAAGAGCCCAGCAAAGCTGGTCACATGATCCCTCCTAGGCTCCGCCTACCCCAGTCATTCGACCGACGTTAAGGAGGAATATTTGCATAGGAGAAACCATATGGTACCGTGGTGACTGTAGTTAAAGAAAATAAATTATCAGACCTGATTAAAAAAACCAGGGCGGGCCGTGGACCGGACACACCGTTGGAGAAAGTAATTTATCAGGTAAACATAAATTCTGTTTTCTCCAACATAGGTGTGTCCGGTCCACGGCGTCATCCTTACTTGTGGGAACCAATACCAAAGCTTTAGGACACGGATGAAGGGAGGGAGCAAATCAGGTCACCTAAATGGAAGGCACCACGGCTTGCAAAACCTTTCTCCCAAAAATAGCCTCAGAAGAAGCAAAAGTATCAAACTTGTAAAATTTGGTAAAAGTGTGCAGTGAAGACCAAGTCGCTGCCCTACATATCTGATCAACAGAAGCCTCGTTCTTGAAGGCCCATGTGGAAGCCACAGCCCTAGTGGAATGAGCTGTGATTCTTTCGGGAGGCTGCCGTCCGGCAGTCTCGTAAGCCAATCTGATGATGCTTTTAATCCAAAAAGAGAGAGAGGTAGAAGTTGCTTTTTGACCTCTCCTTTTACCAGAATAAACAACAAACAAGGAAGATGTTTGTCTAAAATCCTTTGTAGCATCTAAATAGAATTTTAGAGCGCGAACAACATCCAAATTGTGCAGCAAACGTTCCTTCTTTGAAACTGGTTTCGGACACAGAGAAGGTACGATAATCTCCTGGTTAATGTTTTTGTTAGAAACAACTTTTGGAAGAAAACCAGGTTTAGTACGTAAAACCACCTTATCTGCATGGAACACCAGATAAGGAGGAGAACACTGCAGAGCAGATAATTCTGAAACTCTTCTAGCAGAAGAAATTGCAACTAAAAACAAAACTTTCCAAGATAATAACTTAATATCAACGGAATGTAAGGGTTCAAACGGAACCCCCTGAAGAACTGAAAGAACTAAATTGAGACTCCAAGGAGGAGTCAAAGGTTTGTAAACAGGCTTAATTCTAACCAGAGCCTGAACAAAGGCTTGAACATCTGGCACAGCTGCCAGCTTTTTGTGAAGTAACACAGACAAGGCAGAAATCTGTCCCTTCAGGGAACTTGCAGATAATCCTTTTTCCAATCCTTCTTGAAGGAAGGATAGAATCTTAGGAATCTTAACCCTGTCCCAAGGGAATCCTTTAGATTCACACCAACAGATATATTTTTTCCAAATTTTGTGGTAAATCTTCCTAGTTACAGGCTTTCTGGCCTGAACAAGAGTATCGATAACAGAATCTGAGAACCCTCGCTTTGATAAGATCAAGCGTTCAATCTCCAAGCAGTCAGCTGGAGTGAAACCAGGTTCGGATGTTCGAACGGACCCTGAACCAGAAGGTCTCGTCTCAAAGGTAGCTTCCAAGGTGGAGCCGATGACATATTCACCAGATCTGCATACCAAGTCCTGCGTGGCCACGCAGGAGCTATCAAGATCACCGACGCCCTCTCCTGATTGATCCTGGCTACCAGCCTGGGGATGAGAGGAAACGGCGGGAACACATAAGCTAGTTTGAAGGTCCAAGGTGCTACTAGTGCATCCACTAGAGCCGCCTTGGGATCCCTGGATCTGGACCCGTAGCAAGGAACTTTGAAGTTCTGACGAGAGGCCATCAGATCCATGTCTGGAATGCCCCACAGCTGAGTGACTTGGGCAAAGATTTCCGGATGGAGTTCCCACTCCCCCGGATGCAATGTCTGACGACTCAGAAAATCCGCTTCCCAATTTTCCACTCCTGGGATGTGGATAGCGGACAGGTGGCAGGAGTGAGACTCCGCCCATAGAATGATTTTGGTCACTTCTTCCATCGCTAGGGAACTCCTTGTTCCCCCCTGATGGTTGATGTACGCAACAGTTGTCATGTTGTCTGATTGAAACCGTATGAACTTGGCCCTCGCTAGCTGAGGCCAAGCCTTGAGAGCATTGAATATCGCTCTCAGTTCCAGAATATTTATCGGTAGAAGAGATTCTTCCCGAGACCAAAGACCCTGAGCTTTCAGGGATCCCCAGACCGCGCCCCAGCCCATCAGACTGGCGTCGGTCGTGACAATGACCCACTCTGGTCTGCGGAATGTCATCCCTTGTGACAGGTTGTCCAGGGACAGCCACCAACGGAGTGAGTCTCTGGTCCTCTGATTTACTTGTATCTTCGGAGACAAGTCTGTATAATCCCCATTCCACTGACTGAGCATGCACAGTTGTAATGGTCTTAGATGAATGCGCGCAAAAGGAACTATGTCCATTGCCGCTACCATCAACCCGATCACTTCCATGCACTGAGCTATGGAAGGAAGAGGAACGGAATGAAGTATCCGACAAGAGTCTAGAAGCTTTGTTATTCTGGCCTCTGTCAGAAATATCCTCATTTCTAAGGAGTCTATTATTGTTCCCAAGAAGGGAACCCTTGTTGACGGAGATAGAGAACTCTTTTCCACGTTCACTTTCCATCCGTGAGATCTGAGAAAGGCCAGGACGATGTCCGTGTGAGCCTTTGCTTGAGGAAGGGACGACGCTTGAATCAGAATGTCGTCCAAGTAAGGTACTACAGCAATGCCCCTTGGTCTTAGCACAGCTAGAAGGGACCCTAGTACCTTTGTGAAAATCCTTGGAGCAGTGGCTAATCCGAAAGGAAGCGCCACGAACTGGTAATGCTTGTCCAGGAATGCGAACCTTAGGAACCGATGATGTTCCTTGTGGATAGGAATATGTAGATACGCATCCTTTAAATCCACCGTGGTCATGAATTGACCTTCCTGGATGGAAGGAAGAATAGTTCGAATGGTTTCCATCTTGAACGATGGAACCTTGAGAAACTTGTTTAAGATCTTGAGATCTAAGATTGGTCTGAACGTTCCCTCTTTTTTGGGAACTATGAACAGATTGGAGTAGAACCCCATCCCTTGTTCTCTTAATGGAACAGGGTGAATCACTCCCATTTTTAACAGGTCTTCTACACAATGTAAGAATGCCTGTCTTTTTATGTGGTCTGAAGACAACTGAGACCTGTGGAACCTCCCCCTTGGGGGAAGTCCCTTGAATTCCAGAAGATAACCTTGGGAGACTATTTCTAGCGCCCAAGGATCCAGAACATCTCTTGCCCAAGCCTGAGCGAAGAGAGAGAGTCTGCCCCCCACCAGATCCGGTCCCGGATCGGGGGCCAACATTTCATGCAGTCTTGGTAGCAGTGGCAGGTTTCTTGGCCTGCTTTCCCTTGTTCCAGCCTTGCATTGGTCTCCAAGCTGGCTTGGCTTGAGAAGTATTACCCTCTTGCTTAGAGGACGTAGCACCTCGGGCTGGTCCGTTTCTACGAAAGGGACGAAAATTAGGTTTATTTTTGCCTTGAAAGGCCGATCCTGAGGAAGGGCGTGGCCCTTACCCCCAGTGATATCAGAGATAATCTCTTTCAAGTCAGGGCCAAACAGCGTTTTCCCCTTGAAAGGAATGTTAAGTAGCTTGTTCTTGGAAGACGCATCAGCCGACCAAGATTTCAACCAAAGCGCTCTGCGCGCCACAATAGCAAACCCAGAATTCTTAGCCGCTAACCTAGCCAATTGCAAAGTGGCGTCTAGGGTGAAAGAATTAGCCAATTTGAGAGCATTGATTCTGTCCATAATCTCCTCATAAGGAGGGGAATCACTATCGACCGCCTTTATCAGCTCATCGAACCAGAAACATGCGGCTGTAGCGACAGGGACAATGCATGCAATTGGTTGTAGAAGGTAACCCTGCTGAACAAACATCTTTTTAAGCAAACCTTCTAATTTTTTATCCATAGGATCTTTGAAAGCACAACTATCCTCTATGGGTATAGTGGTGCGTTTGTTTAAAGTGGAAACCGCTCCCTCGACCTTGGGGACTGTCTGCCATAAGTCCTTTCTGGGGTCGACCAAAGGAAACAATTTTTTAAATATGGGGGGAGGGACGAAAGGAATACCGGGCCTTTCCCATTCTTTATTAACAATGTCCGCCACCCGCTTGGGTATAGGAAAAGCTTCTGGGAGCCCCGGCACCTCTAGGAACTTGTCCATTTTACATAGTTTCTCTGGGATGACCAACTTGTCACAATCATCCAGAGTGGATAATACCTCCTTAAGCAGAATGCGGAGATGTTCCAACTTAAATTTAAATGCAATCACATCAGGTTCAGCCTGTTGAGAAATGTTCCCTGAATCAGTAATTTCTCCCTCAGACAAAACCTCCCTGGCCCCATCAGACTGGGTTAGGGGCCCCTCAGAGATATTAGTATCAGCGTTGCCATGCTCTTCAGTATCTAAAACAGAGCAGCCGCGCTTACGCTGACAAGTGTTCATTTGGGCTAAAATGTTTTTGACAGAATTATCCATTACAGCCGTTAATTGTTGCATAGTAAGGAGTATTGGCGCGCTAGATGTACTAGGGGCCTCCTGAGTGGGCAAGACTCGTGTAGACGAAGGAGGGAATGATGCAGTACCATGCTTACTCCCCTCACTTGAGGAATCATCTTGGGCATCATTGTCATTATCACATAAATCACATTTATTTAAATGAATAGGAATTCTGGCTTCCCCACATTCAGAACACAGTCTATCTGGTAGTTCAGACATGTTAAACAGGCATAAACTTGATAACAAAGTACAAAAAACGTTTTGAAATAAAACCGTTACTGTCACTTTAAATTTTAAACTGAACACACTTTATTACTGCAATTGCGAAAAAACATGAAGGAATTGTGCAAAATTCACCAAATTTTCACCACAGTGTCTTAAAGCCTTAAAAGTATTGCACACCAAATTTGGAAGCTTTAACCCTTAAAATAACGGAACCGGAGCCGTTTTAAACTTTAACCCCTTTACAGTCCCTGGTATCTGCTTTGCTGAGACCCAACCAAGCCCAAAGGGGAATACGATACCAAATGACGCCTTCAGAAAGTCTTTTCTAAGTATCAGAGCTCCTCACACATGCGACTGCATGCCATGCCTCTCAAAAACAAGTGCGCCACACCGGCGCGAAAATGAGGCTCTGCTTATGCTTTGGGAAAGCCCCTAAGGAATAAGGTGTCTAATACAGTGCCTGCCGATATTCTTATATCAAAATACCCAGATAAAATGATTCCTCAAGGCTAAATATGTGTTAATATGAATCGATTTAGCCCAGAAAAGTCTACAGTCTTAATAAGCCCTTGTGAAGCCCTTATTTACGATCGTAATAAACATGGCTTACCGGATCCCATAGGGAAAATGACAGCTTCCAGCATTACATCGTCTTGTTAGAATGTGTCATACCTCAAGCAGCAAGAGACTGCATACTGTTCCCCCAACTGAAGTTAATTGCTCTCAACAGTCCTGTGTGGAACAGCCATGGATTTTAGTTACGGTTGCTAAAATCATTTTCCTCATACAAACAGAAATCTTCATCTCTTTTCTGTTTCTGAGTAAATAGTACATACCAGCACTATTTCAAAATAACAAACTCTTGATTGAATAATAAAAACTACAGTTAAACACTAAAAAACTCTAAGCCATCTCCGTGGAGATGTTGCCTGTACAACGGCAAAGAGAATGACTGGGGTAGGCGGAGCCTAGGAGGGATCATGTGACCAGCTTTGCTGGGCTCTTTGCCATTTCCTGTTGGGGAGGAGAATATCCCACAAGTAAGGATGACGCCGTGGACCGGACACACCTATGTTGGAGAAATTAGGTTTATTTTTGGCCTTGAAAGACCTATCCTGAGGAAGGGCGTGGCCCTTGCCCCCAGTGATATCAGAGATAATCTCTTTCAAGTCAGGGCCAAACAGCGTTTTCCCCTTGAAAGGAATGTTAAGCAATTTGTTCTTGGAAGACGCATCCGCTGACCAAGATTTTAACCAAAGCGCTCTGCGCGTCACAATAGCAAAACCAGAATTTTTCGCCGCTAACCTAGCCAATTGCAAAGTGGCGTCTAGGGTGAAAGAATTAGCCAATTTGAGAGCACGAATTCTGTCCATAATCTCCTCATAAGAAGAAGAATTAGTATTGATCGCCTTTTCTAGCTCATCGAACCAGAAACACGCGGCTGTAGTGACAGGAACAATGCATGAAATTGGTTGTAGAAGGTAACCTTGCTGAACAAACATCTTTTTAAGCAAACCTTCTAATTTTTTATCCATAGGATCTTTGAAAGCACAACTATCTTCTATGGGTATAGTGGTGCGTTTGTTTAGAGTAGAAACCGCCCCCTCGACCTTGGGGACTGTCTGCCATAAGTCCTTTCTGGGGTCGACCATAGGAAACAATTTTTTAAATATGGGGGGAGGGACGAAAGGTATACCGGGCCTTTCCCATTCTTTATTTACAATGTCCGCCACCCGCTTGGGTATAGGAAAAGCTTCGGGGGGCCCCGGGACCTCTAGGAACTTGTCCATTTTACATAGTTTCTCTGGAATGACCAAATTCTCACAATCATCCAGAGTGGATAACACCTCCTTAAGCAGAGCGCGGAGATGTTCCAATTTAAATTTAAATGTAATCACATCAGGTTCAGCTTGTTGAGAAATTTTCCCTGAATCTGAAATTTCTCCCTCAGACAAAACCTCCCTGGCCCCCTCAGACTGGTGTAGGGGCCCTTCAGAACCAATATCATCAGCGTCCTCATGCTCTTCAGAATTTTCTAAAACAGAGCAGTCGCGCTTTCGCTGATAAGTGGGCATTTTGGCTAAAATGTTTTTGATAGAATTATCCATTACAGCCGTTAATTGTTGCATAGTAAGGAGTATTGGCGCGCTAGATGTACTAGGGGCCTCCTGTGTGGGCAAGACTGGTGTAGACGAAGGAGGGGATGATGCAGTACCATGCTTACTCCCCTCACTTGAGGAATCATCTTGGGCATCATTTTCTCTAAATTTTGTGTCACATAAATCACATCTATTTAAATGAGAAGGAACCTTGGCTTCCCCACAAATAAAACCGTTACTGTCACTTTAAATTTTAAACTGAACACACTTTATTACTGCAATTGCGAAAAAGTATGAAGGAATTGTTCAAAATTCACCAAAATTTCACCACAGTGTCTTAAAGCCTTAAAAGTATTGCACACCAAATTTGGAAGCTTTAACCCTTAAAATAACGGAACCGGAGCCGTTTTTATATTTAACCCCTTTACAGTCCCTGGTATCTGCTTTGCTGAGACCCAACCAAGCCCAAAGGGGAATACGATACCAAATGACGCCTTCAGAAAGTCTTTTCTATGTATCAGAGCTCCTCACACATGCATCTGCATGTCATGCTTCCCAAAAACAAGTGCGCAATAGAGGCGCGAAAATGAGACTCTGCCTATGATTAGGGAAAGCCCCTAGAGAATAAGGTGTCCAATACAGTGCCTGCCGGTTATTTTACAAAATTCCCAAGATTAAAATAATTCCTCAAGGCTATGGAGTATAAAATATGTTTATATATAAATCGATTTAGCCCAGAAAATGTCTACAGTCTTAAAAGCCCTTGTGAAGCCCTTTTTTTCTGTCTGTAATAAAAATGGCTTACCGGATCCCATAGGGAAAATGACAGCTTCCAGCATTACATCGTCTTGTTAGAATGTGTCATACCTCAAGCAGCAAAAGTCTGCTCACTGTTCCCCCAACTGAAGTTAATTCCTCTCAACAGTCCTGTGTGGAAACAGCCATCGATTTTAGTAACGGTTGCTAAAATCATTTTCCTCTTACAAACAGAAATCTTCATCTCTTTTCTGTTTCAGAGTAAATAGTACATACCAGCACTATTTTAAAATAACAAACTCTTGATTGAATAATAAAAACTACAGTTAAACACTAAAAAAACTCTAAGCCATCTCCGTGGAGATGTTGCCTGTACAACGGCAAAGAGAATGACTGGGGAAGGCGGAGCCTAGGAGGGATCATGTGACCAGCTTTGCTGGGCTCTTTGCCATTTCCTGTTGGGGAAGAGAATATCCCACAAGTAAGGATGACGCCGTGGACCGGACACACCTATGTTGGAGAAATATTTAATAGCTATTGTACCTGGTTAAAATAAATACAAAGTTGCCTGTAAAATAAATATAAATCCTAAAATAGCTACAATGTAATTATTAGTTATATTGTATCTATATTAGGGTTTATTTTACAGGTAAGTATTTAGCTTTAAATAGGATTAATTTTTTTAATAAGATTTAATTTATTTCATTAGAATAAAATTATATTTAACTTAGGGGGTGTTAGGGCTAGGGTTAGACGTAGCTTTAGGGGTTAATACATTTATTAGAGTAGCGGCGAGGTCCGGTCGGCAGATTAGGGGTTAATACTTGAAGTTAGGTGTCGCAGATGTTAGGGAGGGCAGATTAGGGGTTAATAAAATTTATAATAGGGTTTGCGAGGCGGGAGTGAGGCGGTTTAGGGGTTAATACATTTATTATAGTGGCGGCGAGATCCGGTCGGCAGATTAGTGGTTAATAAGTGTAGGTAAGGTAGCGGCGAGATTGGGGGGGGCAGATTAGGGGTTAATAAATATAATATAGGGGTCGGCGATGTTGTGGGCAGCAGATTAGGGGTACATAGGTATAATGTAGGTTGCGGCGGTGTCCGGAGCGGCAGATTAGGGGTTAATAATAATATGCAGGGGTCAGCAGATTAGGGGTTAATAAGTGTAAGGTTAGGGGTGTTTAGACTTGGGGTACATGTTAGAGTGTTAGGTGCAGACTTTGAAACTGTTTCCCCATAGGAAACAATGGGGCTGCGTTAGGAGTTGAACGCTGCTTTTTTGCAGTGTTAGGTTTTTTTCAGCCCAAACTGCCCCATTGTTTCCTATGGGGGAATCGTGCACGAGCACGTTTTTCAAGCTAGCCGCTACCGTAAGCAACGCTGGTATTGAGAGTTGAAGTGGCGGTAAATATGCCTGTACGCTCCCTTTTTGGAGCCTAACGCAGCCCTTGCCCTTCAGAGAACTCTCAATACCAGCGTTATTTAAAAGGTGCGGGGGGAAAAAAACACGCATAGCTAACGCACACCTTTGGCCGCAAAACTCTAAATCTAGCCGATAGTGTTTTAAAATGCTAAAAGTCTTAATTCACCCTTAAAACGATCAGTAGCTCTCTGCAGTCTAGCTAAACACAAAGACTCAATCATATTCCTCCAGAAAACTCATTTTGTAAATGATGCAGAACCTAAATTTATCTCCAGGGACTTCACAGTAGGCTTTTATAATTCACATATGGTTAAGAAAAATGGTGTATGCACCCTCTTTCACCAACATATACAGTTTCACCTGTATAACAAGGTGACAGATACCGAGGGCAGAATACTGATTTTAACAGGACTCTAGTTTCATAGACCGGTGACTTTAGTTAATGTATATGCCCCCAATAGCAATAGACTGAAATTTTTTCAACGCCTACAAAAATTAGTCTTGGAACACAAAATAGGAACACTTATCCTTGTGGGAGATCTGAATGTTACCTTATATCCGACTTTGGATGCCTCTTCAGGTTACACAGCAACGCAAACCAGACCACCTAACGCTGTACTTAAGTGCCTAGAGCATTTGGGCCTGATAGACACATGGAGGGTGTGGCACCGGACACAGGGCAACTATACATTTTATCTCCCACCCGTGGACAGTATATACCCAAATAGATTATGTTTTGATTGACAAAAACCATCTCTCTATACTCAAAGACTCAGAGATACAACCAACTCCCTGGTCAGACCACTCAATGACAAATATTCAAATACAATGGTCAAATCATCCAGTTACCCCATTCATCTGGAGGATGGATTGCTCTTTGCTACACCACCCGCACACATGCAAAATCACTAACAGAATATTTCCACATTAATGCAACACCTAATATCCTCCTAAACACGGTTTAAGTGGCCCATAAAGCAGTCATCAGGGGAGAGTGTTTTAAACACACGGCCCACAGAAAAAGAACATATAACCACTCTATAAACATACTGACTGCACACTCCGACACAAGAACTCACTGACAGATAGCATCTTGCTTAAACAATTAACAGATATCAGACAAGAACTTAATAAAATCTTGACTAAAGAGGCCCAGAGAAGGGCACTGAGCATAAAAAAAAACTATTTCTACGAGAGTAACAGAGCGGGCCCACTGTTGGCCAAGGCACTAAAAGCCGAAACACTGAAATCTCAACTACATAAATTAACAACCAAGACAAATGTGACATTCACGACAGTGAAGGGATAGTAAACCACTTTAGCGATTATTACGCAAAACTTTATAACTTAAGCTCAAACGACTCCCCCAAACACAACGCAAATGCGGGAGTACTTTGAAAAAGCCACTTTACCCACACTGCAGCCTGCACAGAGAGCTGTACTGGAGAACCCAATAACTTTGACGGAAATAACCTCAGCAATACGAGACGGCTTCTCAAATGCATATTACAAATCTTTTAAAAATATTTTAGCACCATTTTTACTTAACTATTTCACACACTAGATGAAAACTACACATTACCTCGGGAAATAATAACAGCACACATTTCAGTAATCCCCAAGCCAAATAAACCACCTACAGAGCCCAGTAGTTATCGACCCATATCCCATTTCAATACGGATATTAAGATCCGGGGCAAGATCCTAGCTAAAAGAATCAATACTGTACTACAATCCCTGATACACACAGACCAGGTGGGCTTTGTCCCAGGCAGGGAGGTGAGAGACAAAACCAATAGAGCGCTAACACTTATATCATTCGCTAAACACAATAAAATACCGGCAGCCCTCTTCGCCACTGACGTGGAGAAGGCATTTGACAGCAAAAATTGGAAATTCCTACAAGAAACCCTAATAGCCTTCGGATTCGGACCAAATATGATCACACTTATTTTTAATCTGTACGCACAACCCACAGCAAAAGGCAGAGCCAATGGAATGCTATTGAATTCCTTTAACATACAGAATGGCACACGACAGGGATGCCCCATGTCTCCTATACTCTTCATCCTTTCGATGGAGGTCTTTGTGCCACATGTTAGGCCGAATCAGGGGATAAAAGGCATTAAAGTAGGCCGCAATGTATGCAAATGATGTGCTATTCACAGTTTCTGACCCACTTCAAACCTGTCATATAAAAGGTGAGATATCATTGGAAGCTATGTGCACACATATCATATTGATTAATCCATTCATATAGGAAACTTTATTACTGCATGAATTGGCTGCATTGTGAACAAACGCTGAAATGGGTGATGTCGACCCCCCTTTCAGTTGTCAGAGACACATTACAAGCTTGACATGTCCCCAGTACATATGAAAGAAAGTATAATTAATCAAACCTCCTGCTGCTCAGAGTTTTACTAGACAGGACTTCTAAAGAACAAATATTTGTCCCAAACTATAAGAGATAATGTCACATTTCAAGGGCCTTTGATCACAGCCTCAGAAGAAAGGTAATTTCTAAAGCATTATTGTTGTATAGTCTTCCCAGATTGAAATCTCTAAATTAATTTAGCCTAAGAAATTAATTACTTAGATCACAGGGACCAACAATTTAAATATCTATTATTTTAGTGCAAATTGGAACACGCTGAGTTCCAATACACCACCCCCAGACGTTGAAGCTGCAAATGCCCTTGGTTATATGGGGAAGTTGAAAGCATCAAAATTGAGATTTTAAAGTACAACTTATGTCTAATTTTCAGTTAGAGTGTACCTCAGTATTGTATAAATGTATATTTGTGGATCTGTGAGAAATACCTAACAGTAACATAGTAGATAAGTATCTGCTAAATGGAGTAAATAGCTATATGGTCAATTTAAAATGTCCAATTTATTTCAAAATAAATAACATTCTTTTTTTTTCAGGCATCTGATATACAGACTAGATTCCAGATATGACTAGTAGATACTTATATATGAATACCTATATAATGTGTGCCCTGAATCATATCATATAGTGTATACACTAAATATTAAAATAATATCCACAGATATGCAATATTTATATTAATATGGGATAATAATCAAATGTAAATCTAGCTATATGAAATTACATCAGACTGCCACTCACAAGGTATGTATGTAATATTAAGATGGAAATTGTAAACTGAGAAAATACTAATTTAATCCATACTGAAAATGTTGTAGTCATCTTGAATCCTTTTCATAAAGATGTAACTTTAAAATACATTTTTAAAAATATTATAAGTGGAATCCCTCATGTTTAGTATGAAAATACTCAGATTAAATAGTATTAAATAATCCCATACATATTGGACACATTTGTCTGCTGATGCAAGAAATAGTGAGTATATTAAATATTCATTTACAAATTAAAATATATATAGTAAACTGTTAGCAGTATTGATAATGAAACTGCATTTCTATGTCTGCTGCCCCCTAATGGACTAAAACTGGTATAACAGCCAAACGGATTGACTGTTAAAACCCATACATACCATATGATGGTGAACGGATTTATCTGAAAAGCTAAAACTTTCAAATTGGTTTATTTTGTAATGTATAAATGGTTGTCTCATATTTTTAATATGTAAATCAAGGTATTCTAAAGCTATAGTTTAATTGAAGCTGGTAATTTATAGAGGTATTTTTTATTTTATATGCATAGTCCTGTATAATTTAGAACTAGTCATATTAGTGCTAAGTAATTTATTTGCTAAAAAAGATTTTGCACTCCAGATGTATAAGTCAGTTTTATTATTGTGAACTCTCTTATAACTGTACATAAATTGGTTATTTTGGTTAAATCTCTGGTAGTTATTAATTAAGCATTGTAAAGCTAATAGTCCATATTCTGATATTGGAGTGAACTAAGCTGGATAATTATAGTCTGTTCTGGTATCCTCATTTGTGGTGTTTTAATAAGCGAGTTATTGTGAGTAAGGTTAATTTTTAG
This sequence comes from Bombina bombina, assembly GCF_027579735.1. Lineage (NCBI taxonomy): Eukaryota > Metazoa > Chordata > Amphibia > Anura > Bombinatoridae > Bombina > Bombina bombina. The sequence goes on along the minus strand of NC_069499.1, from coordinate 890,499,775 downwards.
AGATATATTTTTATGATCTGTTTTGTATAGAAAAGTGTAACAGAATAAGCATGTGTAATTGATTCATAATCTAGTTTTTACATAAATATTATTCAAGGTGTCTGTAAAGATAACTAATCAAGAACAAAAGGATAAATATTGTAATAAATATATTGTTACGTAAATACATTTATAATTGGTTGGCAACTGCTGAGATAAGTTCTCCAACATTTTACTTAAAATTACTGCTGATATATAATAAATTATATTGTAACCTAGTATATACTAACATTTTTATTGGAGGCACAGCTGTAGATTTTTGTCTTTATCGCATTGATATAATATATTTTGTAGTAAATAAAAAATATAATAGCTAGAAAAAAAAATTACAATTATAATTTTTTTCTTGTTGGTCAAAATTGTATTAGCATTTTAATTTAACCAAATACTAAGCCAGAATAATAATGTCTGTTACTAGAAGTGAATCAATTGAATCTATACATAGTATTGAAATATGTTCCACAAAATCGCCCATTAGTCAAGCAGAAACACTTAAAACAGAAGCCATTATTCGCCTTAAAAATAGATTAAGTATTAAGGGAGAATTAGACGCTTACATTAAGATGCTTAAGACTAAGGCCAAAAATATTGCAAATAATATATGGTGTGACGAAAGTGAAATATTTCAAGAGCTGTTAAAATTTGGCCAAACTTAGAAACGGAGAAAGCGCGATGAAATAATTTTCAAAACTTGGGGTCTGCTCCTCTATGTGAACAATGAAATGTACAATAAGATTGAAGTACAGAACTCACAATTGTAGCAACTGAGGGGTGAAAATTATTCCTTAAGAGGTGGAGCAAGTCCAGCATAAAATTAATGCATTTGCCCAGAACATGGCCACCTTACAAAAGTATAACCAAAATTTAGTAGCCCAAATACAAGATTTGAATAAACAACTCTCACAGAGCCAGAAAGAATTAAGTGAACTAAAAACAGAATTTATGTTTACCTGATAAATTACTTTCTCCAACGGTGTGTCCGGTCCACGGCGTCATCCTTACTTGTGGGATATTCTCTTCCCCAACAGGAAATGGCAAAGAGCCCAGCAAAGCTGGTCACATGATCCCTCCTAGGCTCCGCCTACCCCAGTCATTCGACCGACGTTAAGGAGGAATATTTGCATAGGAGAAACCATATGATACCGTGGTGACTGTAGTTAAAGAAAATAAATTATCAGACCTGATTAAAAAACCAGGGCGGGCCGTGGACCGGACACACCGTTGGAGAAAGTAATTTATCAGGTAAACATAAATTCTGTTTTCTCCAACATAGGTGTGTCCGGTCCACGGCGTCATCCTTACTTGTGGGAACCAATACCAAAGCTTTAGGACACGGATGAAGGGAGGGAGCAAATCAGGTCACCTAAATGGAAGGCACCACGGCTTGCAAAACCTTTCTCCCAAAAATAGCCTCAGAAGAAGCAAAAGTATCAAACTTGTAAAATTTGGTAAAAGTGTGCAGTGAAGACCAAGTCGCTGCCCTACATATCTGATCAACAGAAGCCTCGTTCTTGAAGGCCCATGTGGAAGCCACAGCCCTAGTGGAAGGAGCTGTGATCCTTTCAGGAGGCTGCCGTCCGGCAGTCTCGTAAGCCAATCTGATGATGCTTTTAAACCAAAAGGAGAGAGAGGTAGAAGTTGCTTTTTGACCTCTCCTTTTACCAGAATAAACAACAAACAAGGAAGATGTTTGTCTAAAATCCTTTGTAGCATCTAAATAGAATTTTAGAGCGCGAACAACATCCAAATTGTGCAACAAACGTTCCTTCTTCGAAACTGGTTTCGGACACAGAGAAGGCACGACTATCTCCTGGTTAATGTTTTTGTTAGAAACAACTTTTGGTACGTAAAACCACCTTATCTGCATGGAACACCAGATAAGGAGGAGAACACTGCAGAGCAGATAATTCTGAAACTCTTCTAGCAGAAGAAATTGCAACCAAAAACAAAACTTTCCAAGATAATAACTTAATATCAACGGAATGTAAGGGTTCAAACGGAACCCCCTGAAGAACTGAAAGAACTAAGTTGAGACTCCAAGGAGGAGTCAAAGGTTTGTAAACAGGCTTGATTCTAACCAGAGCCTGAACAAAGGCATAAACATCTGGCACAGCTGCCAGCTTTTTGTGAAGTAACACAGACAAGGCAGAAATCTGTCCCATCAAGGAACTAGCAGATAATCCTTTTTCCAATCCTTCTCGAAGGAAGGATAGAATCTTAGGAATCTTAACCTTGTCCCAAGGGAATCCTTTAGATTCACACCAACAGATATATGTCTTCCAAATTTTGTGGTAAATTTTTCTAGTTACAGGCTTTCTGGCCTGAACAAGAGTATCAATAACAGAATCTGAGAACCCTCGCTTTGATAAGATCAAGCGTTCAATCTCCAAGCAGTCAGCTGGAGTGGGACCAGATTCGGATGTTCGAACGGACCTTGAACAAGAAGGTCTCGTCTCAAAGGTAGCCTCCATGGTGGAGCCGATGACATATTCACCAGATCCGCATACCAAGTCCTGCGTGGCCACGCAGGAGCTATCAAGATCACCGACGCCCTCTCCTGATTGATCCTGGCTACCAGCCTGGGGATGAGAGGAAACGGCGGGAATACATAAGCTAGTTTGAAGGTCCAAGGTGCTACTAGTGCATCTACTAGAGTCGCCTTGGGATCCCTGGATCTGGACCCGTAGCAAGGAACCTTGAAGTTCTGACGAGAGGCCATCAGATCCATGTCTGGAATGCCCCACAGTTGAGTGATTTGGGCAAAGAGTTCCGGATGGAGTTCCCACTCCCCCGGATGCAATGTCTGACGACTCAGAAAATCCGCTTCCCAATTTTCCACTCCTGGGATGTGGATTGCAGACAGGTGGCAGGAGCGAGTCTCCGCCCATAGAATGATTTTGGTCACTTCTTCCATCGCCAGGGAACTCCTTGTTCCCCCCTGATGGTTGATGTACGCAACAGTCGTCATGTTGTCTGATTGAAACCGTATGAACTTGGCCCTCGCTAGCTGAGGCCAAGCCTTGAGAGCATTGAATATCGCTCTCAGTTCCAGAATATTTATCGGTAGAAGAGATTCTTCCCGAGATTAAAGACCCTGAGCTTTCAGGGATCCCCAGACCGCGCCCCAGCCCATTAGACTGGCGTCGGTCGTGACAATGACCACTCTGGTCTGCGGGAGGTCACCCCTTGTGACAGGTTGTCCAGGGACAGCCACCAACGGAGTGAGTCTCTGGTCCTCTGATTTACTTGTATCTTCGGAGACAAGACTGTATAGTCCCCATTCCACTGACTGAGCATACACAGTTGTAATGGTCTTAGATGAATGCGCGCAAAAGGAACTATGTCCATTGCCGCTACCATCAAACCTATCACTTCCATGCACTGCGCTATGGAAGGAAGAGGAACGGAATGAAGTATCCGACAAGAGTTAGAAGTTTTGTTTTTCTGGTCTCTGTCAGAAAAATCCTCATTTCTAAGGAGTCTATTATTGTTCCCAAGAAGGGAACTCTTGTCGACGGAGATAGAGAACTCTTTTCCACGTTCACTTTCCATCCGTGAGATCTGAGAAAGGCCAGGACTATGTCCGTGTGAGCCTTTGCTTGAGGAAGGGACGACGCTTGAATCAGAATGTCGTCCAAGTAAGGTACTACAGCAATGCCCCTTGGTCTTAGCACCGCCAGAAGGGACCCTAGTACCTTTGTGAAAATCCTTGGAGCAGTGGCTAATCCGAAAGGAAGCGCCACGAACTGGTAATGCTTGTCCAGGAATGCGAACCTTAGGAACCGATGATGTTCCTTGTGGACAGGAATATGTAAATACGCATCCTTTAAATCCACCGTGGTCAAGAATTGACCTTCCTGGATGGAAGGATTGTTCGAATGGTTTCCATTTTGGACGATGGAACCTTGAGAAACTTGTTTAGGATCTTGAGATCTAAGATTGGTCTGAACGTTCCCTCTTTTTTTGGGAACTACGAACAGATTGGAGTAGAACCCCATCCCTCGTTCTTTTAATGGAACAGGATGAATCACTTCCAGAAGATAACCTTGGGAGACTATTTCTAGCGCCCAAGGATCCAGAACATCTCTTGCCCAAGCCTGAGTGAAGAGAGAGAGTCTGCCCCCCACCAAATCCGGTCCCGGATCGGGGGCCCGCATCTCATGCTGTCTTGGGAGCAGTGGCAGGTTTCTTGGCCTGCTTTCCTTTGTTCCAGCCTTGCATTGGTCTCCAGGCTGGAGTGGCTTGAGAAGTATTACCCTCCTGCTTAGAGGACGTAGCACTTGGGGCTGGTCCGTTTCTGCGAAAGGGACGAAAATTAGGTTTATTTTTGGCCTTGAAAGACCTATCCTGAGGAAGGGCGTGGCCCTTGCCCCCAGTGATATCAGAGATAATCTCTTTCAAGTCAGGGCCAAACAGTGTTTTCCCCTTGAAAGGAATGTCAAGCAATTTGTTCTTGGAAGACGCATCCGCTGACCAAGATTTTAACCAAAGCGCTCTGCGCGCCACAATAGCAAACCCAGAATTTTTCGCCGCTAACCTAGCCAATTGCAAGGTGGCGTCTAGGGTGAAAGAATTAGCCAATTTAAGAGCACGAATTCTGTCCATAATCTCCTCATAAGAAGAAGAATTACTAATAATCGCCTTTTCTAGCTCATCGAACCAGAAACACGCGGCTGTAGTGACAGGGACAATGCATGCAATTGGTTGTAGAAGGTAACCTTGCTGAACAAACATCTTTTTTAGCAAACCTTCTAATTTTTTATCCATAGGATCTTGGAAAGCACAACTATCTTCTATGGGTATAGTGGTGCGCTTGTTTAGAGTAGAAACCGCCCCCTCGACCTTGGGGACTGTCTGCCATAAGTCCTTTCTGGGGTCGACTATAGGAAACAATTTTTTAAATATGGGGGGAGGTACGAAAGGTATACCGGGCCTGTCCCATTCTTTATTAACAATGTACGCCACCCGCTTGGGTATAGGAAAAGCTTCGGGGGGCCCCGGGGCCTCTAGGAACTTGTCCATTTTACATAGTGTTTCTGGAATGACCAGATAATCACAATCATCCAAATTGGATAACACCTCCTTAAGCAGAGCGCGGAGATGTTCCAACTTAAATTTAAAAGTAATCACATCAGGTTCAGCTTGTTGAGAAATTTTTCCTGAATCTGAAATTTCTCCCTCAGACAAAACCACCCTGGCCCCCTCAGACTGGTGTAGGGGCCCTTCAGAAACAATATCATCAGCGTCCTCATGCTCTTCAGTATTTTCTAAAACAGAGCAGTCGCGCTTTCGCTGATAAGTGGGCATATTGGCTAAAATGTTTTTGATAGAATTATCCATTACAGCCGTTAATTGTTGCATAGTAAGGAGTATTGGCGCGCTAGATGTACTAGGGGCCTACTGTATGGGCAAGACTGGTGTAGACGAAGGAGGGGATGATGCAGTACCATGCTTACTCCCCTCACTTGAGGAATCATCTTGGGCATCATTTTTACTAGATTTTTTATGACATAAATCACATCTATTTCAATGAGAAGGAACCTTGGCTTCCCCACAGTCAGAACACAATCTATCTGGTAGTTCAGACATGTTAAACAGGCATAAACTTGATAACAAAGCACAAAAAACATTTTAAAATAAAATCGTTACTGTCACTTTAAATTTTAAACTGAACACACTTTATTACTGCAATTGCGAAAAAGTATGAAGGAATTGTTCAAAATTCACCAAAATTTCACCACAGTGTCTTAAAGCCTTAAAAGTATTGCACACCAAATTTGGAAGCTTTAACCCTTAAAATAACGGAACCGGAGCCGTTTTTATATTTAACCCCTTTACAGTCCCTGGAATCTGCTTTGCTGAGACCCAACCAAGCCCAAAGGGGAATACGATACCAAATGATGCCTTCAGAAAGACTTTTCTATGTATCAGAGCTCCACACACATGCAGCTGCATGTCATGCTTTTCTCAAAAACAAGTGCGCCATACCGGCGCGAAAATGAGGCTCTGACTAAGATTAGGGAAAGCCCCTATAGAATAAGGTGTCAAAAACAGTGCCTGCCGATATTATTTTACAAAAAATACCCAGATTAAATGATTCCTCAAGGCTAAATATGTGTAAATATCGATTTAGCCCAGAAAATGTCTACAGTCTTAATAATCCCTTGTGAAGCCCTTATTTACTGTCTGAATAAAAATGGCTTACCGGATCCCATAGGGAAAATGACAGCTTCCAGCATTACATCGTCTTGTTAGAATGTGTCATACCTCAAGCAGCAAAAGACTGCTCACTGTTCCCCCAACTGAAGTTAATTCCTCTCAACAGTCCTGTGTGGAACAGCCATGGATTTTAGTAACGGTTGCTAAAATCATTTTCCTCATACAAACAGAAATCTTCATCTCTTTTCTGTTTCAGAGTAAATAGTACATACCAGCACTATTTTAAAATAACAAACTCTTGATTGAATAATAAAAACTACAGTTAAACACTAAAAAACTCTAAGCCATCTCCGTGGAGATGTTGCCTGTACAACGGCAAAGAGAATGACTGGGGTAGGCGGAGCCTAGGAGGGATCATGTGACCAGCTTTGCTGGGCTCTTTGCCATTTCCTGTTGGGGAAGAGAATATCCCACAAGTAAGGATGACGCCGTGGACCGGACACACCTATGTTGGAGAAAAGGCAGTATTACCATAATGAAAACCCCTCCATTAGTAGTGAAAATAAAGAAAATAATAATGCAGGTATCTTAAAAACCCTAAAAGAATTTATGAGAAATGAACTGCAGTGTATCAGGGAAGAATTTAGACAAAGAACCTGTCAGTATATACCAGGGTTATAATACAATTTATTTGTTATTATTCTTTAAAACAACCTACAATTAAAATGTATATACGAAAGAATTTAAATTAATATTTATTCCTAAATTCTTGAGATTAGTTAAATTTATAAACACATTGAAATATATTAAGTAGAGACCAGAATAGATTATGAATCAACTATGCACGCTTATTCCGTTACAATATTCTATACAACAGATCATTAAAAAAATATACCTTTAAAATTAACTTTACTCACAATGAATAGCATTAAAATACCACAATAAAATACCAGCGTATGGACCGTTAGCTTAACAGTGTTTAGTTAAACAATATAACAAAATACTTTAACATCCAATTGATATGCCAATTAATTAAGTTTTAAAATATATCACAATAGTTACAAATAAATGAATACACCAGACAAATTTAACTGCAATAATAAGCCTGACTTAAAGATATAAAATACAAAAGACCTTTATCTAACAAGTAAAATTATTTATCATTAATGTGACTAGTTAAAATTACACAGAACTATAGATATAAATTTAAAATACCAGTTTGTATTATTTAAATTACCAGCTACAACCTAACTGTAGCAACAAAATGCCTTTGATTTAAATATAAAAGTATGAAATTATCTTTTATACATTACCAGATAAAATTGAAGTTCACCTCATAAATTTAGAGAGGTATTTTGCAATATGGATGAAAAGGTAGCCCAATTTTGCTTATAGTGACTGTGTCCCAAAAAGGCAGCAAAGTTATCAGTCAAAATGTTATCAAGCAAAGACCCCTTCTATCCCTTTGCATGAGGTTATATCACGTGATACACCCACCCCTTTTTATTCTAATCATTGGTGAATATTTGGATACGACCACGGAGCTTGTCTGATAGGCCCTTAACAGAGCTGGTCCCTGATTGGCTCTGGGAATATAAACATCTCATAGGCTATTTGATACTATAATTCCTTTGGTTGTAATTCTTGCATAAACCACTAGATGGCAGCAGACAACCAGAAATGCAGTCTCATCATCAACATTGCCAACAGTAAATATAGCTTATTATATATCTTCAAATGTATATTTAATACACTCACTATTTTCTGATATTAATAAATGATCTGGTATGCGCATAGGTCCCATCTAATATAATTTTGCATGTATGTATAGAGACTAAACATGAGCATATCTCTAGTAATATTTTAAAATGCATTTAAAGTTGCATTTGATTATTATCCCATATTAATACAAATACAGCATATTTCACATTAAATACATCTCTTAATAGTGTTATTTTGAGTGTATGAAAAACACAATTTATGTATAATTTCTGGGACAGTTTACTGTTTTCTCCTCGGTCTGAAATGAAAGAAACAATATTGTTCAATTAATATATTACAAACCTGAAATGCATTTCTCAGATCCATGGATATATATATATATATATATATATATATATATATATATATATATATATATATATATATATATATATATATATATATATATATATATAATTTATACAGTCTGAGTATCAATGAAATCTGAGAATTATACAGTTCATATAGATGAATTTCTAACTTTTCTTTCCAAAACCAAGATTTAAATTCATGAAATATTTCAGGACGAAAACGCAGCCCTGAAATCAAACCTGCAAATGCCATATGCTGTGAATATGCAGGTGTCTAACGATGTTGTAATCCCTGCTGGGGCTGATAAATTCCTCTTATCCTTACAGGTAAAAAGGGGTCAGAAATTAAAAACTTCTGAAACACTAATATGCATCTCCCAAAGAATGCAAAATCTGGGTATAACAATGACCCATATTGCCATGGTGAATATTGGAAATATTCCAATACTTGTTATTGTGCATAACATGACCCCACAGGATATCACCTTATCCAAGGGAACTACCATAGGATATGCGCTGGAATCGAGTTATTACACTTTTGGATTCCAGAATAATATAATTAAGCTAATACCTGAAGGATACTTAACTGAAGAACAGTTAATAGAACAATCCTTTGCATCTATGCCAGAGGGGTTGTTTGCAATTCAGTCTATTTATACCTTCAGCTCAGAGGAAGGCATCTGTAAAATTGAAGAAGCCTCCCTAGTATTTGATCAGCCAATCAAAGAACAAGAATACCCCAATACCCAGAATCATGGACAGCCTGAAATCTTTCCGGGATTTCAGCAAATAGTCGAAGAGCAAATCTCCTTAGCTAATGGCTGTTCCAGTGATGATGAACGCCGACAGCTACGACTATTCCTGATGGAGTACAAGGATATTTTTGCTAGGGATTCTTATGACTGTGGGACTACAGACCTACACATGCAAGAATCCAAACAGATCCCAATGCACCACCTGTTTTTGTTAAACAATACAGACTTCCTTTAGCCTCATATGATTCTCTTGCAGAAATCATAAGGAACCTGGAAGAAAGGGGTATCATCGGACAGGTGCACAGCTCTTATAACAATCCTATTCTAGGTGTTCATAAGCCAAATGGACAATGGTGTTTGTGTGCTGACTTAAGACAGCTAAACAAACGAGTATACATGTCTGGCTGGACTGTGCCATACATTGACCAGTGCCTAGCGCAGATGCAGGGATTTAAACTATTCACTGCCATTGATTGTGCTCAGGGATACTGGACCATAAAGGTACATGAGGAGGACCAGTATAAGCTTGCATTCTCCTTCCAAAAGGTCCAGTATGCATTCCAAAGGCTCCCGTTTGGATACATAAATTCATGACATGAATTTGCTGTATTAATGCATAAGGCTATGCCTGATGCACTGTAAAGGGGGGCGTTATCCTATGTGGATGATGCTTGATCAAAAGCAAATACTGAAAAACACATCACAGAACTTAAACATGTCCTCAGCCAAATTAAAAGGGCAGGTGTCGAATTATCCCTACAAAATGCTCAATGGTGCCGCAATTGTATAAACTTCTTGGGACATGAAGTTACTTCTGAAGGGTTAAATCCACAGAAGAAAAAGGTGAAAGCTATAATAAATTCCAAGATCCCAAATAACTTAAAGGAATTAAGATCATTCCTGGGTAAGACAAATTATTCTCGCAAATGTATTGATAATTATGCAGAATTAGCTAAACCACTGCTACTTCTTCTAAAGAAGGATATGAAATGGCACTGGAGTGAGGCTCAAGAGACAGCCATAAGAGAGCTGAAGAGAAAACTTACTCAAGCACCTTGCTTAGCATACCCTGAAGGGGGTAAACCTTTCTACTTAGAGACAGGTTACACAGATATAAGCATGAGTGCTGTTTTATACCAAAAGCAGGATAATTTAAGCAAAGTCATTGTTTATGCGAGCAAAATTTTATCCCCAGTAGAAATAAAATTTAATGATTGTGAAAAAGTCCTCTTATCTACTGTATGGGTGCTACAAAATTTCCGCAGCTATATACAGGGCGAGAAAATTATTGTAGAAACGGCCCACCAGCCTTTGCAATATCTGCAAACTGAGACAATAAGAGATGGGAATTTGTCTAATAGCCGCATAACAGCTTGGGACTCTTTCCTTACAAGGCTACAAGCAAAATAAAAAGAATCCAGTCGCACAGGGGATTGCTGAGCTCCACAACTGTACTGCTAAGGATCATAGGGAAGAGTTATTAGAAGATGATTTCCTGGAGGAACAATTGTTTTCCCCATATAAAATATATAATGAGGACTAGTGTCAAACATTACCTTGGGTATATGTTGATGGTTGTTCTTACCATGCCACTATTGATAATGAGCGCAGATTAGTCGCTGGCATTGGTATAGTTTGGGCGAATGGATTCCCAAATATTTCTGTAGGTTTCAACATTAGACCAAGATCCAGTCAAGTTACAGAACTAACTGCTGTTCTAAAAATCATTAAGATGGCTATTGAACAAGGTATTCATGAATGTGTGGTCATTACTGACTCAAATTATGTGCGTGACAGTTTTGTTGAATATCTGCCAACTTGGAAAAGAAATTGCATGCAGAAAACTAACAACAAGTCAGTCAAACATGGCAAGTTGTTCTGCGAGATTGATAAGTTAGTGGTATCCAATGGTTTAACCATACACTGAAAAAAGACCAATGGTCATTCCAGGATTATAGGTCCTGATAAGGAAGGCAATGATCTTGCAGATTCATTAGCCAAACCAGGATCCACAACTAGAGAACTTCTTAATATCAACCACTTAATGGGTGCAATTTAGATAGAAGCCATTACCAGAAACCAGACAAAACAACAAAATGAGCCTAACCTGGTACAATGGAGTCAGGATTCTCCTAGTGAGGACCTGATCACTAGTCAAAAAGAAGACCCCATTATAGGTATCTTCTATAAACACATAGAAGATCCTGAAAACAACCCCATCTCAAAAGAGGACGGTATTGGCAAGGAAGATCTTAGAATCTTAATGAAGTCCAGATCACAATTCATGTTACAGGATGGGTTGTAAATTAGAACCTCCAAAACTGGCATCCAACAATGGGTGGTACCTACAAAGTTCAGAGGTCTCATGATTCAACACGCCCATGATGCTCCCACATCTGGCCATCGTGGTGCCAAATTAACATATGAAATAATGCGTGACTACGCCTTTTGGCCGCATATGTTGAAGGATGTTCAAATCTACTGTCAAGGTTGTTTAATCTGTCCACATTTCCAACCCACTGTTCCAACGCATAGAGTGCCATTGCAGAAAAGGGGGGTGATAATGCCATGGTGAGATATACAAATCGATTTTATTGGTCCAGTAACTAAGTAATCAAGAGGTAACAGATACATGTTAACAATAATATGCCTGTTCACTAAATGGGTAGAGTGCATCAGTGCACCTAACAATAGTGCTGAAACATGCGCAGCATTGCTCATCAACCACGTGTTTTCCCGATTTGGTTTACCCCAGAGAATCGCATCCGATCGGGGAACCCACTTCACTTGTGAAGTGATGACCAAGATGTGGAAAATACTAGGGGTTAAAAGGAAGCTCAATATTGCATATAGAGCTGCCTCTAGTGGTGGTGTAGAGCGTTACAACCAGTCCATTGTGAAAAATGTTAAAAAGTTTGTGAGTGAAACGGGTAAAGACTGGGATGTAAAATTACCTCTAGTCCTAATGGCATTTAGGGCAACTCCAAGTAGCGCTACTTTGATGTCACTTTTTAAATTGATGACTGGTAGAAGAATGGTTCTACCTCAACATCTATTGTACCATACATCAGACCAGAACTTGATAAATGCTGCCATTACGCATCAATATGTGGTAACTTAAGAAAGCATCTGCAATATGCTTTTGCTAAAAAGAACATAGAGAAGGCCGCAACCGCCGCAAAAACCTATTATGATTTTAAAACTTCCAAAAAGGAATATGAAATTAATAATAAAGTTTATCTTTATAACTTTGGAAGAGACCAGGTTAAGGAGAAGTTTCTTCCATCATGGAAGGGTCCTTTTGTCATTACTGACAAAATATCTCCAGTTGCCTTTAAAATTAGGATCCCTAAAAATGATACTTTTATGGATAAATGGGTCCATATTAACCAGTTGCGAGTGTGCTATCCTAGATCCCAACTACAAGTCATAGAGGAAGAATGAAGTGTCATATCCTCAAATGCACTAAAGAAGTATTGTAGTTTAAAGATGCCTAGCTAACGAGCATAAATTTGAGGATCGAAAAATAATGGACTGACTCTCTTCATAATAACACTGTCTATAATGCATATAATGTAAATACACTCACCAATTGCATGGGTTTTCAGTCAATTTCCTATACATGTGTTATACATATATTGAAAATTGAAAGTGGGAATAATGTCATATAAAAGGTGAGATATCATTGGAAGCTATGTGCACACATATTATATTGATTAATCCATTCATATAGGAAACTTTATTACTGCATGAATTGGCTGCATTGTGAACAAACGTTGGAATGGGTGATGTTGATCCCCCTTTCAGTTGTCAGAGACACATTACAAGCCTGACATGTCCCCAGTACATATAAAAGAAAGTATGTTTACTCAAACCTTCTGCTGTTCAGAGTTTTACTAGACAGGACTTCTAAAGAACAAACATTTGTCCCAAACTATCAAGGGCCTTTGATCACGGCCTCAGAAGAGAGGTAATTTCCAAAGAATTATTGTTGTATAGTCTTCCCAGATTGAAATTTCTAAATTAATTTAGCCTAAGAAATTAATTACTTAGATCACAGGAACCCCTGTGGATAAGCAGCCGAGAGGTCTACAATTTGAGATACCTTTCCAGGATAACCAACAATTTTAATATCTATTATCTCAGTGCAAATTGGTACATGCTGAGTTCCAATACACAAACCCCAGACGTTGAAGCTCCAAATGCCCTTGGTGATATGGGGAAGTTGAAAGCATCAAAATTGAGATTTTAAAGTACAACTTATGTCTAATTTTCAGTTAGACTGTACCTCAGTATTGTATAAATGTATATTTGTGGATCTGAGAGAAATGCCTAACAGTAACATAGTAGATAAGTATCTGCTAAATTGAGTAAATAGCTATATGGTCAATTTAAAATGTCCAATTTATTTCAAAATGAATAACATTCTTTTTTTTTTCAGACATCTGTTATACATACTAGATTCCAGATATGACTAGTAGATACTAATATATGAATACCTATATAATGTGTGCCCTGAATCATATTACATAGCGTATACACTAAATAATAAAATAATACCCACAGATATGCATTATTTATATTAATATGGGATAATATTTAAATGTAAATCTGCTATATGAAATTACATCAGACTGCCACTCACAAGGCATGTATGTGATATTAAGATGGAAATTGTAAACTGAGAAAATACTAATTTGATCCATGCTGAAAATGTTGTAGTCTTTTTGAGTCCTTTTCATAAAGATGCAACTTTAAAATACATGTTTTAAAATATTATAAATGGAATACCTCATGTTTAGTATGAAAATACTCAGATTAAATAGTATTAAATAATCCCATACATATTAGGCATATTTGTCTGCTGATGCAAGAAATAGTGAGTATATTAAATATTCATTTAAAAATTAATTAAAAGATATATAGTAAACTGTTAGCAGTATTGATAATGAAACTGCATTTCTATGTCTGCTGCCCCTAATAGACTAAAACTGGTATAACAGTCAAACGGTTTCACTATTAAAACCCATACATTCACAGTAAGCCAATGAAATGTTCAGCTTCATAGGGCCAATGGAAAGACAGCTTCGAGGGACGTATCCGAATATTCACAAATGATTAGAATAGAGGTGGGCTTTATGACTTGACATAAAAGTCTGATGCACAGGAGAAAAAGGGGGTCATGCTGCTGAATTTGAATCACTGACTTGCTGCCTTGGTTTACAGAAAGCAACATTGGGCCTAAATCTTTTATTCACTGAATTGCAATACCTCTCATATGATGGTGAACGGATTTATCTGAAAAAGCTGAAACTTGCAAACTGGTTTAATGGTAATGTATAAATGGTTGTCTCATACTTTTAATATTTAAATCAAGGTATTCTAAAGCTATAGTTTAATTAAAGCTGGTAATTTATAGAGGTACTTTGTATTTTAAGTGTATATTCATAGTCCTGTATAATTTAGAACTAGTCATATTAGTGTTAAGTAATTTATTTATTTTATTGTGGTTAAATCTCTGGTAGTTAATAATTAAGCATTGTTAAGCTAATAGTCCATATTCTGATATTGGAGTGAACAAAGCTGGATAATTATAGTCTGTTCTGGTATCCTCATTTGTGGTATTTTAATAAGCGAGTTATTGTGAGTAAGGTTAATTTTTAGAAATATATTTTTATGATCTGTTTTGTATAGAAAAGTGTAACAGAATAAACATATATAAGGATTCATAATCTAGTTTTTAAATAAATATAACTCAAGGTGTCTATAAAGATAACTAATCAACAACAAAAGGATAAATATTAATTTTTAATAAATATATTGTTACGTAAATACATTTATAATTGGTTCACAACTGCTGAGATAAATTCTTCAAACATTTTACTGGAGATTACTGATGATATATAAAAAATTATATTATAACCTAGTATATACTAACAAACCATTCCAATAGTTCTCAAAGAAATTGAAAATTTTCAGTTGTTTTTCAAATTTCTCATTCAACACACAAAAATCAGAAATCCTCAACATTTCTATGCCACAAACTGACTTTCACTCTATCTCAACCATCTGTCCCCTTAACCTTCAAAATAAGTCACTCAAATACTTCACCTCTCATCCACTCAGTCACAACTTTTTGATGAAAATTACCTCAAACTCCTACAGTCGACCCATCAAGATCTACGCTCTTGGGTGGCAAAGCCTATATCTTGGTGGGGACGCATGCAATGCATAAAAATGTCCACCTTGCCCAGGATCTTATATTTATTCCAAACACTCCCAATCCCCCTTCCCAATTGGTATATCTCACAATTACAAAAACATTAACTCATTCATATGGGGAAAAGTAAACCCAGAATAAGTAGGGACAACATGTACAGATCAACAACAAATGGCGGTCTGGGCCTGCCATGCCTAGCGGATTATCATAATGCACTGACATTACAAAGAATTTTAGACTGGCACAGGGCAGGAGATACTAAAGCATGGGTGTCACTAGAATCTCATATACTTAAGAGTCCCAGTAGTGGGTGCGCTGTGTTGGATGCCAAAAACTCTTAGACCACCACAATGCTCGGAGCTAGAGATAGACAAACACGTCTTTGACTTTTGGGACACTATTAAGCTCCAAAAAAAACATAATTTATGTAAGAACTTACCTGATAAATTCATTTCTTTCATATTGGCAAGAGTCCATGAGCTAGTGATGTATGGGATATACAATCCTACCAGGAGTGGCAAAGTTTCCCAAACCTCAAAAACAAAATTTATGCATACCTGATAAATTTCTTTCTCTTGTGGTGTATCCAGTCCACGGGTTCATCCATTACTTGTGGGATATTCTTCTTCCCAACAGGAAGTTGCAAGAGGACACCCACAGCAGAGCTGTCTATATAGCTCCTCCCCTAACTGCCACTCCCAGTCATTCGACCGAAGACAAGCAAGAAAAAAGGAGAAACTATAGGGTGCAGTGGTGACTGTAGTTTAAAAATTAAAAACACCTACCTTAAAGTGACAGGGCGGGCCGTGGACTGGATACACCACAAGAGAAAGAAATTTATCAGGTAAGCATAAATTTTGTTTTCTCTTGTAAGGTATATCCAGTCCACGGGTTCATCCATTACTTGTGGGATACCAATACCAAAGCTTTAGGACACGGATGAAGGGAGGGACAAGGCAGAAACTTAAACGGAAGGCACTACTGCCTGCAAGACCTTTCTCCCAAAAATAGCCTCCGAAGAAGCAAAAGTATAGAATTTGTATAATTTAGAAAAGGTATGAAGCGAAGACCAAGTCGCCGCCTTACAAATCTGTTCAACAGAGGCCTCATTTTTAAAAGCCCATGTGGAAGCTACCGCTCCAGTGGAATGAGCTGTAATTCTTTCAGGAGGCTGCTGGCCAGCAGTCTCATAAGCTAAACGAATTATGCTTCTCAGCCAAAAAGAAAGAGAAGATGCCGAAGCCTTTTGGCCTCTCCTCTGTCCAGAGTAGACAACAAACAATGCAGATGTTTGACGAAAATCCTTAGTACCTTGTAAATAAAACTTTAAAGCACGAACCACGTCAAGATTGTGTAATAGACATTCCTTCTTTGAAGAAGGATTAGGACACAGTGACGGAACAACAATCTCCTGATTGATATTCTTATTAGATACCACCTTAGGAAGAAACCCAGGTTTGGTACGCAAAACTACCTTATCTGCATGGAAGATCAGATAAGGGGAATCACACTGTAAGGCAGATAACTCTGAACTCTTCGAGCCGAAGCTTGATATCTATGGAATGCAGAGGTTCAAACGGAACCCCTTGAAGAACTTTAAGAACCAAATTTAAACTCCATGGCGGAGCAACAGGTTTAAACACAGGCTTGATTCTAACTAAAGCCTGACAAAACGCCTGAACGTCTGGAACATCTGCCAGACGCTTGTGCAGAAGAATAGACAGAGCAGAAATCTGTCCCTTTAAAGAACTAAAGGGACAGATTTCTGCTCTGTTCCAGAATGTTTATCGGAATGAGGGCTTCCTCCTTAGTCCACGAACCCTGAGCCTTCAGGGAGTTCCAGACTGCGCCCCAGCACAGAAGGCTGACATCTGTCGTCACGATAGTCCACTCTGGCCTGCGGAAACTGTTTCCCCCTGGACAGATGGACCCGAGATAACCACCAGAGAAAAGAATCCCTTACCGCCAGTAGGGACCCTAGAACCTTCGTAAAGATTCTTGGTGCCGTGGCTAACCCGAAGGGAAGAGCCACAAACTGGTAATGCCTGTCTAAGAAGGCGAACCTGAGGAACTGATGATGATCTCTGTGAATCGGAATGTGGAGATAAGCATCCTTCAAGTCCACGGTAGTCATATATTGACCCTCCTGGATCATAGGGAGGATGGTTCGGATAGTCTCCATCTTGAAGGATGGGACCCTGAGAAATTTGTTTAGGATCTTGAGATCCAAGATTGGTCTGAAAGTTCCCTCTTTTTGGGAACTATAAACAGATTTGAATAGAAGCCCTGCCCCTGTTCCTCCCTTGGAACTGGTGGATCACTCCCATAACCAGTAGGTCTTGAACACAACGTAAGAATGCCTCTCTCTTTATCTGGTTTACAGATAATTGTGAGAGATGAAATCTCCCCTTTGGAGATGAAGCTTTGAAGTCCAGAAGATATCCCTGGGAAACAATCTCTAATGCCCAGGGATCCTGGACGTCTCTTGCCCAAGCCTGGGAGAAGAGAGAAAGTCTGCCCCCTACTAGATCCGGTCCCGCATTGGGGGCTACTACTTCATGCTGTCTTAGAGGTGGCAACAGGTTTTTTGGCCTGCTTCCCCTTGTTCCAAGCCTGGTTCGGTCTCCAGACTGGTTTGGACTGGGCGAAATTTCCCACTCTTGAAGTTTCGAAATGAACGAAAATTATTCTGTTTGGTCCTTAATTTATTGGACCTATCCTGAGGAAGGCCGTGACCTTTTCCTCCAGTAATATCAGAAATTATCTCCTTCAGGCCCGGCCCGAAAAGGGTCTGTCCTTTGAAGGGGATGTTAAGAAGCTTAGAAGTTGAAGTAACGTCTGCTGACCAGGACTTAAGCCATAGCGCCCTGCGCGCCAGAATGGCAAAACCTGAATTCTTAGCCGTTAGTTTGGTTAGATGAAAAACGGCGTCAGTAATAAAGGAATTAGCTAACTTGAGCGCTTTAATCCTGTCTAAAATATCATCTAACGGGTTCTCCACCTGTACAGCCTCTTCAAGAGACTTGAACCAAAAAGCCACTGCAGTAATAACTGGGGCAATGCATGCAAGAGGCTGGAGAATAAAACCTTGATGGATAAAAAATTTCTTAAGGAGACCCTCCAATTTTTTATCCATAGGATCTAAGAAAGCACAACTGTCCTCGACGGGGATAGTTGTACGCTTAGCTAGAGTAGAAACAGCACCATCCACCTTAGGGACTGTCTGCCACGAGTACCGTATAGCGACATCTATGGGAAACATCTTTTTAAAAGCAGGAGGGGGAGAGAACGGAACACCTGGTCTATCCCATTCCTTAGTAATAATTTCCGAGAACCTCTTAGGCACTGGAAAGACATCAGTGTAAACAGGCACTGCAAAGTATTTGTCCATTTTACACAATTTCTCTGGAACTACAATGGGGTCACAGTCATCCAGAGTCGCTAAAACCTCCCTGAGCAATAAGCAGAGGTGTTCAAGCTTAAATTTAAAGGCTGTCATTTCAGAATCGGACTGAAGTAACGTCTTCCCTGAGTCTGAAATCTCACCCTCAGATAGCAACTCCTTTGCCGTGGCTTCGGAGCATTGTGAGGGTATATCGGACATAGCTACTAAAGCGTCAGAAAGCTCTGTATTTGTTCTAACCCCAGAGCTGTCTCGCTTTCCTTGTAACCCTGGCAGTTTGGACAATACCTCTGTGAGGGTATTAGTCATAACTGCCGCCATGTCTTGTAGGGTAAATGCATTGGACGCGCTAGATGTACTTGGCGTCACTTGAGCGGGAGTTATAGGTTCTAACACGTGGGGAGAGCTAGATGGCATAACCTCCCTTTTGTCAGTCTGAGAAACCTCTGGTGATAAATCTTTAAATGCCATAATATGGTCTTTATAATTTATAGAAATTTCAGTACATTTGGTACACATTCTAAGAGGGGGTTCCACAATGGCTTCTAAACATATTGAACAAGGAGTTTCCTCTATGTCAAATATGTTTAACAGACTAGTAATGAGACCAGCAAGCTTGGAAAACACTTTAATAAATGTGAAACAGCAATTAAACGAAAACGGTACTGTGCCTTTAAGAGAAAAAACTATCACATAAACTGCAAAACAGTGTTAAAAAGTAGTAAACTCCTCGAAATTTTTACAGTGTGTATAAGGGACTAACGCAGCATTGCACCCACTGGCAAATGGATGATTAACCCTTTAGGCCCCAAACCGGATTTGAAAAACGTTAAAAAACGTTAATAAACAGTTAAACACCTTTCCACAGCTCTGCTGTGGCTCCTACCTGCCCTCAAATACGATTTAGGGAAGATATAAGCCCTCTATAGTGGTCCTCAAATACCAGAGGACTCCTTTAAGGAAGCTGGAAGTCTCAGTCTGAATAAGAACTGCGCATCTAGAGCACGAAAATAGGCCCCTCCCACCATGCACTCGATGTCAGAGGGCCTTAAGAAAAACATAATTTATGCTTACCTGATAAATTTATTTCTCTTGTAGTATATCCAGTCCACGGATCATCCATTACTTATGGGATATTCTCCTTCCCAACAGGAAGTTGCAAGAGGATCACCCACAGCAGAGCTGCTATATAGCTCCTCCCCTCACTGCCATATCCAGTCATTCGACCGAAACAAGCCGAGAAAGGAGAAACCATAGGGTGCAGTGGTGACTGTAGTTTAATTAAAATTTAGACCTGCCTTAAAAGGACAGGGCGGGCCGTGGACTGGATACACTACAAAAGAAATAAATTTATCAGGTAAGCATAAATTATGTTTTCTCTTGTTAAGTGTATCCAGTCCACGGATCATCCATTACTTATGGGATACTAATACCAAAGCTAAAGTACACGGATGATGGGAGGGACAAGGCAGGAACTTAAACGGAAGGAACCACTGCCTGTAGAACCTTTCTCCCAAAAACAGCCTCCGAAGAAGCAAAAGTATCAAATTTGTAAAATTTGGAAAAAGTATGAAGCGAAGACCAAGTCGCAGCCTTGCAAATCTGTTCAACAGAAGCCTCATTTTTAAAGGCCCAGGTGGAAGCCACAGCTCTAGTGGAATGAGCTGTAATCCTTTCAGGGGGCTGCTGTCCAGCAGTCTCATAGGCTAAACGGATTATACTCCGAAGCCAAAAAGAAAGAGAGGTTGCCGAGACCTTTTGACCTCTCCTCTGTCCAGAGTAAACAACAAACAGGTTAGATGTTTGACGAAAATCTTTAGTCGCTTGTAAGTAAAACTTCAAGGCACGGACTACGTCTAGATTATGCAAAAGACGTTCCTTCTTTGAAGAAGGATTAGGAAATAATGATGGAACAACAATCTCTTCATTGATATTCTTGTTAGAAACCACCTTGGGTAAAAACCCAGGTTTTGTACGCAGAACTACTTTATCTGAATGAAAGATCAGATAAGGAGAATCACAATGTAAGGCAGATAACTCAGAGACTCTTCGAGCCAAGGAAATAGCCATCAGAAAAAGAACTTTCCATGATAGAAGTTTGATATCAATAGAATGAAGGGGTTCAAACGGAACCCCTTGAAGAACTTTAAGAACCAAGTTTAAGCTCCATGGAGGAGCAACAGGTTTAAACACAGGCTTAATTCTAACTAAAGCCTGACAAAATGCCTCAACGTCTGGAACTTTTGCTAGACGCTTGTGTAAAAGAATAGACAGAGCAGAAATCTGTCCCTTTAAAGAACTAGCTGATAATCCTTTGTCCAAACCCTCTTGGAGGAAGGACAATATCCTAGGAATCCTAACCCTACTCCATGAGTAATTCTTGGATTCACACCAATGAAGATATTTACGCCATATCTTGTGGTAGATTTTCCTGGTGACAGGCTTTCGTGCCCGTATTAAGGTATCAATGACTGACTCGGAGAAGCCACGCTTTGACAGGATCAAGCGTTCAATCTCCATGCAGTCAGTCTCAGAGAAATTAGATTCGGATGATTGAAAGGACCTTGAATGAGACGGTCTTGTCTCAGAGGCAGAATCCATGGTGAAAAGGATGACATGTCCACTAGGTCTGCATACCAGGTCCTGCGTGGCCACGCAGGTGCTATCAGAATCACTGATGCCCTCTCCTGTCTGATTTTGGCAATCAGTCGAGGGAGCAGAGGAAACGGTGGAAACACATAAGCCAGGTTGAAGAACCAAGGAGCTGCTAGAGCATCTATCAGCGTCGCTTCTGGGTCCCTGGACCTGGATCCGTAACAAGGAAACTTGGCATTCTGGCGAGACACCATGAGATCCAGATCTGGTTTGCCCCAACGATGAACCAATTGATCAAACACCTCCGGATGGAGTTCCCACTCCCCCGGATGAAAAGTCTGACGACTTAGAAAATCCGCCTCCCAGTTCTCTACACCTGGGATATGGATTGCTGATAGGTGGCAAGAGTGAGACTCTGCCCAGCGAATTATCTTGGAGACTTCTAACATCGCTAGGGAACTCCTGGTTCCCCCTTGATGGTTGATGTAAGCCACAGTCGTGATGTTGTCCGACTGAAATCTGATGAACCTCAGGGTTGCTAACTGAGGCCAAGCTAGAAGAGCATTGAATATTGCTCTTAACTCCAGAATATTTATTGGGAGGAGTTTCTCCTCCTGAGTCCACGATCCCTGAGCCTTCAGGGAGTTCCAGACTGCACCCCAACCTAGAAGGCTGGCATCTGTTGTTACAATCGTCCAATCTGGTCTGCGAAAGGTCATACCCTTGGACAGGTGGACCCGAGATAACCACCAGAGAAGAGAATCTCTGGTTTCCTGATCCAGATTTAGTAGAGGGGACAAATCTGTGTAATCCCCATTCCACTGACTGAGCATGCATAATTGCAGCGGTCTGAGATGCAGGCGCGCAAATGGCACTATGTCCATTGCCGCTACCATTAAGCCGATTATCTCCATGCACTGAGCCACCGTAGGGCGCGGAGTGGAGTGAAGAACACGGCAAGCATTTAGAAGTTTTGATAACCTGAACTCCGTCAGGTAAATTTTCATTTCTACAGAATCTATAAGAGTCCTTGTGAGAGGAGATAGAGAACTCTTTTCTTCGTTCACTTTCCACCCATGCGACCTCAGAAATGCCAGAACTATCTCTGTATGAGACTTGGCAATTTGAAAGCTTGACGCCTGTATCAGGATGTCATCTAGATAAGGAGCCACCAGAAAAGAGCCCAGAACCTTTGTGAAAATTCTTGGGGCTGTAGCCAACCCGAAGGGAAGAGCTACAAATTGGTAATGACTGTCTAGAAAGGCAAATCTCAGGAACTGATGGTGATTCTTGTGAATCGGAATGTGAAGGTAGGCCTCCTTTAAGTCCACTGTGGTCATGTACTGACCCTCTTGGATCATGGGTAAGATGGTTCGAATAGTTTCCATCTTCAATGATGGAACTCTGAGGAATTTGTTTAAGATCTTTAGATCTAAAATTGGTCTGAAGGTTCCCTCTTTTTTGGGAACCACAAACAGATTTGCATAAAAACCCTGTCCTTGTTCTGTGCGCGGAACTGGATGGATCACTCCCATTACTAGGAGGTCTTGCACGCTGCGTAGGAATGCCTCTTTCTTTATCTGGTTTGCAGATAATCTTGAAAGGTGAAATCTCCCTTGTGGGGGAGAAGCTTTGAAGTCCAGAAGATATCCCTGAGATATGATCTCCAACGCCCAGGGATCCTGAACATCTCTTGCCCACGCCTGGGCGAAGAGAGAAAGTCTGCCCCCTACTAGATCCGTTGCCGGATAGGGGGCCGTTCCTTCATGCTGTCTTGGAGGCAGCAGCAGGCTTTCTGGCCTGCTTGCCCTTGTTCCAGGACTGGTTAGATTTCCAGGCCTGTTTGGATTAAGCAAAAGTTCCCTCTTGTTTTGAAGCAGAGGAAGTTGATGCTGCACCTGCCTTGAAATTTCGAAAGGCACGAAAATTAGACTGTTTGGCCCTTGATTTGGCCCTGTCCTGAGGAAGGGTATGACCCTTACCTCCAGTAATTTCAGCAATAATTTCTTTCAAACCAGGCCCGAATAAGGTCTGCCCCTTGAAAGGAATAGACTTTGAAGTCACGTCAGCTGACCAGGATTTAAGCCATAGCGCCCTACGCGCCTGGATGGCGAATCCGGAATTCTTAGCCGTTAGTTTAGTCAAATGAACAATGGCATCAGAAACAAATGAGTTAGCTAGCTTAAGTGTTCTAAGCTTGTCAATGATTTCAGTCAATGGAGCTGTATGGATGGCCTCTTCCAGGGCCTCAAACCAGAATGCCGCCGCAGCAGTGACAGGCGCAATGCATGCAAGGGGCTGTAAAATAAAACCTTGTTGAATAAACATTTTCTTAAGGTAACCCTCTAATTTTTTATCCATTGGATCTGAAAAAGCACAACTGTCCTCAACCAGGATAGTGGTACGCTTTGCTAAAATAGAAACTGCCCCCTCCACCTTAGGGACCGTCTGCCATAAGTCCCGTGTAGTGGCGTCTATGGGAAACATTTTTCTAAATATAGGAGGGGGGGGGGGGGGAAACGGCACACTGGGTCTATCCCACTCCTTACTAATAATTTATGTAAACCTTTTAGGTATTGGAAAAACATCAGTATACACCGGCACTGCATAGTATTTATCCAGTCTACACAATTTCTCTGGCACTGCAATTGTGTCACAGTCATTCAGAGCAGCTAACACCTCCCCAAGCAATACACGGAGGTTCTCAAGCTTAAATTTAAAATTAGAAATCTCTGAATCAGGTTTCCCTGAGTCAGAGATGTCACCCACAGACTGAAGCTCTCTGTCCTCAGGTTCTGCATATTGTGACGCAGTATCAGACATGGCTCTTACAGCATCTACGCGCTCTGTATCTCGTCTAACCCCAGAGCTATCGCGCTTGCCTCTTAATTCAGGCAATCTGGCTAATACCGCTGACAGGGTATTATCCATGATCGCAGCCATGTCCTGCAAAGTAATCGCTATGGGCGTCCCTGATGTACTTGGCGCCATATTAGCGTGCGTCCCTTGAGCGGGAGGCAAAGGGTCCGGCACGTGGGGAGAGTTAGTCGGCATAACTTCCCCCTCGACAGAACCCTCTGGTGATAATTCTTTTAAAGATAAAGACTGATCTTTACTGTTTAAGGTGAAATCAATACATTTAGTACACATTCTCCTATGGGGCTCCACCATGGCTTTTAAACATAATGAACAAGTAGTTTCCTCTGTGTCAGACATGTTTGCACAGACTAGCAATGAGACTAGTAAGCTTGGAAAACACTTTAAAACAAGTTAACAAGCAATATAAAAAACGTTACTGTGCCTTTAAGAAAAACAAATTTTGTCAAAATTTGAAATAACAGTGAAAAAAGGCAGTTACACTAACGAAATTTTTACAGTGTATGTAACAAGTTAGCAGAGCAATGCAACCACTTGCAAATGGATGATTAACCCCTTAATACCAAAAACGGAATAATAAATGAAAAAAACGTTTTTAAAACTAGTCACAACAACTGCCACAGATCTACTGTGGTTGTTACCCTCCTCAAACACGACTTTTGAAGCATTTTGAGCCCTTCAGAGATGTCCTGTATCATGCAGAGGGAAGCTGAATGTCTCTGTCAGTAATTTTAGCTGCACAGAAAAGCGCTAAAATAGGCCCCTCCCACTCATATTACAACAGTGGAAAGCCTCAGGAAACTGTTTCTAGGCCAAAATCAAGCCAGCCATGTGGAAAAAAACTAGGCCCCAATAAGTTTTATCACCAAGCATATATAAAAACGATTAAACATGCCAGCAAACGTTTTATATTGCACTTTTATGAGAGTATGCATCTCTGGTTATAACCCTGATACCAGTCGCTATTAAATCACTGTATTTAGGCTTAACTTACATTAATCCGGTACCAGCAGCATTTTTCTAGCAAATTCCATCCCTAGAAATATGTTAACTGCACATACATTATTGCAGGATAACCTGCACGCCATTCCCCCTCTGAAGTTACCTCACTCCTCAGAATATGTGAGAACGGCAGTGGATCTTAGTTACTTCTGCTAAGATCATAGAAACCGCAGGCAGATTCTTCTTCTAATGCTGCCTGAGATAAAATAGTACACTCCGGTACCATTTAAAAATAACTAATTTTTGATTGAAGTTAAAAAACTAACTATAATACACCACTCTCCTCTTACTACCTCCATATTTGTTGAGAGTTGCAAGAGAATGACTGGATATGGCAGTGAGGGGAGGAGCTATATAGCAGCTCTGCTGTGGGTGATCCTCTTGCAACTTCCTGTTGGGAAGGAGAATATCCCATAAGTAATGGATGATCCGTGGACTGGATACACTTAACAAGAGAAATACTCCTAGGAGTATCTGACTAGCCATGTGGAAACTAGGCCCCAAAAAACAATTTATCGCCCTCAGAGAAAAAACGTTCTTTCTATATAACATGTAAACGTTTTGTCACTTAGAAATATGAGTATTAACATGAATATTACCCTTTTTTTGTAAGCATGATCCCAGTCGTTGTTAAATCACTGCATCAGGCTTACCTCAATTATACAAGGCTCTGTCAGCATTTTCTAGGCCTTATAATCTCCCTAGAAATAAATATACTGAACATACCTCAAAGCAGTTAATCTGCAAACCGTTCCCCCAACTGAAGTCTTTCCCATACTCTTCAGTTAAGCGTGAGAACAGCAATGGACCTTAGTTACAAACCGCTAAGATCATCAACCTCCAGGCAGATTCTTCTTCTAATTTCTGCCTGGGAGTAAAACAGTACGAGGCCGGTACCGTTTAAAAATAACAAACTCTTGATTAAAGGTAAAAACTACACTAAGTCACCACATATCTCTTATACTTCCTATCTTGTCGAGAGTTGCAAGAGAATGACTGGGAGTGGAAGTTAGGGGAGGAGCTATATAGACAGCTCTGCTGTGGGTGTCCTCTTGCAACTTCCTGTTGGGAAGGAGAATGTCCCACAAGTAATGGATGAACCCGTTGACTGGATACACCTTACAAGAGAAATGCCTATAAATACACCCCTCACCACACCCACAATTCAGTTTAACGAATAGCCTAGTAGTGGGGTGATAAAGAAAGGAGTAAAAAGCATCAACAAAGGAATTTGGAATTAATTGTGCTTTATACATAAAATCATAACCACCATAAAAAGGGTGGGTATCATGGACTCTTGCCAATATGAAAGAAATGAATTAATCAGACAGGTACCTGGGTATTTTCTTGTTTAGATGGGAAGCCATCAGATCCATTTCTGGAAGACCCCACATCTGAACAATCTGAGAAATCACATCTGGATGGAGTGACCACTCCCCCGGATGTAAAGTCTGATAGCTGAGATAATCCGCTTCCCAATTGTCTATACCTGGGATATGAACCGCAAAAATTAGACAGGAACTGGATTCCGCCCAAACAAGTATCCGAGATACTTCTTTCATAATGAAAATTGAAAGTGAACAATGCAACATTCAAAGGAGTAATCCGGAGACTTGCAGGATAAAATTAAAACGTTCTTTATTATTTCTTCAAAGTTAAAAATAGGTTTGCAGCTTCAGTTAATTCAATCTATCTTGTGGTAGGCTTGTCACTAATGCTGACATGTTTCGGCTACTTCTGCTGTAATCATAGCATGATTGGTGACAGCCAAGCCTCTATTTAAAAAGCTGATGCCCTCACTTAATAGGTTAAATTAAATTGACATCTTAGCCAATGCCTTGTCTTTTCTTCTTTGACTGACAGAGATTTACCATTAACCCTTTCCTAGACATAATATATCAATAGTTAGAACTGCAACACACTAAATGTAAATACAATTTAAATTCAAATGAATAAGTTTCCTGCCAATTATCATTTCTATATTTTCCTTTACTGGCAAATTACACTTAGTGTATATGGATACATATGTAAAAAAGGTATACATTGCAGCATTCTCAGAAAAAGCCTAACCATAAACAAATATGGATTTTGAACATATATACATATAAATGTTTATGTTAATGCACAAACATGTGCACCAGCTTATAAACATACAAATGCACAGATAGTACCACATATAGCTTTGCTAATAACTGCAAGTCTACCTTTGTGCCTGTTTTTATATTTCCCACATGCTCTCGTATTCGCGACCTAACCTCCCTTGAGGTCATTCCAATATACTGAAGTCTGCATAGGGAACAAGTTAATAAGTAGACAACCTAATTTTGTCTACAGTTGTAACATCTCTTATGAGAGAACCTCTCCTTCGTGGCCTCACTTTGGAATCCATTGCCCTGTTCAACATGTGAACAGGCAATGCAATCAATATTGTGACACTTATAAACTCCTTTAGTATCAAGCCACGGCCTTCGTTGGCCCTGGTTGATACTCTTTAGGTTGGTTGGTGCTATTCTGTTACCTATAGTGAGACCTCTCTTATAGGCAAACTTACAACCTTTTCTCACTGTATCAGCCAGATCCTCATCCGCCGTTAGCATTGAGAAGTGTTTAGAGACTATATTACAAATTTGTCCATACTGTTCACTATAAGTTGTTAGAAATGTTACTCCCTGTTTATTAAACTTCGATCTTGGACTCTTATCCTTATCTTTTTTTAGGAGTAATTCACTTCTTCTGGGTTTTTTTTGTTTCCTCTTTTATCCCTTCCACCATTTCTCTTGGATAATCTCTAGATACTAGCCTTTCTGTCAGCTCATTTGCTTGTCTACTAAAGGTTTCTTTTTCAGAATAATTCCTCAATGTCCTTATAAATTGCCCTTTGGTAATGGCCTTAAACACCCTTTTCAGATGACTGCTTTTCGCATGTAAGATCGTGTTTTTAGCTGTTTCTTTCCTATAAACTTGAGTTTCAATATGGCCCCCTTCTGAACTGGGGACTCCTTTCAAGGTAATGTCAAGAATAGTTTATGCTTAATTTGTTTGACTCATGGGTGAAACTGAGACCCATAGCATGCTCACTTCCCTTCCATATCAGTATCAGGTCATCTATAAAGCGTTTGTAAAAAACTATCTTATCTCTGAATGAGTTCCCCTCTCCAAAGATGTGGAACTGCTCCCACCACCCCATATAGAGGTTTGCGTAGGATGGGGCAAACTTTGCACCCATAGCAGTTCCACATCTTTGGAGAAAGAACTCACCATCAAAACTGAAATAATTATGTGTAAGCAAATAATTTGTCACTTTAAGTATATATTCTCTATTTTTACTGGAAGCCATATCTTTTGTGTTAAAACACAATTATTTTGTGTACCAGGAAAGGTTTTTTTTACAAATCAAGGGAACGGCCATGGGCACCAGGTTTGCCCCCAGTTTTGCGAATTTATTCATGGGGATATTTGAGGAGAATTATATATACAAGTCTCCTTTGGGGGCAGGCCTGGTGTACTATGGCCGTTTCATTGATGACCTATTACTGGTATGGGATGGCACTGAAGACTCTGTAAAGGAATTTATCATATCTTTAAACAATAACAATATGGGCCTTAAATTAACATCAAATATTAATAAGAACTCCATAGAATTTCTGGATTTAATATTGAGCTGGGATGTAAATGGACGAGTAACCACCAAAACATATTTCAAATCAGTTGACACAAATAGCTATTTAAACTATAAAAGCAATCATTACAAAGCCTGGGTTAAAAATATACCGTATAACCAGTTTTCCAGGATACGCAGAAATTGTACTACTTTAAATAGTTATGATGATCAGGCAGAGACTCTAAGATCAAGATTTCTAGAAAAGGGATACCCAAGAGTCCTAATTGAAGAAGGCTATAGAAAAGCAAGGATTAAAGATAGAGAGGAATTTTTTAAAAAGAAAAATGAAGGCATTATGAATAGTAATGGCAATAGTGTTAATAAATCCACAAATACACAGCCCAAATCTAACAATTTAAGATTTATCACCAAATTTAATAGTAACCACCATAAAATTAAACACATTTTGTGTAAACATTGGTATATTTTAAGAAATGACTGCATTCTTAAAAACATTTTAGAAGAGTTCCCTATCTGCACTTTCAAGAGAGCTCCTACTTTAAAAAATAAATTAGCACCGAGCAAGGTGGTAATGAAGAAATATACTAAAGGGAGCAACATAAGAACCATCAGAAATAGTTGGCCAATGGGTAAAAGGGGATTTTACAGAT
This sequence comes from Bombina bombina, assembly GCF_027579735.1. Taxonomy (NCBI): domain Eukaryota; kingdom Metazoa; phylum Chordata; class Amphibia; order Anura; family Bombinatoridae; genus Bombina; species Bombina bombina. The sequence goes on along the minus strand of NC_069499.1, from coordinate 890,470,381 downwards.
GTAATCGACCAAACTGTGGTCTTTGCAAATATACTTCAGGGAATAGGACCAAATTTCAATCTGCTTCCACAAAGGAAGAATTTGAAATAAATTCTAGATTCACTTGTGATTCAAGTTATGTGGTATATCTCCTTGAATGTCAATGTGGAATTCAGTACATTGGTAGGTCCTCAAGACCCCTAAAAAAGAGATGGGGGGAACACAATAGAAATATAAAGAATGGGGTGGCCAATCATAGTGTTCCAAGACACAGTAAAAACTGTCATGACGGACAAACTGATCTATTTAATATTTTTCCATTAGAACAGATTGCGCCCAAATGGGGTAGGAATAGGTTGACCCATCTAAGACAGAGAGAGACATTTTGGATTTGGAAGCTTAAGACTCTCCAACCCCATGGCTTAAACGAAAATATAGACATGGCTGCTTTCAATTAAGATATAAGACCTATATATCAACAGTTGTAATATATGTCAATAATAGCAACAGTCATGTTATAATTTATTCGATATATATCATTTGATTTATGTTTATATTTTAGATTAATATACATTTTATGTTATATTATTAACTTCTATTACCAGTCTAGTATATGGTTATCTGTCCGATCACAGCGGTTTTAAAATCAGATAATGCATATAGATGCTTAGAAATGAGTCATAACATTTGCATTTTGAGTATGTTTTTATATTTTTTTACTATATGTAAATGCATCATCAACTAACTCTAGTGAATTGGTGCCAAAAATAGATAATATTATAAATATTAGGGAGACAGTACCACTTGGTAATATAATACTTACGATTTGTTTATCTGTCAGTTTAAAACTGACATGAGTGCCGATGATAAACATCACACATCCGACAGCGGGCACGTCATCAACCAAGCCCCCTAGTGAGAACCAATTACATCAGAGATGAATCGAACTTAGGCACTGATTGGCTAAGGTTTTTTTAGTTGCTCACGCATGCGCCCTGGGTCGGGATAGACGCCGATATGGGGCTATAAAATTTTGCTACTTTGTATCTGAAATTACACCTGAGGAAGCGGTGAGTAACCGAGAAACGCGTAGTGTAACATTGTTTTTAATAAATATATATTTTTAACTAACCAGTACAAGTAGCACGGCAATTTTTAGCAACTTTGCACATCCAATATTGGTAGCCATACTTGCACTCATCTGAACATTGAGCTGCAGGGAGATCTAAGTGTGCTACATTGGAGTCCATGTGTGAGCCGAACAAGTGAACCTAGGATCGATGCTATCAGTGAGCTGGACAGCTGACAAGTGTCCAGGAGGCTCTTGTGGCACTTCTCAAGTGCCTTACATCTTGTGAGTACATTACATTTGTTGCGCTATATCAAATGATCACACTGATACACACTATTGTGGCACTTTTGTGTTTTTTGTCTTAAACAGCACAGTATAGAAGCAGTTCTGATACATTTCAGCTAGCTGGACGGCTGCTAACAGTTCAGAAGGCATTTGTGGCACTTCTCAAGTGCTGGAAATTTTGTAAGTAGTTTTTATTTGGGGGCAAGGCCTACTGAATTCAAAACGATACACACCATTTGGCGCCTCTTCTCTCTTTTCTCTTTTTTGAACAGAACCTGTGATTGCCAACACCTTTCTGGAATGAGATTGCTGCCTGGAGATTATAAATACCTCTGAGAGTGTGGACTATCATATTACACATTGTTAAAGAGATAGTTTATTCATCATAGTAAACTATATCATATTAAGATACTCTTAACCTAACAAGTTTTAAATCTATTTGTAGGTTGTTTTTATTATTACTGTTCTTGTTGTATTATTGACAATATCTACAACTTTTTCTATGACAGTTTTGCAGCACTTTTGCACATTAGTACTGGCGGAACATTGCTAGTAATTAAGGGCGCCTCTAATTTTATTTTCTAATAATGTCAAGAATAGTTTATGCTTAATTTGTTTGACTCATGGGTGAAACTGAGACCCATAGCATGCTCACTTCCCTTCCATATCAGTATCAGGTCATCTATAAAGCGTTTGTAAAAAACTATCTTATCTCTGAATGAGTTCCCCTCTCCAAAGATGTGGAACTGCTCCCACCACCCCATATAGAGGTTTGCGTAGGATGGGGCAAACTTTGCACCCATAGCAGTTCCACATCTTTGGAGAAAGAACTCACCATCAAAACTGAAATAATTATGTGTAAGCAAATAATTTGTCACTTTAAGTATATATTCACAATAATCTTTGCTGAACTGGCCTGATCTGGTTAGGAAGTTAGTTAATCCTTCAATGTGCGGTATGGAGGAATATAAAGACTTCAAGTCCACCATAAGCCATAACATATCATTACTCCAACCTTGTTCACTTAGCAAGCCCAATAGGTGTTTTGTATCCTGTAAATGGCTCAATAGCTCCTCAACAAATGGCTGTAGGATAGCATCTAGCCACTGCGATAATCTTTCATTAAGGGAACCTATTCCACTAATTATTGACCTATCCTGTATGGGGGATCCAAGCTTGTGTATCTTTGGTAGATGATTGAATCTAGGTCTTACTGGATTTGATACTTTTAAGTATTCCATAGTTCCAAAATCAAATCCAGTAAGACCTATATTCAATCATCATTTTTTACAAACACTTTATAGATGACCTGATACTGATATGGAAGGGAAGTGAGAATGAGTTAACTAACTTTATGGAAGATTTGAATAAAAATGCTATGGGTCTCAGTTTCACCCATGAGTCAAACAAATTAAGCATAACCTATTTAGACATTACCTTGAAAGGAGTCCCCAGTGCAGAAGGGGGCCATATTGAAACTCAAGTTTATAGGAAAGAAACAGCTAAAAACACGATCTTACATGCGAAAAGCAGTCATCCAAAAAGGGTGTTTAAGGCCATTACCAAAGGGCAATTTATAAGGACATTGAGGAATTATTCTGAAAAAGAAACCTTTAGTAGACAAGCAAATGAGCTGATGGAAAGGCTAGTATCTAGAGATTATCCAAGAGAAATGGTGGAAGGAATAAAAGAGGAAACTAAAAAACGCAGAAGAAGTGAATTACTCCTTATAAAAGATAAGGATAAGAGTCCAAGATCGAAGTTTAATAAACAGGGAGTAACATTTCTAATAACTTATAGTGAACAGTATGGACACATTCTTGATATAGTCTCTAAACACTTCTCAATGCTAACGGTGGGTGAGGATCTGGCTGATACAGTGAGAAAAGGTTGTAAGTTTGCCTATAAGAGAGGTCTCACTATAGGTAACAGAATAGCACCAACCAACCTAAAGAGTATCAACCAGGGCCAACGAAGTTCATGACTTGATACTAAAGGAGTTTATAAGTGTCACAATATTGATTGCATTGCCTGTTCACATGTTGAACAGCGCAATGGATTCCAAAGTGAGGCCACGAAGGAGAGGTTCTCTCATAAGAGATGTTACAACTGTAGACAAAATTATGTTGTCTACTTATTAACTTGTTCCCTATGCAAACTTCAGTATATTGGAATGACCTCAAGGGAGGTTAGGTCGTGAATACAAGAGCATGTGGAAAATATAAAAACAGGCACACTAAAAACACTTCTGGTCATGCATTTTAAGTATAGACATAATAAAAATCCCAGAAGTTTAAAATGGACCATAGTAGAAGATATCCCCATACCCAAAAGAGGGGGAGATAGGGATAAAATATTGGCCAGGCAAGAAGCTTATTGGATCTTGAGATTAAAAAAAAGGAAAGCAATAGGTCTAAATAGTGAGAGTTTGATCTAATAAATTATTGGAATTAGACTATGAGTCAGAATAGTGGCACAACAAAATAGGTTGTAGTAAAACATAATACCATTTGATAAATCAAGATGAAGTAAAATAACATAAAATTTATCATAAAATAAAACTTATTGCAATGAGTTTAATTGATACACAAAGGAAGACTTGCAGTTATTAGCAAAGCTATATGTGGTACTATCTGTGCATTTGTATGTTTATAAGCTGGTGCACATGTTTGTGCATTAACATAAACATTTATATGTATATATGTTCAAAATCCATATTTGTTTATGGTTAGGCTTTTTCTGAGAATGCTGCAATGTATACCTTTTTTTACATATGTATCCATATACACTAAGTGTAATTTGCCAGTAAAGGAAAATATAGAAATGATAATAGGCAGGAAACTTATTCATTTGAATTTAAATTGTATTTACATTTAGTGTGTTGGAGTTCTAACTATTGATATATTATGTCTAGGAAAGGGTTAATGGTAAATCTCTATCAGTCAAAGAAGAAAAGACAAGGCATTGGCTAAGATGTCAATTTCATTTAACCTATTAAGTGAGGGCATCAGCTTTTTAAATAGAGGCCTGGCTGTCACTAATCATGCTATGATTACGGCAGAAGTAGCCGAAACATGTCAGCATTAGTGACAAGCCTACCACAAGATAGATTGAATTAACTGAAGCTGCAAATCTATTTTTAACTTTGAAGAAATAATAAAGGACGTTTTAATTTTATCCTGCAAGTCTCCAGATTACTCCTTTGAATGTTGCATTGTTCACTTTCAATTTTCATTTTTGGAGCCAGCAAAGGAGTTCCGGTTGGATGAGCGTGAGGCCACAGATCACAAGGGGGTGAGTACGTAGCCACTGACGTCACAGGCTACACAGGAACAGCATGAGAGACGCAGATACCCACAGGGAGACACAGTGAGCCAAGAGGCTTGAGGAGGGGAGGAACGGCCCACCTGACATGGTCCGGAGGTTGAGGGCATCCCCTAGCACCGAGCTCCGGCGGAATCGTGTAACAGAAGGTTATGTGAGTAAACAAGCAATTGTGCAAGAGTACTTACAGAGGTGAATTCTCATAAAGTGGGTCTGATCAAGTTATGTGAGCGGCAAGTGTGGCACCACCCCCCCCCCCCCAAATTGTAAACTGTGATCTGTTAGGCACTGGACTTAATACTATAAGGCTAGACATTGTATATATACTTCTTTCATGTCTTGGGGACTGTGAGTCCCACCCTGATGATTGACATATGCCACAGTTGTGATACTGTCTGTCTGAAAACAAATGAACGGTTCGCTCTTCAACAGAGGCCAAACTTGAAGAGTCCTGAAAATACCATGGAGTTCTAAAATATTGATTGGTAATCTCGCCTCTTGAGATTTCCAAACCCCTTGTGCTGTCAGAGATCCCCAGACAGCTCCTCAACCTGAAAGACTTGCATCTGTTGTGATCTCAGTCCAGGTTGGACGAACAAAAGAGGCCCCTTGAACTATACAATGGTGATCTAACTACCAAGTCAGAGATAGTCGAACATTGGGATTTAAGGATATTAATTGTGATATATTTGTATAATCCCTGCACCATTGGTTCAGCATACAAAGCTGGAGAGGTCTCATATGAAAATGAGCAAAAGGGATTGTATCCGATGCTGCAGTCATGAGACCTCCATGCACATAGCTACTGAAGGGAATGATTGAGACTGAAGGTTCCAACAGACTGAAACCAATTTTAATCGTCTCTTGTCTGTTAAAGACAGAGTCGTGGACACTGAATCTATCTGGAAAACTAAAAAGGTGACCTTTATCTGAGGAATCAAAGAACTTTTTGGTAAATTGATCCTGCAACCATGTTTTTGAAGAAACAACACTAGTTGATTCGTGTGAGGTTCTGCAGAATGTAAAGACTGAGCTAGTAGCAAGATATCGTCCAAATAAGGAAACACTGCAATACCCCGTTCTCTGATTACAGAGAGTAGGGCACCGAGAACCTTTGAAAAGATTCTTGGAGCTGTCGCTAGGCCAAATGGAAGAGCGACAAATTGGTAATGCTTTTCTAGAAAAGAGAATCTCAGAAACTGATAGTGATGGATGAATCTATTGTGGACTTATAATGCCCTTGCTGAACAAAAGGCAGAATAGTCCTTATAGTCACCATTTTGAAAGTTGGCACTCTTATACAACTATTTAAAATTTTCAGATCCAGAACTGGTCTGAATGAATTTTCCTTCTTTGGGACAATGAATAGATTTGAATAAAACCCCAGACGCTGTTCCTGAAACGGAACTGGTATGATTACCCCTGAAAAGCTCCAGGTCTGAAACACACTTCAGAAAAGCCTGAGCCTTCACTGGATCTGCTCGGATGCGTGAGAGAAAAAATCTTCTCACAGGAGGTCTTACTCTGAATCCTATTCGGTACCCTTGAGACAATACTCTGAATCCATTGATTTTGGACACAATCTGCCCAAATGTCTTGGAAAAATCTTAATCTGCCCCCTACCAGCTGAGCCAGAATGAGGGCCGCACCTTTATGCAGACTTGGGGGCTGGCTTTGGTTTCTTAAACAGTTTGGATTTACTCCAACTTGAAGAAGGTCTCCAATTGGAACCAGAATCTTTGGGGGAAGGATTAGGTTTCTGCTCCTTATTTTGTCGAAAGGAACAAAAACGATTAGAAGCTTTAGATTTACCCTTAGGTCTTTTATCCTGAGGCAAAAAAACTCCCTTCCCTCCAGTGACAGTTGAAATAATTGAATCCAACTGAGAACCAAATAACTTATTACTTTAGAAAGAGATAGTAATCTAGAGTAAACTACCCATTGCCCCTAAAGGGGCATTTGTATGAGCATTGCCCTTAAAAGGGCATTCAGCTCTTTTTCACTGCCCTTAATGGACATTGAGCTCTTTTACAAGTGCCCATCACTAATCTAAAAAAACAAAACAATTTTTTAAAAAAAAAACCTAACACTAACCCCAGAATCTCTACTCGCGGTTCCTGAAGTCCGGACATCCATCTCCATCCAGGCGGCGAGAAGTCTTCATCCAGGCGACAACACCCATCTTCTATCTTCATCCCGGCAGTGCAGAGCGGAGCTATCCTGGAAGCCGATCCGATCCTGCGCGGAGCGTCCTCTTCATACGGTCAGCGCTGTACACTGAAGTTGAATGCAAGGTAGCTGTTTCAAAATGGCGTACCTTGCATTTCTATTGGCTGATTTGACTCTTCAAATTCAAATCAGCCAAGAGGATGAGAGCTTCTGAAATCCTATTGGCTGTTCAAAACAGCCAATAGGATGAGAGCTACTGAAATCCTATTGGCTAAAATGCTTTTGCGTTAAAGCTATACCAGGAATCAAGGAGGAAGGAGAACATCACACCTGTTTGTGGGGCACAAAGTAAGATTTGCCAAATCTTTTCAATCCAAGTGATCATACATCCAAGCACTTCAGCCACCAGAAAAAATCTTGGTTTAAAAGACCTTTATTCTCATTTAATTGGGTCCAAAAGATTACAGGAAAAATGTTTCGAACCTACAATAGGCTCTTAGTCATGTTAGAGCTGTACCGACATGACTCGTAATATGCATTACTAGACATTCCAGCGTAATGGCCAATTTTTCAGCGTTAAAAGCCGTACCGCCCCATAACGCAAAACTCGTAATCTAGGTGAGTGTTATTATGAAGTGTAACTGTACGTTTAAACATAATTTTGATGTATTTTGCGCAACTTTTTTGTCTCACTTAACAGTTAAACAGGGCTCTGGGGCTGTGCTATTCCAAAGTGTTAAATTCAACTGCTCTCAAGCAAACGCGTTTACTTTCAACCCGTAATACTGCACAACTTCCGACTCACGCAAAGAGCTGCGATAAACCCCTTTTTGATCGTCTGCAACAGTTAGCATGTCTAAACCTAGACCCTTGAAATTACAAGAAATTTATGTTATGTTGCTATAGAATAACAAATCAGCCAAGTCTTAACGTTATTTTTCAATAGTCAACCTCCACCCACCATTTGCCTTATTTGAAGGAGCCAATCTGGTCTTTGGTCTACAAACAACAAGGCTAGACACAGTAAAAGGTTAGTATAAAATGAATTGTTTTGCAGTTGTTATCTGATAAAACCAATTGGAGATAGTTATGTAGCAGGGTTAGCCCTGATAAGTCAGCAGGTTGCATTCCAAGTTATGATTAAGGACAGTTGGTCCGAAACGTTGTATTAAAGGGACAGTGTACCCAAAAATTTTCTTTCGTGATTAAGATTGAGCATGAAATTTTAAGCAACTTTCTAATTTACTCCTATTATCAAATTTTCTTCATTCTCTTGGTATCTTGATTTGAAATGCAAGAATCTAAGTTTAGATGCCGGCCCATTTGTGGTGAACAACCTGGGTTGTCCTTGCTGATTGGTGGATAAATACATCCACCAATAAAAAAGTGCTGTCCAGAGTACTGAAACCAAAAAAAAGCTTAGATGCCTTCTTTTTCAAATAACGATAGCAAGAGAACGAAGAAAAATTGATAATAGGAATAAATTAGAAAGTTGCTTAAAATTGCATGCTCTTTCTGAATTACAAAAGAAAAAATTTGGGTACAGTGTCCCTTTAACTTTTTGGCATAAATAAAAAATCTTTTTACACAGTGCTGCTGCAGCTTGAACTTTCTACAAGTTATTAGAGTGATACATTTCTCAATATTCAGAGCTAAATTACACAAAAAGAGGCAAAATAAATAATAAAAAACAAAGGGCTAGATTATAAGTGGCATGCAAACGATTGCGTTCGGGTTTTCGTGATCGTTTGCACTCCGGTTAAATTGTGCTCATATAACAAGTTTAGTGCAATCGCGAGAGCTCAATTGTAATTATTACAGAGATTTCGGAGTTGTGTCTAATTGTTACGTGAGTAAAAAAAGTGTCACAAAACACATCAAAAATACATTACAAAGTACAGTTACACTCATAATAACACCATCTAATAAAATTATTTTTAAAAAATGCTCACAAAAGTTATAAGGGCTCAAAGATATGAGATCTCAGGTGTAAGAAAAAAAGGCAGGCAAAGGATTTTAACAAAGAGATACATACATATACATGTCTACAGAATAGGTTATTGTTTGTGTGATAGTCTAATTGTGCTAGAAGTAAGCTGTTTGCACTCATCGGGTTAGCGCAAGAGGGATAACTTTTAACTTTCAACTCATAATACCAGTGCAATCCGATGAGCGCAAAAAGTTTCATTCTCACGCAATACTGCTCCACTTGTAATCTGGCCCAAAATGTATGCTCACTTGACTAATTAATGTCTTCCATCGTGTTGAGAGTCCACAATCCTTGATATATGGATTAAACTCCACTAGGAGGCAGGCAAATATTACCCAAACAGAGCTTTAACCCCTCCCACCAACGGAGTCTACCGTATAGCCAAGAAAGGAGACAACAGAACAGCAGGAAGAACATGGCAGGGTAAATGAGGTGCATGCTAGTAACCGTCGGAATAGGGAGGGTCTTCTGGACTCTCACCACAAAGAAAGAAATTAATTTATCAGATAAGCTTGAATTTTGTTTTCTTTCATAAGGTGGTGAGAGTCCACAAGCCTTGACATATGGAGTCCGAATTATCATATGTCTGTCGGACCTGATCCGACAGTGCGGATCAGGTCCAACAGACATCGCTGAATGCGGAGAGCAATACCCCCTTGCAAGCTCACGGCCAACAGGGAGGTGTCAATCAACCCGATCTTACTCGATCGGGTTGTATTGTGGAGATTCCTGTCCGCCTCATCAGAGCAGGCGGACAGGGTTGAAGATTCAGTGTACAGCGGCAACAGTATGAAGAGGATGCTCTGCGCCGGATCTCTTCAGGATGGACCCACTATGTGCCGGCTGGATGAAGATCGAAGAGGCCACCTTGATGAAGACTTCTTGCCGCATGGATGATGACTTCACTGGCTGGATGAAGATCCTTCAAGTGGGACTTCAACAACTGTAAGTGAATCGCCGGGGGTTAGTGTTAGGTTTTTTAAAGGGTTTTTTGGGTGGGATTTTTTTCAGTTTAGGGTCTGGGCAGTAAAAGAGCTAAATGCCCTTTAAGGGCAATGCCCGTACAAATGCCCTTTTCAGGGCAATGGTTAGCTAAGGTTATTTTAGATAGCTTTTTTATTTGGTGGGGTTGGTTGGGTGGTGGGTTTAACTGTTGGGGGGGTGTTTGTATTTTTTACAGGTAAAAGAGCTGATATCTTTGGGGCAATGCCCCACAAAAGGCCCTTTTAAGGGCCATTGGTAGATAATTGTAGGCTAGGGGTTTTTTTATTTGGGGGGGGGGGTATTTTTGATAGGGCTATTAAATTAGGTGTAATTCTTTTTTATTTTTGATAATTTATTTTTCTCAATTTAGTGTTTGTCTGTTTTTGTCATTTGTAATTGTAATTTTTATTTTTTGTAATTAGATACTTTTTGTAATTTTTAGAGTAGTGTTAGGATTTTTTTATTGGTAGTTTTGTTTTATTTAATTGGTAGTTAGTTTAATTTTAGTTTAATAATTATAATAGTTTAATTGATAGTAGTTTAATTGATAGTTTAAAAAAAAAATTTTTAATTTGACAGGTAAATTTTAATTTAATTTAAGATAGGGAAATTGTAATTTTAATATAAAGTTAGGGGGTCGTTAGGTTAAGGGGTTACTAGTTTAAATTAGTTTATTTTGTTGTGGGGGCTTTCGGTTTACGGGTTAATAGTTTATTTTAGTATATTTCGTTGTGGGGGCTTGCGGTTTAGGGGTTAATAGGTTTAATATAGTGGCGGTGTTGGTGGATGGCAGATTATGGGTTAATAATATTTAAATAGTCTTTGCGATGCGTGAGGTCGGCGGTTTACCGGTTAATAAGTTTATTATAGTGGCGACAATGTCAGGGAGTGGTGGAATAGGGGTTAATACATTTTTTTAGTGGCTGCGATGTCGGGAGCGGCAGATTAGGGGTTCATAAATTTATTATAGTGTTTGCAATGCGGGAGGACCTCGGTTTAGGGGTTAATAGGTAGTTTATGGGTGTTTAGTGTACTTTGTGAGAGTTTAGTTATGAGTTTTATGTTACAGTTTTGTAGCGTAAAACTCATAACTACTGACTTTAGATGGCGATACGGATCTTGTCGTTTTAGGCTGTAACGCTCACTTTTTAGCCAAAACGCAAAACTCATAATACCAGCGCTATGGGAATCCCATGAAAAAACTTAATTTTTATGTGTGCGGGACGGACATTGCGTTACAGGCTAAAAGGTGTGAGGTACAGCTATACCAACAAGACTTGTAATGGCTGCAGTGCTGTTTTAACGCTGAAAATGCCATATTTTCAGCGTTACTAGCCGCAACGCAAAACATGTAATCTAGGTGATAGTAACCCCAGAGAAGTTTAAAACATAATACTTGTCCCTGTGTGTGTACCCAGTAAGGCATGTCCCCTGGCCCTGTTATAAACATTGTACCTACTAAGAAGCCTGCGAGTATAAAACATGTACTTACATCTCAAACACCCAACCTACTGTGCTTACCTTTAGCTGCATTCATTCTGCATCCAGTAGTTGAACCCATCCTAGTTAGCTAGCACTAACTCAGGATCTTGCATAGGAGGGTACCCCGACACAGCCAACAGGGGAGGCTGAAGGACCAGTCTCAGTGACACCTGTGGCAGGCTAGTGAAAAACTCCCTCAGGAGAATTACTCTCACTTACTATGGCACTCCTCTACACTCCTCTGACCTTTTCTTGGTCCTCTGAGGGGGATAAGGGGCCTCACAAGTTTGAGCACCCCTTTATACGAAGAAAATTCAGCACATCACTATTTCACCTATCTGCTGTGAATGCAAAAAATAAGATTATGGGGATGCAGGAGGTGGGAGGGATTAAATATCTTGTCGTGTTTGGGTACTTTGTGCCTGCCTCCTAGTGGAGTGGAGTTTAATCCCATATATGTCAAGGCCAGTGGACCACCTTATGAAAGAAATATATTGCAAAGTTGTTTCATTATGCTTAACAAGCATATTATATAAAAAATCTCAAGTTGTTTACTGTCCCTTTAATAAATAACTCTTTACTGTCTCCTTTTGAGTCTGTGTAACATGTTTCCAAAACACTCCCCCAATGACCTCCTTATGCCTTACAAAACTTGTCGACATTATTGCCTTTAATAAAACTGTGACAATCTCCTTCACAAACTAACTTCACAGATTCCATACAACAATATGGATACTTGAACCAGAAAAGTGAGAAATTCTGAGTGCCACAACACCACTGGTATAATCTGAGTCAGGCCAGACTGCAACTCCCTCCCTTTTATAACACATTTCAGGGACAGGCTCTTTTCTTGCTTTTATTATTTCTACTTTGAACTATTCAAAAGCAAATAAGACACCTAGATATAAGGATGATGCAGAGGGGCATATTTATCAAGCTTCGTACAGAGCTTGATGCCCCGTGTCTAAAGACCACTGCTCCATAACCTGTCCGCCTGCTCTGAGGCGGCGGACAGAAATCGACAGAAATCAACCCGATCGATTAAGATCGGGTTGATTGACACCCTCTGCTAGAGGCCGATTGACCGCGAATCTGCAGAGGGCGGTATTGCACCAGCAGTTTACAAGAATTGCTGGTGCAATGATAAATGCCGAGAGCATATGCTGTCGGCATTTATCAATGTGCAGCAGATATGATTCGCTATATCAATCATAAATATGCCCCAGATTCTGATTAGTGAAGCTCCACTCCTAAGCACCTCCCTTATTTTTAATTTAATATGTTTGTTTAGGATAATGTGGAAGGCATTTTTATTATGCCGGTATCCTTCACAGTGAAACTATGAGGCGAGAATTTATTGGTTGTGAAATATATGCGGTTCCAGTAGTTATAATGGAGCTACTCTTACAACTCACAGCTTTGACAAGGGTAGGTGGCAAATCACTTTGTATTAAACAATTTTCAAGTTGTGATATTGGGGCAAGATTTTAATTTCATGAACAAGTTTTACTGAATCCACAGAATCTTGCTTATACTATACAGACAAAAGTATGGACACCTGACCATCACACCTATCTTAGATTGTTGGACATGCCATTCCAAAACTATGGACAATAACATGGAATTCCCCCCCCCCCCCCCCCCCTTTGCACTACATTTCCAGGAAGGCTTTCACAAGATTGTGGAATGTGTGCCATTTAGCCCAAATAAGATTTTTTTAGGTCAGGAACTGATGTTGGATGAGAAGGTCTGGCTTGTAATTCATCCAAAAAGGTGTTTAATGAGACTGAGTTCAGAGCTCTATGCAGGCCACTCAAGTTCCTTCACACCAACTTTGTCAAACCATGTCTTCATGGGCCTCACTTTGTGCACAGTAATGCTGGAACAAGAAAGGGCCTTCCCAAAACTGTTGCCACAAAAATTAAAGCACCCAATTGTCTAAAATGTCTGTATATACTGTAGTATTAAGAGAACACTTCACTGGAACTAAGGGACCTAGCCCAAACCCTGAAACACAGCCCCAGATGATTATTTCTACTCCACTAAACCTTACAGTATGCACTATGCATTTCAATAGGTAACGTTCTCCGGGCATCCATCACACCCAGATTCTTTCATCAGACTACTGATAGTGAAGTATGATTCATACCTCCAGAGAATATGCTTCCACTGCTCCAGAGTCCAGTAGTGGTGTGCTTTACAGCACTCCGGGTGACACTTGGCATTGCACAAGTTGATGTGAGGCTTGTGTACAGCAGCTATGGAAACCCAATTCATGAAGCTACCAACGCACAGATTTTGTGCTGATGTTGCTTCCAGAGGCAGTTTGAAACTCAATAGTGAGTGATGCAACAGATGATTGGTGATTTTCTTACGTGCTACGTTCTTTAGCACATTGCAGCCCCACTCAGTGACGTTTGGTGGTCTAAAGCTTTTATGTGGCTGAGCTGATATTGCTTTTAAATGCTTTCACTTTACAAAAATAGCACTTACTGTGGCCTGGGACAGATCTAGTAGGGCAGAAATTTCAACTAACTTGTGGCAAAGGTGACATCCTATGAAAGTGTCACGTTTAAAGTCACTGAGCTTTTCAGTATGACCAATTGTACTATCAATGCTTGTCTATATAGATTTCATGGGTAAGTTCTGGATTTTATGCACCTGCTCTCAGTGGATGTGACTGAAACACCTAAACTTATTTATTAGTAGAAGTGTCCACTTTTTGGTTATGTAGTGTAGCAGATGTCACTCCAAGTATTTATCTATACTAAATATCAGTGTATTTAACTCATAATAATAAATAAGTAAATACTCAAAAAACACTATGCAGCCAGTGTTTATAAATGTAAACCACAGGCCTATTCCTCTTAAATAAAGTTTGTTCTTTGAAAAGTGTAGCAATATTCCATTTAATGTTATTCCATAGCATATACCACACTGAACAAATAAGCAATATATTTTTGTGATATTAGTGTTGCAAATCAAACTGTAATAGATGGTCTAAAGCCATACTTGTTCAAGATATGCGCACAGTTTATTAAGCCACGGATCATCAAAAAAATGTAATTTATTCTCTCATAACAAAGGTAAGAATAAAATGGTAACGACTCCCAAGGGGTGTATATACATATGTAATACTGTGAATTCTCTGCATATCTTAGAGTTAATGAAACTCCAATTAGTGTTGCTTCAGAACATCCATTACAGTTTTATTTGCAACAGTATCATGCTATGTACTGCCTATTTGAACAACATGAAAAGGAATATTTCCACAATTCGCAAGTAACGCACTATTTTTGGGACATTGTGATATATATTTATATACACTGGGTGCACTGTGTTGCATTTACTCGTCATTTATTATTATAATTTCTTTTCATAGTTTGTATATTTTAGCAATGATTATAGAAAAACTGGTATCTCTTTATTTGTTAACTCATTATTACTAAACCCACCTCAATGTATTTGTTAAATCTTACTACCACATTTTTACAATCCTTACTAAACATAATTTTAGTCCCTGCATATTAAAAGTACGGCCTACACCTTAGTCATCTTAAAGTCTTACCTTATATTAAGCTGCAAATAGCCTCCTCTACCCTTTCTATATCATGCAGCTGGAACAGTAAAAAAGTTATTTTAAAATTAATAGTGTTTTTGGCCAGTTTGAAATGGCTGCCAAGTTCAGCCCACTGATGACATCACAATCTGGGATACATGTGGCATCCAATCACAAAAGGCTCACTAGTTCAATTCAACAGACTGTCAATGCTATTCAGCAGTATGCCTAGATGCAGCCCAGATCATGATGCCATCAGTGGGCAGAGCTTAGCAGCCATTTCAAACTGGCCAGAAACACTATTCATTTTAAAATAACTTGTTTACTGTTCCTGCTGCATAATATAAAAATGGTACGGGAAGTTATTTGCATCTTAATCTAAGATAAGACTTTAAGACGACTAAGGTGTAGACTGTCCTTTTAACTAACTGCTCCCTCAGTCATAGGGGCAGAGAAATCTCTTACTCTAACAGGGTCACAAATCATTAGGTCATGGTGGTAAAATTACTGGAAACCTAGGCACCAAAAGGCAACAAAAATGCCTGACATATGTTATTTTCTGTTTTTAAAATATATAATAAATGAATAAAGTGTTTTACCTCAAATCCAGTGACATTTCCTCCTATAGCTTCAACAATGCCGGATAACTCAAAACCCGGGACTAGTGGCGTTTTCGGAGGATTGTCTATATTTCCTTGTCGCACCATCAGATCAATGAAATTTAATCCACTAAAATGAAATGTAAAAAAAGAAAGAAAAACAGCAAATTAATTATTCAGCTTTTAGAGTTAATTATTTTATTTTAAAGATTACAATTGCCTTTCCATATAATGTAAAGAGACACTAAAATGTTTCAGTCAACATTAAAAATAAGTACTATCACAAATTATATATAGATAATTAGGTAAAACATCTTATTAAATTGCATAAATATGGTTTAGTTAAACCATTTGAATCCTACTCTATAAATGTAAAAACATACATGAAATTCAATCCTTATTTTACCATGTACACAATTTATTTAATGAAAACAAACTTGATTTATCTACAAGCAATTTGATTTCTCCTCTAGAAAGAACTATAAGTTCATATACAGTACATAAAACTCAAGGACCATCATTGGGTATTTAGGTTATTATTTTTTAAATAAGTTGGCTCATAAGTGTCCATTTAAATAAGCTTGTTTGGCACTACTAATTGGGGCCCATTTATCAAGCTCCGAACGGAGCTTGTGGGCCCGTGTTTCTGGCCAGTCTTCAGACTCGACAGAAACAGCTGTTATGAAGCAGCGGTCTAAAGACCGCTGCTCCATAACCCTGTCCGTCTGCTCTGATGAGGCGGACAGGAATTACCGGAATTCAACCCGATCGAGTATGATCGGGTTGATTGACACCTCCATGCTTGGGGCCCATTGGCCGCGAGTCTGCAGGGGGCGGCGTTGCACCAGCAGCTCTTGTAAGCTGCTGGTGCAATGCTGAATATGGAGAGAGTATTGCTCTCTGCATTCAGCGAGGTCTTGCGGACCTGATCCACACTGTCGGATCAGGTCCGCAAGACCTTTGATAAATAGGGCCCATTGTCTGTATCATGTTGATGAGTAAGGATCAACCTGGGTCATTTTACTTTGCTATATATCAGGGTTTATTTGATTTAAATCACTAGTCAACAAGACCAACTTAAATCAATTTAAATTATGGTTTTCATTTTTAGAATAATAACTTTTCAGATTATTTTTCCAGTTACATCAGACCATTACTGATTTGGTTACATATCATTAGATGCATAGCTAGATCATTGAAATGAATTAAATTATTGGGAGGTGAAATATTAATTCATATTTGAGCAACTTTTCAACTGTACATAATTGAGAAAGAACATGCCATTTTTAATAATTTTCCGATTCACTTCTCTTATCTAATTTGCTTTGTTTTCTTGGTATCCATTGTTGAAAAGCACACATTGTTAGGATCAGAAGCAATGCACTACTGTGAGCTAGCTGCTTGTAACTGTCTAACCCAATGGGGCCGATTTACCAAGTCTCAGGCAGACATGATCCGCTGTAGCGGATCATGTCCACCCGACATCGATAAATGCTGACAGCATACACTGGCCCTATTTAAGAAAGTCTGGTGGACCTGATCCGACAGTGCGGATCAGGTCCGCCAGACCTTGCTGAATACGCCGAGCAATACGCCCCCCTGCAGACTCGCGGCCAATGCAGCAGGGAGGTGTCAATCAACCCGATCGTACTTGATTGGGTTGATTTCTGGCGATGTCTGTCCGCCTGCTCAGAGCAGACGGACAGGTTATGGAGCAGCGGTCTTTGTGACCGCTGCTTGATAACTGCTGATTCTGGCGAGCCTGCAGGCTCGCCAGAAACACGGGGCAACAAGCTCCATTCGGAGCTTGATAGATAGGCCCCACTGTCTGCTTTTATCATTGCACAAGCATTTCGTGTGAAATGCTTGTGTAAAGCCACCCCCTGCACATTTGCGGACAATCGGCCCGCTAGCAGGGGGTGTCAATCATCCCGATCATATCAGAGGTGGCGGATGAGTTAAGAAGCAGCGGTCTTACGACGGCTCGCGCGGAAACTGCTGCATTCGCAGCATGATAAATCTGCCCCAATGTGTTTAGTTAGGCCACAGCAGAGCATTGTTCTCCTTCAACAAAAGAAAATGAAGCTAATTTATAATAGAAGTAAATCGGAAAATTGTATGCTTTATCTAAAACCCAAAAGTTTTCTTTTATGATTATGTCTCTTTTAAGTCTATGGGGCATATTTGATGCCCCTTGTTTCCGGCAAGCCTAAAGACCGCAGCTCCATAACTTGTCTGCCTGCTCTGATGTGGCAGACAGAAATCAACACGATCGAATAAGATCGGGTTGATTGACACCCCCTGCTAGTGGATGTTTGGTCGCAAATCTGCAGGGTGCGGCATTGCAACAGCAGTTCACAAGAACTGCTGGTGCAATGATAAATGCCGACAGTGTATGCTGTTGGCATTTATCGATGTTTATCAATGTGTGGGGGACATGATACGCTACTTTGTACCATGTCCGCTTACACGTTCATAAATATGCCCCTATTTCCTCAACTCTGTATGTTTATTTTATAACTTTCGTGCTGTGAAGAAGTGGCATGTTATTTCTACAGACGCAAGTTTTGAGAACTACAAAACCAGTAATATGTTATACTATCTTCAAGATAGAATAATTGCCCAAAATAATTTGACAGAAACCTTGTGAATGGATTAATGAAATTAATTTACCAAAAATAGTAAACATTATAGCCATGAATATACAGCATCTTGCTATAAAACTAAAAATGAATCTATATTTCATGATGATTAACCTTTAGATTACAATGTATCTTAAATAGAAACTATCTTTAGATTGATTTTTCCTCAAAAAGCATTTTTTTAAACAAAATCCTATTTAAATTTAAAAAACATCTGATTTAAATTAAAAAAACATAATTTATGCTTACCTGATAAATTTATTTCTCTTGTAGTGTGTTCAGTCCACGGGTCATCCATTACTTATGGGATATATTCTCCTCCCCAACAGGAAGTTGCAAGAGGATCACCCAAGCAGAGCTGCTATATAGCTCCTCCCCTCACATGTCATATCCAGTCATTCGACCGAAACAAGACGAGAAAGGAGAAACTATTGGGTGCAGTGGTGACTGGAGTTATAATTTAAAATTTAGAACCTGCCTCAAATAGACAGGGCGGGCCGTGGACTGAACACACTACAAGAGAAATAAATTTATCAGGTAAGCATAAATTATGTTTTCTCTTGTTAAGTGTGTTCAGTCCACGGGTCATCCATTACTTATGGGATACCAATACCAAAGCTAAAGTACACGGATGATGGGAGGGACAAGGCAGGAACATTAAACAGAAGGAACCACTGCCTGTAGAACCTTTCTCCCAAAAACAGCCTCCGAAGAAGCAAAAGTGTCAAATTTGGAAAATTTGGAAAAAGTATGAAGTGAAGACCAAGTTGCAGCCTTGCAAATCTGTTCAACAGAGGCCTTATTCTTAAAGGCCCAGGTGGAAGCCACAGCTCTAGTAGAATGAGCTGTAATTCTTTCAGGAGGCTGCTGTCCAGCAGTCTCATAAGCTAAGCGTATTATGCTACGAAGCCAAAAAGAGAGAGAGGTAGCCGAAGCCCTTTGACCTCTCCTCTGTCCAGAGTAAACGACAAACAGAGAAGAAGTTTGTCGAAAATCTTTAGTTGCCTGTAAGTAGAACTTCAGAGCACGGACCACGTCTAGATTATGCAAAAGACGTTCCTTCTTTGAAGAAGGATTAGGACATAAGGATGGAACAACAATCTCTTGATTGATATTCTTGTTAGAAACAACCTTAGGTAAAAACCCAGGTTTAGTACGCAGGACTACCTTGTCTGAATGAAAGATCAGATAAGGAGAATCACAATGTAAGGCAGATAACTCAGAGACTCTTCGAGCCGAGGAAATAGCCATCAAAAACAGAACTTTCCAAGATAAAAGCTTAATATCAATGGAATGAAGGGGTTCAAACGGAACACCCTGGAGAACTTTAAGAACCAAGTTTAAGCTCCACGGAGGAGCAACAGCTTTAAACACAGGCTTAATCCTAGCCAAAGTCTGACAAAAAGCCTGGACATCTGTATTCTCTGCCAGACGCTTGTGTAAAAGAATAGACAGAGCAGAAATCTGTCCCTTTAGTGAACTAGCGGATAAGCCCTTTTCTAAACCCTCTTGTAGAAAAGACAATATCCTAGGAATCCTAACCTTACTCCATGAGTAACTCTTGGATTCGCACCAATATAAATATTTACGCCATATCTTGTGGTAAATTTTTCTGGTAACAGGTTTCCGAGCCTGTATTAATGTATCAATAACCGAATCCGAAAACCCACGCTTTGATAGAATCAAGCGTTCAATTTCCAAGCAGTCAGCCTCAGACAAATTAGGTTTGGATGGTTGAAAGGACCCTGAATTAGAAGGTCCTGCCTCAGGGGTAGAGACCATGGTGGACAGGACGACATGTCCACTAGGTCTGCATACCAGGTCCTGCGTGGCCACGCAGGCGCTATCAGAATCACCGATGCTCTCTCCTGTTTGATCCTGGCAATCAGTCGAGGAAGCAACGGAAAAGGTGGAAACACATAAGCTATGTTGAAAACCCAAGGGGCTGCTAGTGCATCTACCAGCACCGCTCCCGGGTCCCTGGACCTGGATCCGTAACAAGGAAGCTTGGCGTTCTGGCGAGATGCCATGAGATCCAGATCCGGTTTGCCCCAACGAAGAATTAGTTGGGCAAATACCTCTGGGTGAAGTTCCCACTCCCCCGGATGAAAAGTCTGACGACTTAAAAAATCCGCCTCCCAGTTCTCCACGCCTGGGATGTAGATCGCTGACAGGTGGCAAGAGTGAGACTCTGCCCAGCGAATTATCTTCGAGACTTCCAACATCGCTAGGGAACTCCTGGTTCCCCCTTGATGATTGATGTAAGCCACAGTCGTGATGTTGTCAGACTGAAATCTGATGAACCTCAGTGTTGCCAACTGAGGCCAAGCTAGAAGAGCATTGAATATTGCCCTTAATTCTAGAATGTTTATTGGGAGGAGTTTCTCCTCCTGAGTCCACGATCCCTGAGCCTTCAGGGAGTTCCAGACTGCTCCCCAGCCTAGTAGGCTGGCATCTGTTGTTACAATCGTCCAATCTGGTCTGCGAAAAGTCATTCCTTTGGACAGATGAACCCGTGATAACCACCAGAGAAGAGAATCTCTGGTCTCCTGGTCCAGATTTAGCAAAGGGGACAGATCTGAGTAATCCCCGTTCCATTGACTTAGCATGCATAGTTGCAGCGGTCTGAGATGTAGGCGCGCAAATGGCACTATGTCCATTGCCGCGACCATTAAGCCGATCACTTCCATGCACTGAGCTACTGATGGGCTTGGAATGGAGTGAAGGACACGGCAAGCATTGAGAAGCTTTGATAACCTGGACTCCGTCAGGTAAATCTTCATCTCTACAGAATCTATAAGAGTCCCTAGAAAAGGGACCCTTGTGAGTGGTAACAGAGAACTCTTTTCCACGTTCACTTTCCACCCATGCGACCTCAGAAATGCTAGAACTATCTCTGTATGAGACTTTGCACTTTGAAAACTTGACGCTTGTATCAGAATGTCGTCTAGGTACGGAGCCACCGCTATGCCTCGTGGTCTTAGTACCGCCAGAAGAGAGCCCAGAACCTTTATAAAATTCTCGGGGCCGTAGCTAACCCGAAGGGAAGCGCTACAAACTGGTAATGCCTGTCTAGAAAGGCAAACCTTAGGTACCGATAATGATCTTTGTGAATCGGTATGTGAAGGTAGGCATCCTTTAAATCCACTGTGGTCATATATTGACCCTCTTGGATCATGGGTAGGATGGACCGAATGGTTTCCATCTTGAACGATGGAACCCTTAGGAATTTGTTTAAGACTTTTAAATCTAAGATTGGTCTGAAGGTTCCCTCTTTCTTGGGAACCACAAACAGATTTGAATAAAACCCTTGCCCCTGTTCTGTCCGCGGAACTGGGTGGATCACTCCCATCACTAAGAGGTCTTGTACACATTGTAGAAATTCCTCTTTCTTTACTAGGTTTGTTGATAACCTTGACAGATGAAACCTCCCTTGTGGAGGAGAAGTTTTGAAATCCAGAAGGTATCCCTGAGATATAATCTCCAACGTCCAGGGATCCTGTACATCTCTTGCCCAAGCCTGGGCGAAGAGAGAGTCTGCCCCCCACTAGATCCGTCTCCGGAAAGGGGGCCCTGACTTCATGCTGTCTTAGGGTCGGAAGTAGGCTTTCTGGCCTGCTTGCCCTTGTTCCATGACTGGTTGCCTTTCCAACCCTGTCTGTAACGAGCAGTAGTTCCTTCCTGTTTTGGAGCGGAGGAAGTTGATGCTGCTCCTGCCTTGAAATTACGAAAGGCACGAAAATTAGACTGTTTGGCCTTCGATTTGGCCCTGTCCTGAGGAAGGGTGTGGCCCTTACCTCCAGTAATGTCAGCAATAATTTCCTTCAAGCCGTGCCCGAATAAGGTCTGCCCTTTGAAAGGAATGTTTAGTAATTTAGACTTAGAAGTTACATCTGCTGACCAGGATTTAAGCCAAAGCGCTCTGCGCGCCTGTATGGCGAATCCGGAATTTTTAGCCGTAAGTTTGGTTAAATGCACTACGGCATCCGAAACAAACGCATTAGCCAGCTTAAGGGTTCTAATCTTGCTCAGAGACTCATCCAATGGTGCTGTGCGAATCGCCTCTTCCAGAGACTCAAACCAGAATGCCGCTGCAGCAGTGACAGGCGCAATGCATGCAAGAGGCTGTAATATAAAACCTTGTTGAATAAACATTTTCTTAAGATAACCCTCTAATTTTTTATCCATTGGATCTGAGAAAGCACAGCTATCCTCCACCGGGATAGTGGTACGCTTGGCTAAAGTAGAAACTGCTCCCTCCACCTTAGGGACCGTCTGCCATAAGTCTCGTGTGGTGGCGTCTATAGGGAACATTTTTCTAAATATCGGAGGAGGGGAAAAAGGCACACCGGGTCTATCCCACTCCTTACTAATAATCTCTGTAAGCCTCTTTGGTATAGGAAAAACGTCAGTACACACCGGCACCACGTAGTATTTATCCAGCTTACATAATTTCTCTGGGATTGCCACCGTGTCACAATCATTCAGAGCCGCTAACACCTCCCCTAGCAACACGCGGAGGTTCTCAAGCTTAAATTTAAAATTTGAAATTTCTGAATCCGGTCTCCCCGAATCAGAACCGTCACCCACAGAATGAAGCTCTCCGTCCTCATGTTCTGCAAATTGTGACGCAGTATCAGACATGGCTCTCGTGTCATCGGCGCGCTCTTTCCTTAACCCAGAACTGTCGCGCTTGCCTCTTAACTCTGGCATATTGTATAATACTTCTTTCATAACATTAGACATATCATGTAAAGTGATTTGTAAGGGCCTTGATGTACTTCCCAAGCGGGAGACGAAGGTACTGACACGTGAGGAGAGTTAGACGGCATAACTGCCCCCTCGTTGTCTGGTGATAATTTTTTAAGCGGTACGGATTGATTTTTCAAAGTAACATCAATACAATTGGTACACATATTTATATTGGGCTCCACAACGGCTTTTAAACATAATGAACAAGCAGATTCCTCTGTATCAGACATGTTTAAACAGACTAGCAATGAAGCTAGCAAGCTTGGAAAATACTTTCAATAAGTTTGCAAGCAATATAAAAAACGCTGCAGCGCTTTTAAAAAACACAGTTGAGTAACTAAAAAATAATTCAGTTATAGTCAACAATTCTTTAAATGTATTAATTAGCAGAGGATTGCACCCATTAGCAACCGGATGATTAACCCCTCAGTACCCAAAAAAACGAATATCAAATTAATATTAAACGTTTTTATCACAGTCTAACACACTGTCACAGGTCTGCTGTGACTGATTACCTCCCTCAAAAAACGAATTTTGAAGACCCCTGAGCTCTCTAGAGACGTCCTGGATCAAGGAGGAAGAAGCAGGAAGACTGTGCTAGAATTTTAACTGCGCAACAAGGCGCTAAAAAGAGGCCCCTCCCGCTCATTTACAACAGTGGGAGACCTGATATAACGGTTTCTATGCAGAAATATACGTTAGCCATGTGGAAAAAAATTCATGCCCAAAGGATTTATCACCAAAGTACCTCACAAAACGAATAACATGCCAGTAAACGTTTTGAAAATAAACTTCTTTAAATGTCATGCAAAGTTATTACTAAGCCTACAACCAGTCGCTACCACTGCAGATAAGGCTTAAGCATTATTTCAGTATTAACAGTATTTTCACAGTCAAATTCTAGTCCCTAGAAAATAACTCTACTGTGCATACATTTATCAGCCTGATACCAGTCACTACTACTGCATTTAAGGCTGTACTTACATCATAAGGGTAACAGCAGTATTTTCAATTCCATTCCCAGAAAATATTGTACTGCACATACCTCATTTGCGGTGGACCCCGCATGCTATTCCCATGTTCTGAAGTTACCCCACTCCTCAGAATGTTGAGAACAGCCAGTGGATCTTAGTTACGCCTGCTAAGATCATAGAAAACGCAGGCAGTTTCTTCTTCCAAATACTGCCTGAGATAGAAAAAAACAGCACACTCCGGTGCCATTTAAAATAACAAACTTTTGATTGAAGAATAATTAAGTAAAAACTCCAACTCCTCCCGCGACCTCCTTCTTTGTTGAGGGTTGCAAGAGAATGACTAGATATGACATGTGAGGGGAGGAGCTATATAGCAGCTCTGCTTGGGTGATCCTCTTGCAACTTCCTGTTGGGGAGGAGAATATATCCCATAAGTAATGGATGACCCGTGGACTGAACACACTTAACAAGAGAAAAAAACAATAAGACGCTGGGGGCGCGATCACATATGTTGCACAATTTTCAGCACAACTGCTGAAACCCATATCGCCCGTAAGTTCACCTCACACATCAGGTGAATCACATAACACACAAACACACACCGCCGTATGATATATTGTCGTAAGTAGCGCTGCGAAATCTGTTGGCGCTCTACAAATATCTGATAATAAATAATAAGTAGGCCAAACTAGCGAGGTTCAGAAATATGCGCAACTACACATTTCTGGTGACGCCAGTATATTGCACGCGTAACTTAAACATAAAGAGTAGTTTTTATGTTGAATTCACACGTAAAAAACGAAAGAAATTAATAAACCGACACATCAAAACACCATTCAAAACCCCTACATAAATCCATGCATAACCACCATATTTTGCGGGCCGAGGGCCCAGGAGCGGAGATAGAAAGATAGAGTGAGAGATAGGAGCAAACACTGTAGAGTTAGTTAGGATTTGATTGAGGAGTAGTAAGACAAAAATATTTAGAGTGCTATTTGTATTCCAGTCCTTTGTTGGGAGTGAGACACAGGGAGATTGCTCCAAAAAGACATCCATCCTGTGATGATCCAGACAGCCAGAAGGTTGTAGGGTCATTGTGCTATTGGGGCCTCAAATACTGACTCAAAAGGTTTTGCTTCAACTACTATAAGGTGTGGAAGTAGTGGAAAAGTATTGGGTTACCCATGACTCCTTTCTTGTATGAATTACGTAAAAGTGACTTGGAGCTACTATCGCAAGCTAACACGGAGTTACCTGGGTTGGTAATCGTGAATCATTTTGCAACATTTACTTTGTAATACTTACACGAGAACTAAGATCTAGTGAAACTACATATTGGCTGACAATAATTTTCACAATACGAAGCACAAAGTTTGTACCTGCTGCAAGGAAAGAACAATCCGCAAACAGTCATGCAGGTAAAAACTGACTTTATTTAAAGTCACAAACTTGTAAGGGTACATGCAAGCTCGGAAGGGAGCTAGGAACAGATGGGAACGTCCGACGCGTCCCCTTACAAGTTTGTGACTTTAAATAAAGTCAGTTTTTACCTGCATGACTGTTTGCGGATTTTTCTTTCCTTGCAGCAGGTACAAACTTTGTGCTTCGTATTGTATCTTTCTCCCAGGAGACAGGGGAGTGTCTCCTTACCTACTTGCAAGAATCCTCGGTGTCAGCCCGCAGAGCGGAATCAGCAGAAGGTAAAAATACCCTGCAAACAGTGTTATAAATTATCGGCACTTGTACGCTCAAACATATTCTGCTTACTGTATTGAATAGACTGACAGGGGATAAACACGGCACACACGAATTGCACCAACATCATACTTATAATCTGGGAAGTGACGACACGGACAGATTTATTACAATTTACTACAAGAAAATAAGTGCAATATCGTAAACTCAGTGTGCAGACAGCGTATTTTGTTGAATGTAATAATTTTCACAAGTTTTAATGAAAGAAAATATGTATGCACTAATCTTTTATACATGTTTCTTAAGTGCTTACATTTATGTTTTTAAAATTTTAAAGGAACAGTAAAGTCATAATTAGACATTCATAATTTAAACATAGCATACAATTTGAAAACACCTTTCCAATTTACTTCTATTATTTAATTTGCTTCCTTCTCTTGTTATCCTTTGCTGAAAGGTTTATCTAGGTAAGCTCAGGAGCAGCAAAGAACCTAGGTTCTATCTGCTGATTGATGGCTGCATATATATACTGATAGTCATTGGCTCACCCATGTGTTCAGTAAGAAACCAGTAGTGCATTGCTGCTCTTTCAACAAATGATACCAAGAGAATAAAACAAATTTGATAATAGAAGTAAACTGGAAAGTTGTATGTTTTAGCTAAATCATGAAAGAAAATTCCTTTAATTTTTCACCTTACCCATTTAATATGAGCACAGAATCTGGTTGCTCATACCCATCACTAATATTACTCATCCAGAGGAGGAAGTAAATAATCTGTCCCATAGGTGGACTAGTCCTGTGACAGAGTGTACCATTGGTGTACTAAAGTTACAAATCCATTTTAGCTTGTTTTTGGCTTTGTAACTTGGCACAGAGTAAAGACCTTTTAGACTAGCCTCTGATTGACCCAGACAATGAGTATGAGCCAGAATATCTAGGTAAGAATAAGATAATGCCTAACAGTAAATCCTGTCCTGGGGCAGACAGTTTTCAGACCAAAGTCATACATATATTTTTCCAAGGTATATGACAAGTGTTTCTTACCCTTTTGTAGCAAGCACTCAGAGGCATACATTTTAGTTTCAAGTACCCCCAATTGCAACACGTAAATATTATTGGGGTAAATAAGAAGCAAGCATGTATATCCCAGAATTTGATAAACTGGTACCAAATATACGGCTAGATTACAAGTTTTGCGTTAGAGGCTATGCGGTGCTAACGAGCAGTTTTGTCTCACCGCTCACTTACCTACAGCGCTGGTATTACGAGTTTTTACAAACCCGTCGTTAAAAGACAAGAAGTGAGCGTTGAGCAAAATTTTGCTCATTACCGCACTCCAATACCAGCGCTGCTTAAGTCAGCGGAGAGATGTTCTTACGTGCTCGTGCACGATTTCCCCATAGGAATCAACGGGGAGAGCCAGCTGAGAAAAAGTCTAACACCTGCAAAAAAGCAGCGTAAAACTCAGTAACGCAGCCACATTGATTTCTATGGGGAAATAAAAGATATGTCTACACCTAACACCCTAACATGAATTATTCTAATTAACCCCTAAATTCCCGCTCCGGACACCGCCGCCACCTACATTATACTTATGAACCCCTAATCTGCTGCCCCCAACATCGCCGACACCTACATTATATTTACTAACCCCTAATCTGCAGCCCCCAATGTCGCCGCCACCTACCTACACTTATTAACCCCTAATCTGCCGCCCCCCAACGTCGCTGCCACTATAATAAACATATTAACCCCTAAACCACCGCACTCCCGCCTCGCAAACATTAGTTAAATGTTATTAAACCCTAATCTGCCGTCCCTAAAATCGACGCCACCTACCTACAATTATTAACCACTAATCTGCCGCCCCCATCGCCGCCACTATACTAAATGTATTAACCCCTAAACTTAATCTAACCCTAACCCTAACACCCCCTAACTTAAATATAATTTAAATAAATCTAAATAAAATTACTATCATTAACCACATTATTCCTATTTAAAACTAAATACTTACCTATAAAATAAACCCTAAGCTAGCTACAATATAACTAATAGTTACATTGTAGCTAGCTTAGGATTTATTTTTATTTTACAGGCAAGTTTGTATTTATTTTAACTAGGTAGAATAGTTACTAAATAGTTATTAACTATTTAAAGGGACAGTCTAGTATAAATTAAACTTTCATTAGTCAGATAGTACTTTTAATTTTAATCAACTTTCCAATTTACTTTTATCATCAAATTTGCTTTTTTCTCTTGGTATTCTTAGTTTAAACTAAACATAGGTAGGCTCATGTGCTAATTTCTAAGCCTTTGAGGGCTGCCTCACATGCTTTTTAAATCTCTTTACAACACAAAGAGACAGAAAGTACATGTGGGCCATATAGATAACACTGTGTTCAGGCACAGGGGGTTATTTAAGATTTAGCACAAAACAATGCTAAATTTAAGACAATAGATAATAAACAATCACAGTCATGTGATCAGTGGGCTGGAAGAAGGTTCCTAGATACAAGGTAATCACAGAGGTAAAAAGTATATTAATATAACTGTGTTGGTTATGCAAAACTGGGGAATGGGTAATAAAGGGATTATCTATCTTTTAAAACAATAACCATTCTATGGTAGACTGTCCCTTTAATAACTACCTAGCTAAAATAAATACAAACTTACCTGTAAAATAAAACCTAACCTAAGTTACACTAACACCTAACACTACACTATAATTAAATAAATTAACTAAATTAACAACGATTAAATCAATTAAATTAAATTAGCTAACGTACAAAAAAACAACACTAAATTACAGAAAATAATAAACAAATTACAAGATATTTAAACTAATTACACCTAATCTAATAGCCCTATCAAAATAAAAAAAGCCCCTAAAAATAAAAAAAAACATAGCCTAAACTAAACTACCAATAGCCCTTAAAAGGGTCTTTTGCGAGGCATTGCCCCAAAGTAATCAGCTCTTTTACCTGTAAAAAAAATACAAACAACCCCCCCAAAAGTAAAACCCACCATCCACACAACCAACCCCCCAAATAAAATACTATCTAAAAAAACCTAAGCTCCCCATTGCCCTGAAAAGGGCATTTGGATGGGCATCGCCCTTAAAAGGGCAGTTAGCTCTTTTGCAAGCCCAAACCCTAACCTAAAAATAATACCCACCCAATACACCCTTAAAAAAACCTAACCCCCTGAAGATCGACTTACTGGGAGAAGTCTTCATCCAAGCCGGGCCGAAGTCCTCAATGAAGTAGGGAGTAGTCTTCATCCAAGCCGGGCGAAGTGGTCCTCCAGACGGGCAGAAGTCGTCATCCAAGTCGGGCGAAGTGGTCCTCCAGACAGGCAGAAGACTTCATCCAGACGGCATCTTCTATCTTCATCCATCCGGCGCGGAACAGGTCCATCTTCAAGACATCCAACGCGGAGCATCCTCTTCATCCGACGACTAAAGACGAATGAAGGTACCTTTAAGTGACTTCATCCTGTTCCAATCAGCCAATAGAATGTGAGCTCAATCCTATTGGCTGATTGTATAAGCCAATAGGATTGAACTTCAATCCTATTGGCTGATTGCATCAGCAAATAGGATTTTTTCTACCTTAATTCCGATTGGCTGATAGAATTCTTTTTTTTTTGTAATTTAGTTATTTAATTTTTTTTGGTAGTTAGATACTTTTTGTAATTTTAAGAGTAGTGGTAGAATTTTTTGAATGTGTAGTTTAGTTTAATTTAATTGGTAGTTAGTTTGATTTTAGTTTAATAATTATAATAGTTTAATTGTTAGTTTAAAATTAATTTATTTAATTTGACAGGTAAGTTTTATTTTAATTTAAGATAGGGAAATTGTAATTTCAATATAAAGTTAGGGGGTCATTAGGTTTAGGGGTTAATAGTTTATTTAAGTATATTTCGTTGTGGGGGGCTTTCGGTTTAGGGGTTAATAGGATTAATATAGTAAATTTCGTTGTGGGCGCTTGCGGTTTAGGGGTTAATAGTTTATTTTAGTATATCTCGTTGTGGGGGGCTTGCGGTTTAGGGATTAATAGGTTTATTATAGCGACGGTGTGGCCGGATGGCAAATTAGGGGTTAATAATATTTCAATAGTGTTTGCGATGCGGGAGGGCGGCGTTTTAGGGGTTAATAACTTTATTATAGTGGTGACGATATCGGGGAGTGGCGGAATAGGGGTTAATAAATTTAATATAGTGTTTGCGATGCGGGAGGGCCTCGGTTTAGGGGTTAATAGGTAGTTAATGGGTGTTACTGTACTTTGTAACACTTTAGTTATGAGTTTAATGCTACACATCTGTAAATGACTTTAGATGGCGGTACAGATCTTGTGGTTATAGGCTGTACTGCTCACTTTTTGGCCTCCCAGGCGAACTCGTAATACCGGCGCTATAGGAGTCCCATTGAAAAAGGTACTGGCGTTGCGTGACTGGCTAAAAGGTGTGCGGTACACCTATACCAACAAGACTCGTAATAGCAGCATTAGGGAAAATGAAGCGTTATGGGCCATAACGATGCTATTTGACTCATAACGCAAAACTCGTAATCTATCTGATTGTTAACTTTGGGGTTCACACTGAAATTATTTATATACTGCGTGTGCAGTCATAACACAAATAAATGTAAAATCTTCTCTAGGATCCCCTTTGTTCAAAAATAGAAGACATCTTTGACTTTGCCATTGCTTGTTGGTAATAAGAACGCTGCTAATTGCAGCTGTGCACCACACTTCTGAAATTTCCGGCAGTTAAGGAGTTAATCAGGTAGCTTGTAAAGTTCCATTTTGCTATAGTATAGAGATTACCCTCTCATCTGACACCTCACACCCCCTGATCCCTACCTGATTGCTCCTAAACAGCTCTCTTCCCTCCTTCACCCCCCACTGGTCAACACTATCTAGGTGAAGTTTTAGTGCATTTTTTTTTAATAAATTGTTTTAAATTTCATTTTCTGCAGTATATGCCCCCCCTAAGCCTCCCCTCCTCCCCCCTCCAAGCAATCCTTTTCTAGGGTTTTTCTCTCCCCTCTAATTACAATGTTCTCCCTCTCTCCCTGGACTTAGTGTTTGTTTATTTCTGCAGTGTAGTGGCCCTGCCCGTTTCCGCCCACCTCCAGAAATGGGCCACAGACCCGCCTCCCTCGTAACCCTTCCATACCACCAACGATCAGCACCACCTCTGATGCAGAGGGGGACAAAAAAGCGTCTCTCTTTGCATCAGTCTCTCTGCACTACCCCACTCATGAGCATGCAGAAATAGAGCAATAGCGCAATCTCGTTAGAGAGATCTCGGCAGAAAGAGGCCCAGGGTACAGCGCTGGTCGTTAAGGGGTTAAAGTGATGGTAAGCGATATATATATATATATATATATATAAGTTTGTCATAACAAATTCAATGCCGATGTAAACCACATTATTCTTTTTTAATAAATAAACAGTAATTATATAAAAGTTTTCTTTATATTGTGGCTGTCACAATCTTTGCCTCCGCCCAGTTTATGTTTCTCTCTGCAATTCAGGGACATGTAGAGCGGTCTACACAACTGACAAGATGTGCGCACCTGAGCGGTACTGAAGCAGAGCATGCACACAACTTAGTATAAGAGAATGCCTTGTAAACTTTTCCTGTCACTTTTAAAAATAAATAATAATGGCCAGATTAGGAATAACGCGCAAGCGGTTCTTTGCGAGCGTCGGTTTTATCGGTCGTATTACAATTTGAAAGTAAACTCGAACACGTGAGCGCAATTGCAATTTACGCTAGAATGACTATCCCATCCTCAGAGCACTGGTTAACTGTTTAAATGTTGCACAAAATACAGCAAAAATACATTAAAATGTACTGTTACATTCATAATAACACCATCTAATAAAAATTATTTTAAACAAATTGCACAAAAATGTTATAAGGGCTCAAAGATATGAGGTCTCAGGTGTTAGAAAAAAAAGGGATGCAAAGGGCTTTTTTCTATAGAATTACATACATTTACATGTCTTAATATGTATGTGTGTGTATGTGTATAATCAGCCAATCAGATTGAGCTCGCATTCTATTGGCTGTTCCGATCAGCCAATAGAATGCGAGCTCAATCTGATTGGCTGATTGGATCAGCCAATTGGATTGAACTTGATTCTGATTGGCTGATTCCATCAGCCAATCAGAATATTCCTACCTTAATTCCGATTGGCTGATAGAATCCTATCAGCCAATCGGAATTCGAGGGACGCCATCTTGGATGACGTCCCTTAAAGGAACCGTCATTCGTCGGGAGACGCCGGAAGAAGAGGATGGATCCGCGTCGGCTGCTTCAAGATGGACCCGCTCCGCACCGGATGGAAGAAGATCGAAGATGCCGCTTGGATGAAGATGTTTCCCGGTCCGGATGTCCTCTTCTTGCCGGATAGGAGGAAGACTTTGGAGCCTCTTCTGGACCTCTTCAGCACCGGATGCCAGAACGGATCGGTGATACCTGGTGAGGTGAAGACAAGGTAGGATGATCTTCAGGGGCTTAGTGTTAGGTTTATTTAAGGGGGGTTTGGGTTAGATTAGGGGTATGTGGGTGGTGGGTTGTAATGTTGGGGGGGGGGGTATTGTATGTTTTTTTTTACAGGCAAAAGAGCTGAACTTCTTGGGGCATGCCCCGCAAAGGGCCCTGTTCAGGGCTGGTAAGGTAAAAGAGCTTTGAACTTTATTAATTTAGAATAGGGTAGGGCATTTTTTTATTTTGGGGGTCTTTGTTATTTTATTAGGGGGCTTAGAGTAGGTGTAATTAGTTTAAAATTGTTGTAATATTTTTCTTATGTTTGTAAATATTTTTTTATTTTTTTGTAACTTAGTTATTTTTTATTTTTTGTACTTTAGTTAGTTTATGTAATTGTAGTTATTTGTAGGAATTGTATTTAATTTATTTATTGATAGTGTAGTGTTAGGTTTTATTGTAGGTAATTGTAGGTATTTTATTTAATTAATTTATTGATAGGGTAGTGTTAGGTTTAATTATAACTTAGGTTAGGATTTATTTTACAGGTAATTTTGTAATTATTTTAACTAGGTAGCTATTAAATAGTTCTTAACTATTTAATAGCTATTGTACCTGGTTAAAATAATTACAAAGTTGCCTGTAAAATAAATATTAATCCTAAAATAGCTACAATGTAATTATAATTTATATTGTAGCTATATTAGGGTTTATTTTACAGGTAAGTATTTATCTTTAAATAGGA
Organism: Bombina bombina; assembly: GCF_027579735.1. Classification (NCBI taxonomy): domain Eukaryota; kingdom Metazoa; phylum Chordata; class Amphibia; order Anura; family Bombinatoridae; genus Bombina; species Bombina bombina. The sequence continues at coordinate 890,437,626 of NC_069499.1, read as the reverse complement.
ATAATTTATTTAATAAGAGTTAATTAATTTCGTTAGATTTAAATTATATTTAACTTAGGGGGGTGTTAGTGTTAGGGTTAGACTTAGCTTTAGGGGTTAATACATTTATTAGAATAGCGGTGAGCTACGGTCGGCAGATTAGGGGTTAATAAGTGTAGGCAGGTGTCGGCGACGTTGAGGGGGTCAGATTAGGGGTTAATAAATATAATATAGGGGTCGGCGGTGTTAGGGGCAGCAGATTAGGGGTACATAAGGATAACGTAGGTGGCGGCGCTTTGTGGTCGGCAGATTAGGGGTTAATTATTGTAAGTAGCTGGCGGCGACGTTGAGGGGGGCAGGTTAGGGGTTAATAAATATAATACAGGGGTCGGCGGTGTTAGGGGCAGCAGATTAGGGGTACATAAGTATAACGTAGGTGGCGGTCGGCAGATTAGGGGTTAAAAATTTTAATCGAGTTGCGGCGATGTGGGGGGACCTCAGTTTAGGGGTACATAGGTAGTTTATGGGTGTTAGTGTACTTTAGGGTACAGTAGTTAAGAGCTTTATGAACCGGCGTTAGCCCAGAAAGCTCTTAACTCCTGCTTTTTTTCTGCGGCTGGAGTTTTGTCGTTAGAGCTCTAACGCTCACTTCAGAAACGACTCTAAATACCGGAGTTAGAAAGATCCCATTGAAAAGATAAGATACGCAATTGACGTAAGGGGATCTGCGGTATGGAAAAGTCGCGGCTGAAAAGTGAGCGTTAGACCCTATTTTGAGTGACTCCAAATACCGGCGGTAGCCTAAAACCAGCGTTAGGAGCCTCTAACGCTGGTTTTCACGGCTACCGCCAAACTCTAAATCTAGGCCTAGGTTGCTTTATTACTTATTGTAATAATTTAAATATGGTCACTATACTTACACACCCAAATAACCAATGTGGGTTGCACAGTAACATGTATATGTATTTGTATCACCATAGCAACCGTTTCCATGTTTACACAGTTGACTCAATGATGTTCTGATAGGCCACCGGAACATAGCGTGATGACGTCACAGAGGTCACTTACGGCTTTCGGATGGGCGTTCTTCCGCGGGAGCTGGCGCATACAGGCATCCTCCTTTTTCTTTTTTTCTTTTTTAATTTCTTTTTATTGAAGAGAGTCTTTGCATATAACATTTAAACACATACAGATATTTTGATGTTATTTAAGGTTGTTCTTAGCAGAATGATAATTGATATTGTCAAGATAACACATAATGCATAACATATGAGAATAGGAAATATTGAGTTCAAGAGTATAACGTTAGGAGCATTGCTGGTTCACAGCACCCCTATAAACACTTAAGAAGTAACGTTTGCAAAACATTTGATAAGTTAGAGTATGAAAATTGGAAAATATGGTAATACATTTAATACAAATATACGTATGGGAGTGGAATGATAGCATCTTAAAGAAGGTAGAATTTCAGAGCTACAGCTGGTGAAAACAATCTCAGGAGTGAGCAACTGAGCAGTTGTTAAAATTCAATACCTGCTGGAATATATAATTTCCTACATATATACAAAAGCATTACAATCAATAACATTAATAGGCAGGAGAGGAAGATGAAAATGCCACAGATTTTAAATATCATCATAAATGCAACAAATAAAGCATTTTGCAGCTAATCGCTAAAGAGCCTTATACAAACAGATAATGTGCAATGAGAACTGTAGGTCTGCCAGCAAATGTCGTTCTCTAGCTAAAAGACTAGTAAGCTGTGCAGTGAACCGGTTTTGAAAGGAAGTATTGGACATCCGGTGCAGACTCCATTCCAGAGGCAACTTATCATCCCATGACTTTTTCGTAGTTGGACTGCTCAATTGGGATGAGCAAAGTGGGACAATAAAAGAGAGAAAAAAAAACCAAGACAAACAAAAAACAAAACAATAACAGTATAACACAAGCAACAGCATAAAACAACAACCAGTATTTGTAGAGGGTATGATCCTCTTGTCGTATATAGTTCTGATTCCATTTCCCTCATCTACAGTCAGCCAGAAATACAGAGAAACTGTGGCTCCGCAACAAGTGAGTAGGGCCGGGTGAATACAGGTTAGAGTTAGATAGCCACAGTTCAGAGGAGCGGGTTTAACTGATTAATTAAAAAATAAGCAGTTGTTCAGCTGTGGCGAAGCCTCCTGTCTGAATGACTTCGTAGTGAGCCTCACACAATTTGTGACAGGAACATCACCTGACAGTTATCTTATTACCTAACCAACTCCATTCCGCGGGTATGGGTCCCATTGCTGTTCATAACAATCTATTTGCCGTTCCAACTGGCATACATGGTGGCAGGGACAAGCCAGGGTGTGAGTAGGAGCCAAGTGTGAGCCAGCAAATAAAACCTTAACAGAGTGATCCGCATCTGCATTCACCAAGGCAGTGTAGCGATTACTCTCAGGGGCTAGCCCGTTATCCGATAGAGAGGGAGGATCCTGTAGAGAGTGAAGCACAGGTGGTGCCCCGGTGTCCTGCTGCGATACACTCAGAGCGAGAGTCAAGGGTTTCAAAGAAGTGCCTGATGGGAAGGCCACAAAGAACCCCCAGGGCTACAAGGCGCCACGATGGATGAGTACAGAGGAAGCAAATCCTCTATCCTATGAAACGACGGCGATCCCTCGACCGGGCCAGAGCAAAGAACATCCAAGTCGTCAGTCGCGATGGACCCCTACGGGTGAGTGGGTAGTAAGTTTTGCAGTTCTCGTACTGGAGAGCAGGCTTGCAGGTTTGCTGGTTCAATTTTTATAGGGTAGGACCTCCCAGCGTCATGAACCGCTTCATGCAGTCTCCCAAAACTGTGGAACAAAAGGTCAAATGTGGGCATAAAGACTGCACGTATCTGTGCAGCAATGTTATACTCTGATTTCATTGTTCTAAAATCAGTAGGCAGGGAGTCAACATATACAAAGTCCCTTGTGGGTTCTATTTTAGTAAAATGCCTTCCGGGGAAGAAGAGAGTAGAATACTTCTGTCTGCTTGAGGTTCCCGGACACTTTATCTGTCAAGGGAGATGCAGATGGCATAGAATGATAGCAATTTAGTAGATTACAAAAGGATTTCTCAGAGCAACATGAGCTCACGGCCATCTTCTAGGTCCGCCCACCAGAAGTCCATATATATATATTTTTATTACAATCTCAGAGTTGATTCCAGTAAAGAGATCTTTTCTGAAATGTGCTGTTACCCTGTACCACACTGGAGTTCAGGAAGTAGAAGGAAATTGAAAAGTGCATCCTCCTTTTAAATAGTATCACTTTGTAAGTACACATGTTGTACTTTTTTCCACTTGTCTGGTGACGGGGTCACTCCCCGAAAACGTTTACGCTATGGTATAAACACTATTTGAACCACGGCGAGTGCTCTCTTTGGATTGAATTGTTGTATACTACGGCGGAAGCACCCCAACTTAAAAGTGTATAGTGAGTGCTGGACTTTTGCACCTTTACAGGGAGTGCAGAATTATTAGGCAAATGAGTATTTTGACCACATCATCCTCTTTATGCATGTTGTCTTACTCCAAGCTGTATAGGCTCGAAAGCCTACTACCAATTAAGCATATTAGGTGATGTGCATCTCTGTAATGAGAAGGGGTGTGGTCTAATGACATCAACACCCTATATCAGGTGTGCATAATTATTAGGCAACTTCCTTTCCTTTGGCAAAATGGGTCAAAAGAAGGACTTGACAGGCTCAGAAAAGTCAAAAATAGTGAGATATCTTGCAGAGGGATGCAGCACTCTTAAAATTGCAAAGCTTCTGAAGCATGATCATCGAACAATCAAGCGTTTCATTCAAAATAGTCAACAGGGTCGCAAGAAGCGTGTGGAAAAACCAAGGCGCAAAATAACTGCCCATGAACTGAGAAAAGTCAAGCGTGCAGCTGCCAAGATGCCACTTGCCACCAGTTTGGCCATATTTCAGAGCTGCAACATCACTGGAGTGCCCAAAAGCACAAGGTGTGCAATACTCAGAGACATGGCCAAGGTAAGAAAGGCTGAAAGACGACCACCACTGAACAAGACACACAAGCTGAAACGTCAAGACTGGGCCAAGAAATATCTCAAGACTGATTTTTCTAAGGTTTTATGGACTGATGAAATGAGAGTGAGTCTTGATGGGCCAGATGGATGGGCTCGTGGCTGGATTGGTAAAGGGCAGAGAGCTCCAGTCCGACTCAGACGCCAGCAAGGTGGAGGTGGAGTACTGGTTTGGGCTGGTATCATCAAAGATGAGCTTGTGGGGCCTTTTCGGGTTGAGGATGGAGTCAAGCTCAACTCCCAGTCCTACTGCCAGTTTCTGGAAGACACCTTCTTCAAGCAGTGGTACAGGAAGAAGTCTGCATCCTTCAAGAAAAACATGATTTTCATGCAGGACAATGCTCCATCACACTCGTCCAAGTACTCCACAGCGTGGCTGGCAAGAAAGGGTATAAAAGAAGAAAATCTAATGACATGGCCTCCTTGTTCACCTGATCTGAACCCCATTGAGAACCTGTGGTCCATCATCAAATGTGAGATTTACAAGGAGGGAAAAGAGTACACCCCTCTGAACAGTGTCTGGGAGGCTGTGGTTGCTGCTGCATGCAATGTTGATGGTGAACAGATCAAAACACTGACAGAATCCATGGATGGCAGGCTTTTGAGTGTCCTTGCAAAGAAAGGTGGCTATATTGGTCACTGATTTGTTTTTGTTTTGTTTTTGAATGTCAGAAATGTATATTTGTGAATGTTGAAATGTTATATTGGTTTCACTGGTAAAAATAAATAATTGAAATGGGTATATATTTTTTTTTTGTTAAGTTGCATAATAATTATGCACAGTAATAGTCACCTGCACACACAGATATCCCACTAAAATAGCTATAACTAAAAACCAACTAAAAACTACTTCCAAAACTATTCAGCTTTGATATTAATGAGTTTTTTGGGTTCATTGAGAACATGGTTGTTGTTCAATAATAAAATTAATCCTCAAAAATAAAACTTGCCTAATAATTCTGCACTCCCTGTATATATATATATATTAGGGATGCACCGAAATTTCGGCCGCAGAAAGTTTCGGGCGAAAATGGCATTTTTGGTTATTTCAGTTTTCATTTTTTTTGCCTTTTATTTTCGGTAAAATTATTGTGTAGCATATTTCAAATTTGATGCCAGCCTAGAGCTGCTGTTTGAGTTCATTACTTGACTTACTTTTTTTTGCATATAATAATAGTTTTCTAGGACTATACTTTATTTTGATAATTGGTAAAAAAAAACAAAAAACGGTTAAATCTGATTCTGTTACACAGAACTAAATAAAGAATAATATTAGCGATGCACCAAAATTTGGGCCGCCGAAAATGTACAATTCCAATAGCTAAGTCCGGTGGTTCTGGTGATAGGTGACAGGCAGACTCCATTTGGGGCTCCGAACATATAATCTGACGGGTCAGTGTGAGACCCGAACCAGGAACTAGGCGGAGATACGATGAGAGATGATCAGGTGCAGCCACGCCCATCACACGGATAACTACACCCAAAAACAAAACACATGTCCACCTCGTATTGTTGTCTGGCTATAACCACACTCTCCCTTGTAGAGCTCCACCAGTTTCACTGCAGATCACGCCCTACGGTACCAGTGACAACGCCCATTTGTTGGAGCTTTCCCGCCTACAAGCTCTCTCAGCTACACACACACACACACACACACTGTAGTTACAAAAAAAAATTTGGTTTCATTTTCAGTGCTCATAAGTTTACATACCCTGGTAGAATTTATGATTTCTTGACCATTTTTCAGAGAATATGAATGATAACACAAAAACCTTTCTTTCACTCATGGTTAGTGTTTGGCTGAAGCCATTTATTATCAATCAACTGTGTTTACTCTTTTTAAATCATAATGAAAACAGAAACTACCCAAATGACCCTGATCAAAAGTTTACATACCCTGGTGATTTTGGTCTGATAACATGCACACAAGTTGACACAAAGGGGTTTAAATGGCTATTAAAGGTAACCCCCCCCCCCTCACCTGTGATCTGTTTGCTTGTAATTAGTGTGTGTGTATAAAAGGTCAATGAGTTTCTGGTCTCCTGACAGACCCTTGCATCTTTCAAACAGTGCTGCTCTGACGTTTCTGGATTCTGAGTCATGGGGAAAGCAAAAGAATTGTTAAAGGATCTGTGGGAAAAGGTAGTTGAACTGTAAAAACAGGAAAGGGATATAAAAAGATATCCAAGGAATTGAGAATGCAAATCAGCAGTGTTCAAACTCTAATCAAAAACTGAAAAATGAGGGGTTCTGTTGAAACCAAACCACGGTCAGGTAGACAAACTACAATTTCAGCCACAACTGCCAGGAAAATTGTTTGGGATGCAAAGACAAACCCACAAATAACTTCAGGTGAAATACAGGACACTCTGAAAACATGTGGTGTGGCAGTTTCAAGATGCACAATAAGGAGGCACTTGAAGAAAGATGGGATGCATTGTTGAGTCGACAGAAGAAAGCCATTACTACGCAAATGCCACAAAGTATTCTGCTTACACTACGCCAAACAGCACAGAGACAAGCCTCAAACCTTCTGGCACAAAGTCATTTGTAGTGATGAGACCAAAATTGAGCTTTTTGGTCACAACCATAAACGCTACATTTGGAGAGGAGTCAACAAGGCCTATGATGAAAGCTACACCATTCCTACTGTGAAACACGGAGGTGGATCGCTGATGTTTTGGGGATGTGTGAGCTACAAAGGCACAGGAAATTTCGTCAGAATTAATGGCAAGATGAATGCAGTATGTTATCAAACATAACCCCTTATTTTCCAGTTCTTGATTAGAGTTTGAACACTGCTGATTTGCATTCTCAATTCCTTGGATATCTTTTTATATCCCTTTCCTTTTTTTATACAGTTCAACTACCTTTTCCTGCAGATCCTTTGACAATTCTTTTGCTTTCCCCATGAATCCAGAAACATCAGTGCAGCACTGGATGAAAGATGCAAGGGTCTGTCAGGAGTCCAGAAACTCATTGATTTTTTATACACACACACTAATTACAAGCAAACAGATCACAGGTGAGGGTGGTTACCTTTAATAGCCATTTAAACCTCTTTGTGTCAACTTGTGTGCATGTTATCAGGCCAAAATCACCAGGATATGTAAACTTTTGATCAGGGTCATTTGGGTAGTTTCTGTTGTCATTATGATTTAAAAAGAGTAAACACAGTTGATTGACAATAAATGGCTTCAACCAAACACTAACCATGAGTGAAAGAAAGGTTTTTGTGTTATCATTCATATTCTCTAAAAATGGCCAAGAAATCATAAATTCTGCCAGGGTATGTAAACTTATGAGCACAACTATATATATATATATATATATATATATATATATATATATATATATATATATATATATATATATATATATATTTATAAATAAATAGAACATATTCTTCTATAAGAAGAACATTGGAATGTGACATTTTAATTTTTCATGTCGGGTAAGGGCACTTGAGAAAATGTTTGCACGTGAGAAAGGGTGTTAGAATTTTCCCCCACTTTTCACACTCCATTGAAGTCTATGGGAGGATACTCAAGAAGGAGAAAAAAAATTGGTCCCTTTAAATTTAAATGGTTGAAGTTTTTTATCTTCAGGCTGACCTTGTATAAATTATTGAGAGGTAAGCGGTCTTAAAGGGACATTCCAGCACTTTTCTATCAACTATCTAAGGTGCAGATTATTTAAAAACATTTCACTTTGCAATATATACTATTTTACTTAAATGCTTCATTTTCTATATATAGCGTTGTTAAAATTATAATTTTTCCACTGCCCCCTGTTTTTTATCCATACCATAGCCAATGCTGTAAGTTGGATTAATATACGACCATGGATGCGCTTCATGAACAAGTTCTGGTAACGTGCATCCAGTGCGCATGTGCAGTGCATTTGTGACTTTGCACACTACCGCTTCACTCCGTAATGCTGACAGTTCTCAGCTGCATTGTTACTAGCAAACAGCCTTAGTAAGTATTGTTTTTTAAGCGCTTCAGTTAGAGGAATTTCTCAGTACAGGTAGCACTCAGTTTACGTCGGGGTTAGGTTCCAGAAGGAATGGTTGTAAATCGAAACCGTTGTAAATTGAAACCCAGTTTATAATGTAAGTCAATGGGAAGTGAGGGAGATAGGTTCCAGGCCCCTCTCAAAATTGTTATAAGTAACACCTAATACGTTATTTTTAAAGCTTTGAAATGAAGACTTTAAATGCTAAACAGCATTATAAACCTAATAAAATAATCACACAACACAGACCACTTGCATTTTTCTGCAAACAGTTCTTTCTATGCATTCCAATCTGGACTGATTTATAGACAGGAAGATCTTGTTCCTTTGAAATCTGCTCGATAGCTCAGGTCTGGTTAAACTGATTAATTTCAGCTTGCTTGGCTTTGCTGCAACACAAGCGGACAGCTCCACCTACTGGCTATTTTAATAAATGCACTGCTTCTCAATGCTTTTCAATAGCAGTCACATGACTGGAAAAAAGGTTGTTATTCTGAAACGGTGTAAATTGAACCGATGTAAAACGAGGGTCATCTGTACAGATTTGTTATCAGTATAACTATAGGTAGGTAAATATTTCTAATTAAATTAACTTCAAATTTTTTTATTTTTTTTCTGTCACATATTTTTTTTTTTTAAATTAAACGCAATACTTTACAAACATTAATTAGCCCAAAGCTATATATAATACAGTATATATACACTTATTTTTAAAAATATACACATATGCATCTGCCTACCACCTCCTGGTATATAACTTTAGTGAGATGAAGAAAACAATAGCTAATGTGCATGAATATGCACGGACTCGGGCTATTAGTGACTAATTTACATACTGAAATTATTGGACAGCATCAGCAGCCTACAAAAGACTGAAAATAAGGTTTTTCCTGAGGGGCATTTTGAAACTTGTCATGAGGACTTCGAAAAGGCATTTTGTGCAAGTTGAAAAAATATTTTATGTTTCACTAATTTGTTTAATATATATCTCATTCAAAACTGATGTGTGACTTCTATGCATAAATAAACAAAAACATTTAAGCTGGAATGTCCCTTTAAGTGTGCAGTAGAGCGTTAATGTACAATATACATAGAATAAACCTATAGTTAATAGGCACAAAAAAGAATGCTCTTAATCGCACATGGAGAAAGAATTATCATTAAAACTTACGGCTAGATTACGAGTTATGTGTTAGCTTTAAAAAGCAGCGTTAGGGGGTCCTAACGCTGCTTTTTACCTAACTTGCTGGTATTACGAGTCTGACAGGTAGAGGCTCACCGCTCACTTTTTTTCCGCGACTCGAGGCTACCGCAAATAACCTTACGTCAATTGCGTATCCTATCTTTTCTATGGGATTTGCCTAACGCTGGTATTACGAGTCTTGGAGAAAGTGAGCGGTAGAGCCTCTACCTCCAAGACTCCAGCCGCAAAAAAAAGTCAGTAGTTAAGAGTTTTATGGGCTAACACCGGAACATAAAGCTCTTAACTACAGTGCTAAAAGTACACTAACACCCATAAACTACCTATGAACCCCTAAACCGAGGGCCCCCCCACATTGCAAACCCTATAATAAAGTTTTTTAACCCCTAATCTTCCGACCGGACATCGCCACCACCTACATTATCCCTATGAACCCCTAATCTGCTGTCCCTAACATCGCTGACACCTATATTATATTTATTACCCCCTAATCTGCCCCCCCCAACCTCGCCGCCACTTACCTACACTTATTAACCCATAATCTGCCGACCGGACATTGCCGCCACTATAATAAATGTATTAACCCCTAAAACGCCGCACTCCTGCCTCGCAAACACTATAATAAATTTTATTAACCCCTAATCTGCCCTCCCTAACATCGCCGCCACCTACCTACAATTATTGACCCCTAATCTCCCGTCCCCAACGTCGCCGCTATTATAATAAAATTATTAACCCCTAAACCTAAGTCTAACCCTAACACCACCCTAAGTTAAATATAATTTAAATATAACTAAATAAAATTACTATCATTAAATGAATTATTCCTATTTAAAACTAAATACTTACCTATAAAATAAACCCTAATATAGCTACAATATAATTAATAATTACATTGTAGCTATTTTAGGGTTTATATCTATTTTACAGGTAACTTTGTATTTATTTTAACTAGGTACAATAGCTATTAAATAGTTAATAACTATTTAATAGCTACATAGTTAAAATAATTACAAAATTACCTGTAAAATAAATCCTAACCTAAATTACAATTACACCTAACACTACACTATCATTAAATTAATTAAATAAACTACCTACAATTATCTAAACTAAAATACAATTAAATAAACTAAACTATAGTCCAAAAACAAACAAACACTAAATTACAAAAAATAAAAAAGAATTACAAGAAGTTTAAACTAATTACACCTAATCTAAGCCCCCTAATAAAATAAAAAAGCCCCCCAAAATAATAAAATGCTCTACCCTATCCTAAATTAAAAAGTAATCAGCTCTTTTACCAGCCCTTAAAAGGGCTTTTTGCGGGCACTGCCCCAAAGTAATCAGTTCTTTTACCTGTAAATAAAAATACAATCCCCCCTAACATTACAACCCACCACCCACATACCCCTACTCTAAAACCACCCGATCCCCCCTTAAAAAAAACTAACACTACCCCCCCTGAATATCACCCTACCTGGAGCCGTGTTCACCCAGCCGGGCACCGATGGGCCTAAAGTGGACATCCGGAGCGGCAGAAGTCTTCATCCGATCGGGGCAGAAGAGGTCTTCCAAGCAGCAGATGTCTTCATCCATGCGGCATCTTCAATCTTCAATCAACCGGAGCGGAGCCATCTTGAATCCATCCTCTTCGTACGATGTCCTAAGTCAGAATGAAGGTTCCTTTAAATGACATCATCCAAGATGGCATCCCTCGAATTCTGATTGGCTGATAGGATTCTATCAGCCAATCGGAATTAAGGTAGGAAAAATCCGATTGGCTGATGTAATCAGCTAATCAGATTGAACTTCAATCCGATTGGCTGATTGGATGAGCCAATAGAATGCGAGGTCAATTCTATTGGCTCATCCAATCAGCCAATTGGATTGAAGTTCAATCCGATTGGCTGATTACATCAGCCAATCAGATTTTTCCTACCTTAATTCCGATTGGCTGATAGAATCCTATCAGCCAATCGGAATTCGAGGGACGTCATCTTGGATGTCATTTAAAGGAACCTTCATGTGGACTTAGGACATCGTACGAAGAGGATGGCTCCGCGTCGGATGGATTCAAGATGGCTCCGCTCCGGTTGATTGAAGATGCCGTTTGGATGAAGACATCTGCCGCTTGGAGGACCTCTTCTGCCCCAATCGGATGAAGACTTCTGCCGTTCCGGATGTCCACTTCTGGCCCATCGGTGCCCGGCTGGGTGAACCCGGCTCCAGGTAGGGTGATATTCAGGGGGGGTAGTGTTAGTTTTTTTTAAGGGGGGATCGGGTGGTTTTAGAGTAGGGGTATGTGGGTGGTGGGTTGTAATGTTGGGGGGGATTGTATTTTTATTTACAGGTAAAAGAACTGATTACTTTGGGGCAATGCCCCGCAAAAAGCCCTTTTAAGGGCTGGTAAAAGAGCTGATTACTTTTTAATTTAGGATAGGGTAGAGCATTTTATTATTTTGGGGGGCTTTTTTATTTTATTAGGGGGCTTAGATTAGGTGTAATTAGTTTAAACTTCTTGTAATTCTTTTTTATTTTTTGTAATTTAGTGTTTGTTTGTTTTTGGACTATAGTTTAGTTTATTTAATTGTATTTTAGTTTAGATAATTGTAGGTAGTTTATTTAATTAATTTAATGATAGTGTAGTGTTAGGTGTAATTGTAATTTAGGTTAGGATTTATTTTACAGGTAATTTTGTAATTATTTTAACTAGGTAGCTATTAAATAGTTATTAACTATTTAATAGCTATTGTACCTTGTTAAAATGAATACAAAGTTGCCTGTAAAATAAATATAAACCCTAAAATAGCTACAATATAATTATTAGTTATAGTGTAGCTAGCTTAGGGTTTATTTTATAGGTAAGTATTTAGTTTTAAATAGGAATAATTTATTTAATGATAGTAATTTTATTTCGTTATATTTAAATTATATTTAGTTTAGGGGGGTGTTAGGGTTAGACTTAGGTTTAGGGATTAATAACTTTATTATAGTAGCCGCGACGTTGGGGGCGGGAGATTAGGGGTTAATAATTGTAGGTAGGTGGCGGCGATGTTAGGGAGGGCAGATTAGGGGTTAATAAAATTTATTATAGTGTTTGCGAGGCGGGAGTGCAGCGGTTTAGGGGTTAATACATTTATTATAGTGGCAGCGAGGTCCGGTCGGCATATTATGGGTTAATGGGGCTGCGTTAGGAGCTGAACGCTGCTTTTTTGCAGGTGTTAGTTTTTTTTCAGCCAGCTCAGCCCCATTGTATCCTATGGGTAAATCGTGCACGAGCACATTTTAGCCAGTTTACCGCAACGCTGGTATTGAGAGTTGAAGGGAAGCTAAATTTGATCAACGCTCCCTTTTCTGAGGCTAACGCAGCCACTCAGACAACTCGTAATACCAGCGTTGTCTTAAGGGTGCGCTGGAAAAAAAGGCTCGTTAGCACCGCGGGTCTTTACCGACAAAACTCATAATCTAGGCGTTAGCTTTTAATAAGTTCACAAAATAAAGAAAAGACAGCAGCAGAATAATAGAGAGTATTGTGCTGGCCTGCTGAAGAAAATTTTAAAACACATCTCTGTTTTGGTAACTAAGTATTATACTCTTAACAGATTACAATGTTGCGAAGTTCCTGCAATTGTTAGGGGGGGATTATTCGAGTGGGAGGTAGTAAAGCTACAATGGTAATTTGAATATTGTGAATGTGGCTAATTCCCTCTGAGGAAGCGTAATGAAAAATGCGACCGCATCAGGGGCATCTGTTGTTTTTTAATCAGCTCTCTGTTCTTGTTAAACTTTAATAATAATTTAAGCTTACTTACTTGTTGCCGGAACTGGTGGGAAGAATGGGAGGGTTTTGGTAACTGTTGATTAATACCGCTAGCACTACCCCTACTTAAGGATCTATATTAATAGATTACCGATGTATTAGTCAGATTTACAATATGCTGTCGGCATTCAGCGATGTCTGTCAGACATGATACGCTACAGCGTATCATGTCGGACAGACATCGATGAATTGGTCCCCATGGCTAAATAAGTTTGGGAATTGAAATATTAAGAGCTTTTATTCGCTACATTAGAAAACAAGAAGGAGCAGAAGAATCCAAGAGAGGTGAGACAAAAGCATTATGGAGAAAGAGGAGCAGAGTTGCCAACCATTTCTTCGCTCATCATTTTAATGATGACAAAATATGTTAGTTCCTAATAGATGTTAATTGGGATTTACTGCCTTTGCTATGCCACTTTTACCTCCTTAATACATAATCTCTTTGTAGCCAACTTCAATAACAGGTCGCTCTCTGTTCCATGACAACAGGGATAATAACAGCTACTGTATATACTGAACTAATCCTTTGGAACCTTGAATATTAAAAACTCATGTTTTCATTTAGACATTTGCAATGTGAAGGTGATCTGAGGTAATATACAACTGTAATTTGGCTGCGGGCTGAAAGACTTGGAAATTATATACTGTATGTAACTGTGTGACAGAGCACCAATCCTATTGCTGCTATTTTTGTGCAATCCTTGGAGCAAGGCATATATCATTATACACATGCAATGTATGACTATGTTACATATTGTTATTCGCCTGTAACATACTGTACATGGCAAATCCTAAAATCCAAAACTTCAACATTTTTAGAATCTGCATTTTCATTTTTTTATTATAAATTTAGAAAATCTGCACTGTGCCCTGTAGGTCCATAAGATCACCCTGGTAAATGATTTTGAGGACAAACAATATAACCATTAGTTATATCTGTGGATCCTGATATCCCTTAGAATATAATCATTATAATAGTAACTATAAAATGTTATTGCCTACACACTATACAGAAGGTACTGGATGCCAGTCACTACTATGTCACTAACATATCTCACTAGCCCCTAAATCTGAATTTATATTATGACACTACAGTCAACACACACTCAACTTGTAAGCTGTATCTCTCTATGAGCAGACTATCTATATGTGTGTTATAGGTTTATGCAGACATGGCAGATTTCATATTATATATTAACTGTTATATGGTTCCTATTGCCCTTCTAAAAGGTTAATACCTAAAGGTCTAGTTTAAAAAGGGTTACAGATGTGGGCTCTGACAGTTATGATTTCTTCTTTGCTATAACAAAGCAAGTGCTGGAGTGATGTGATATATTGCATGCAAACAGTTTTCAATTAATTTTTAATCGTCTTGGTTATTTTGAATTACTGGAACATATGTTTTCATAGGGGTCCTAATGTGGCTCTATATCACCTTATAACTCCACTTATCCCCTATTATGATTAGAACCCATAGCAGAAGACCCAAAATAAACCTCTAGTGTTTCAGTAGGGGTTATCATAATTTTATTGTTACAGATTTATATTGGGGACAAAATTAGGAAAATGTGAGGTGGGTTTTATAATTTAGTGTACATCGCTCGTAATTGCCATGGTATTGTGTGACTGTTCCATTTGGTATTTTGCTTATTGTGATGCATGTTTATTTCATTTGGTTAATTAGTATGTATGACCATATTTTTGATGTACCAGTGCATAATTGTAAGAATTGCCTGAAACTATTTGTATATGCACCTCAATAAAAAATGTTGAAAAAATCATAGCTACACACCAAGCCAGATACATTCCTCAAACATTATGGTAGATACCTCTGTTATAAGGATTCCTCATTTGGATCTAGGTCTCAATCACCTTGTCAGACAAGCCTCTATTGGCTAAAATAATGTGTTTAATAGCTAGGTGGTCTAAGCTAAGATCTTGGAAAAAAGGACTCTGAGAGAGATGGTCTCTTTGGGAGAGGGACAAGATAAGCAGGGAAATAGGACCTTTGTGGTAGGTGTGCATACCATGTTCTGCAACGCCAAAACAGAACAATCAGAGTCACTGATGGAAAGCAGCACAAAAAAATGAGAGATGTACATCAGCTTGAATGGTCAAGGCACAACTTAGGTAGACATCAGAACTCCCTGAGGGTTGTGCACCCTGCGCAATAGCGGATAAGCTTGTGATTCAAATGATAAGCTATAAAGTTTACCTCTGGCCTTCCCAAGCACCTCACAATCTTGTTGAAAACCTCCAGATGTAAAAAACATTCTCAAAGAAGTAGGTGTTAGTGAAAGAGAAAGTCTGTCTCACAATTGTTTACTCCAGGAATGTGAATTTCTGAGATTACAACTTTTACCCTATCCTCCCTTTTGAGAAAGGCTCACAATTTGCTACCCCAGGCTTGAGGCCCTATTTGATATACTGAAAATATGTTTTGTTGGTGAAATAAAACCTCTGTCTGTGTGTTTGCTTGGTGGCTGATCTAACCACTCATCATCATATGAAAGAAACATGTGATCTATAGACAGTATATAAATAATTAACTATGAATATTAAAAAAAGCTGTTGTCATTGGACATCAACCACTGTAAAAGTTGCTTACCCTATGGCATTTAATGAGCTTCCAAATTGAATACTATTCACGTGCTGCTGCAGGTCACTGCTCACCTGAAACACTTTCTTACATCACCATTTGCCATTATTATTTTTGTGCCCCTCCAGTCAGGGTTGAGGTGGTGAGCCCTCTTTATCTGAACAATTATCTAGTGGCTCCTATTAGCTAAGTTCTGAAACACAGCATTACAGTTTTCTTTAAAGGAAGACCAGGTATGCTAGGGTGCTGTCATTTCTGGTTGCCAAAGAAACTTATGTTTATTAAGCCCTCAGTGGAGGCACGTTCACTAGCAACCATTCTGATTTCTACCATATCAAATACACAAGGGTTAGATGTCTCACTATACCTAGCTTTGGTGCTAGGTATTACCAGTCAAGTATTTTGTCTCATGAGATATTTTTCCATACCATACTGGTTTTCAATTGCCTATCAAATAAATATAAATAAAACAATTTAGAGTATCAATAATAATATTAAAGGGACAGTCTATTCAGTATTAAACGTTCATGATACACATAGGGCATTTTAAACAACTTTCCAATTTACTTTTATCATCAAATTTGCTTTGTTCTCTTGGTATTCTTAATTGAAAAGTAAACCTAGGTAGGCTCATATGCTAATTTCTAAGCCCTTGAAGGCTGCCTCTTATCTGAATGCATTTGACAGTTTTTTACAGCTAGAGGGTGTTAGTTCATGTGTCCCATATAGATAATATTGTGCTCATGCTTGTGAAGTTACTTATGAGAGGGCACTGACTGGCTAAAATGCAAGTCTGTCAAAAGAACTGAAATATGGTATCACAGATAAGGTAATCACAGAGGTAAAACGTATATTAATACAACCGTGTTGTTTATGCAAAACTGGGGAATTGGTAATAAAGGGATTATTAATCATTTTAAACAATAACAAATCTGGAGTAAACTGTCCTTTTAATATCTAAATACATGAGTATATGTGATCCAATTAAAAAGAAACACATCTGAACATTATGACATTGGGGCATATTTATCAAGCTCCGTATGGAGCTTGAGGCCCTAAATACCGCTGCTCCATAACTTGTCCGCCTGCTCTGAGGCAGCGGACAGATCGGGTTGATTGACACCCCCTGTTAGCGGCCGATTGGCCACGAATCTGCAGGGGGCGGTATTGCACCAGCAGTTCACAAGAACTGCTGGTGCAATGATAAATGCCGACAGCGTATGCTGTCTGCATTTATCAATGTGTAGCGATGTGCAGCGGACATGATACGCTACTTCGTATCATATCTACTCGCACATTAATACATATGCCCCAAAATCTTTATAACTGAAACCTGGTGAGATGATTCACATGACTGGGCAGTTAAAGGGACACTCAAGTCAAAATTAAACTTCCTGATTCAGATAGAGCATGCAATTGTAAACCACTTTCCAATTTACTTCCATTAACAAAATGTGCACAGTCTTTTTATATTTACACTTTTTGAGTCACCAGCTCCTACTGAGCATGTGCAAGAATTCACAGAATATACGTATATGCATTTGTGATTGGCTGATGGCTGTCACAAGATACAGGTGGAGTGGAAATAGACATAACTTTGCAATTTATTTAAAAAAATCTACTACTCATTTGAAGTTCAGACTAAGGCCTCTAGTTATCAACGTGTCTACCTCAAATACGCTGGAATTCCGCAGCGTATTTGAGGCGAGGCTGATTCGCCTTAGTTATCAAGCCCTAGATACCGGCAAAAGTAGAATTTAGCGACGTAAGCTTTGATCCGCCGGACTCAGTCCGACACAGATCGATGCTTACGTCACTACAGATGTTCCGCACACAAGTGCGGCACAATCTGACTACTTTTGCTAGTTATCAAAAAACTAGCAGGTACGCTCAGCACTTTTCCGGCCCAGCGTACCTGGTTTTCAAACCGCTGCCCTGGAGGCGGCGGATCCCATAGGAATCAATGGGAGTCTGACCATAGCGAAAGTTCATGTTCGCTGCTGCCAGATATCCCATTGATTCCTATGGGAGCTGTCTACACCTAACACCCTAACATGTACCCCGAGTCTAAACACCCCTAATCTGCCCCCCCTACACCGCCGCAACTAAATAAAGTTATTACCCCCTAAACTGCCGCTCCTGGACCCCGCCGCAACTATAATAAACTGATTAACCCCTAAACCGCCTGCTCCCGGTCCCCGCTGCAACTATAATAAATATGTTAACCCCTAAACCGCCGCTCCCGGTCCCCGCCGCAACTATAATATATGTATTAACCCCTAAACCGCCACTCCCGGACCCCGCCGCCACCTACATTATACCTATTAACCCCTATCCTGCCCCCCCTACACCGCCGCCACTATAATACATTTATTAACCCCTATCCTGCGGATCCCAGACCTCGCCGCAACTAAATAAATAGTTTAACCCCTAAACCGCCGCTCCCGGACCCTGCCGCAACCTATCTTAAACTTATTAACCCCTAATCTGCCCCCCTACACCGTCGCCACCTATAATAAATTTATTAACCCCTATCCTGCCCCCCCTACACCGCCGCCACTGTAATAAAATTATTAACCCCTATCCTGCCCCCCCTACACCGCCGCAACTCTAATAAAATTATTAACCCCTAAACCTAAGTCTAACACTAACCCTAACACCCCCCTAACTTAAATATTAATTAAATAAATCTAAATAATATTTCTCTTATTAACTAAATTAATCCTATTTAAAACTAAATACTTACCTTTAAAATAAACCCTAATATAGCTACAATATAAAAATAATTATATTGTAGCTATCTTAGGATTTATTTTTATTTTACAGGCAACTTTCAATTTATTTTAACTAGGTACAATAGCTATTAAATAGTTATTAACTATTTAATAGCTACATAGCTAAAATAAAGAGAAATTTACCTGTAAAATAAAAACTAACCTAAGTTACAATTACACCTAACACTACACTATACTTTAATAAATTATTCCTATTTAAAACTAAATACTTACCTGTAAAATAAACCCTAAGATAGCTACAATATAATTAATAATTACATTGTAGCTATTTTAGGATTTATATTTATTTTACAGGTAACTTTGTATTTATTTTAGCTAGTTAGAATAGTTATTACATAGTTATTAACTATTTAAAAAACTACCTAGCTAAAAGAAATACAAAATTACCTGTAAAATAAATCCTAACCTAAGTTACAATTAAACCTAACACTACACTATCAATAAATTAATTAAATAAATTACCTACAAATAACTACAATTAAATACAATTAAATAAACCAACTAAAGTACAAAAAATAAAAAAGCTAAGTTACAAAAAATAAAAAAAATAAGTTACAAACATTTAAAAAATATTACAACAATTTTAAGCTATTTACACCTAATCTAAGACCCCTAATAAAATAACAAAGCCCCCCAAAATAAAAAATGCCCGACCCTATTCTAAATTAAAAAGTTACCAGCTCTTTTACCTTACCAGCCCTTAACCCTTTAAGGACACAGCTTTCTGTTTGTTCAATTGTTTTATGACAGAAAAATTCCGTCATATGTCCTTAAGAGGTTAAAAGGGCCTTTTGCTGGGCATGCCCCAAAGAATTCTGCTCTTTTGCCTGTAAAAGAAAAATACAACCCCCCCAACATTAAAACCCACCACCCACATACCCCTAATCTAACCCAAAACCCCCTTAAATAAACCTAACACTACCCCCCTGAAGATCATCCTACCTTGAGTCGTCTTCAGCCAGCCGACCCACCGATGGAACTGAATAAGAGATCCGGAGCGGCAGAAGTCATCATCCAGGCGGCGCTGAAGAAGTCTTCCATCCGGGCGATGTCATCTTCCAAGCGGTGTCTTCAATCTTCTTTCTTCCGGATCCATCTTCATCCCGCTGACGTAAACATCCTTCTTCCCCGACGGCCGAATGACGGTTCCTTTAAGGGACGTCATCCAAGATGGCGTCCCCTCAGTTCCAATTGGCTGATAGGATTCTATCAGCCAATCGGAATTAAGGTAGGAAAAATCTGATTGGCTGATTGAATCAGCCAATCAGATTGAAGTTCAATCCGATTGGCTGATCTAATCAGCCAATCAGATTGAGCTTGCATTCTATTGGCTGATCGGAACAGCCAATAGAATGTAAGCTCAATCTGATTGGCTGATTGGATCAGCCAATCGGATTGAACTTCAATCTGATTGGCTGATTCAATCAGCCAATCAGATTTTTCCTACCTTAATTCCGATTGGCTGATAGAATCCTATCAGCCAATTGGAACTGAGGGGACGCCATCTTGGATGACGTCCCTTAAAGGAACCGTCATTCGGCCGTCGGCTGTTGGGGAAGAAGGATGTTCCGCGTCGGCGGGATGAAGATGGATCCGGAAGAAAGAAGATTGAAGACGCCGCTTGGAAGATGACATCGCCCGGATTGAAGACTTCTTCAGCGCCGCCTGGATGATGACTTCATCGGATAGAAGACTTCTTCAGCGCTGCCTGGATGATGACTTCTGCAGCTCCGGATCTCTTCTTCAGTTCCATCGGTGGGTCGGCTGGCTGAAGACGACTCAAAGTAGGATGATCTTCAGGGGGGTAGTGTTAGGTTTATTTAAGGGGGGTTTGGGTTAGATTAGGGGTATGTGGGTGGTGGGTTTTAATGTTGGGGGGGGTTGTATTTTTATTTTACAGGCAAAAGAGCAGAATTCTTTGGGGCATGCCCCGCAAAAGGCCCTTTTAAGGGCTGGTAAGGTAAAAGAGCTGGTAACTTTTTAATTTAGAATAGGGTAGGGCATTTTTTTATTTTGGGGGGCTTTGTTATTTTATTAGGGGGCTTAGATTAGGAGTAAGTATCTTAAAATTGTTGTAATATTTTTTAAATGTTTGTAACTTATTTTTTTTATTTTTTGTAACTTAGCTTTTTTTATTTTTTGTACTTTAGCTAGTTTATTTAATTGTATTTAATTGTAGTTATTTGTAGGTAATTTATTTAATTAATTTATTGATAGTGTAGTGTTAGGTTTAATTGTAACTTAGGTTAAGATTTATTTTACAGGTAATTTTGTATTTCTTTTAGCTAGGTAGTTATTAAATAGTTAATAACTATTTAATAACTATTCTAACTAGCTAAAATAAATACAAAGTTACCTGTAAAATAAATATAAATCCTAAAATAGCTACAATGTAATTATTAATTATAGTGTAGCTATCTTAGGGTTTATTTCACAGGTAAGTATTTAGTTTTAAATAGGAATAATTTATTAAAGTATAGTGTAGTGTTAGGTGTAATTGTAACTTAGGTTAGTTTTTATTTTATAGGTTAATTTCTCTTTATTTTAACTAGGTAGCTATTAAATAGTTAATAACTATTTAATACCTATTGTACCTAGTTAAAATAAATTTAAAGTTGCCTGGAAAATAAAAATAAATCCTAAGATGGCTACAATATAATTATTATTTATATTGTAGCTATATTAGGGTTTATTTTAAAGGTAAGTATTTAGTTTTAAATAGGATTAACTTAGTTAATAAGAGAAATATTATTTAGATTTATTTAATTAATATTTAAGTTAGGGGGGAGTTAGTGTTAGACTTAGGTTTAGGGGTTAATAATTTTATTACAGTGGCGGAGGTGTAGGGGGGGCAGGATAGGGGTTAATAAATTTATTATAGGTGGCGACGGTGTAGGGGGGGCAGATTAGGGGTTAATAAGTTTAAGATAGGTTGCGGCGGGGTCCTGGAGCGGCGGTTTAGGGGTTAAACTATTTATTTAGTTGCGGCGAGGTCCGGGATCCGCAGGATAGGGGTTAATAACTTTATTATAGGTGGCGACGGTATAGGGGGGCAGGATAGGGGTTAATAGGTATAATGTAGGTGGTGGTGGGCTCCGGGAGCGGTGGTTTAGGGGTTAATAGGTATTATGCAGGTGGCGGTGGGCTCCGGGAGCGGCGGTTTAGGGGGTAATAACTTTATTATAGTGGCGGCGGTGTAGGGGGGCAGGATAGGGGTTAATAGGTATAATGTAGGTGGCGGCAGGGTCCGGGAGTGGCGGTTTAGGGGTTAATACATATATTATAGTTGCGGCGGGCACCGGGTGCGGCGGTTTAGGGGTTAATACATATATTATAGTTGCGGTGGGCACCGGGAGCGGCGGTTTAGGGGTTAACATATTTAGTATAGCTTGCGGTGGGCTCCGGGAGCGGCGGTTTAGGGGTTAATACATTTATAAGAGTTGCGGCGGGGTCTAGGAGCGGCGGTTTAGGGGTTAATAACTTTATTGAGTTGCGGGGGGCTCCGGGAGTGCCGGTATAGGGGGTAGAACAGTGTAGTTTAGTGTGAGTGTTTAGTGACAGGGGTGTCAATAAAGCTGTCAAAAAGCCGAAAAGCAGCGAGATCGGATGTGTGATAACTATCACAGTCCGCTGCTCATCACCCAGTACTTGGTGTGCGGCTTTTTGACAGCTTTTTTGATAACTTAGGCGAACGTATTCAGGTCTGCGGCGGCGATGGAAGATGAGCTTAGGCGGGCGTATTGGACCGGCGAAGGCAGGTAAAGTAGACGGCTTGATAACTACCCCTCTGAGTGCTATTGAATTGTCTTCTTATCATGCATTTGTTGATTATGCAAATCTACTGTATTGATTGGTCCTTTAATTTAGAGGATTATACTTTATTTAGGAGGGACAGGAGTGATAAAAGGGGAGGAAGAATTGGCATATATATTAAGCCTGACCTTAAACCTACAATAAGGGAAGATATTTATGATGATACAGGTGATAATGCAGAGACATTTGGGCCTATTTATTAATGTGCGAGAGGACATGATCCGATATTGTGGATCATGTCCGCTGCACATCGATAAATGCCGACAGCATACGCTCTCTGCATTTATCATTCCACAAGCAGTTCTGGTGAACTGCTGGTGCAATGCCGCTCCCTGCAGATTTGCGGCTGCTTCATAACTTCTGTTTCCGGCGAGCCAAACATACGGAGCTTGATAAATATGCCCCTAAGTGGGCACACCACTCCTAGATGACTCCAGGATGAAAGCCTGTTGCTGCCACACACTCAGAATTCTCGGCAAAAATTGCTGTTTTGCGGGCATTCTCAGGTCCGCCCACGGCCGCACCCTGGTCCGCCTCTCATCCTCCCTCTCCGCCTCCCTCTCCGCCTCCGTGTTCATGAGGAAAATAGAATGTTGTTGTTTTTTTAGAAAATCGCGTACGCTTGCGGTTTTTAAATCGCAGTGGTTAATCGCAGTTTAAAACCGCACATACGATTAATCGTGCAGCCTAACTAGCATGTATTAAAAGAAACATTGATGCAAGGGAGGAAAGCATAATTCTGTCACTATATAAATCCCTGGTAAAACCTCACCTTGAGTATAGAGTGCAGTTCTAGGGACCAATCTCAGAAAGAAAGAAAAAGACATTGCAGAGTTAGAAAAAGTTCAGAGAAGGGCCATAAAACTAATAAGTGGAATGGAGGATATAAACTAAGAGGAGAGGTTAGCTAAACTGTGTCTGTTTTCCCCAGAAAAAAGGCACTTGAGAGGTGACATGATTACTTTATATAAACATATTCAAGACCCATATACAGAGATGGCGGAAGCTCTGTTTATTCCTAGGAAATTGTTTGTGACAAGAGGTCACAATTTAAGACTGGACAAAAGGAGATTTAATATTCAGCAACTTAAACGTGTTTTCACTTGAATAGCAATCAAATTGTGGAACTCAGTGACTAAGGAGGTAGTAAATACCAGTACCTTAGATACTTTGAAAAATATGGGTTAGATCAATATGTCTAGAAACAGAATTCAGGGATATGATTGCTTCTGTTAAATGGGTCACCTTTTTAATGGAATTAATTCAAGCTCAATTGGAGTTTCTTTATTGTAAATCAAGTAGGATCTGTATAGGTTGAACTTGATGGACTTCTGTCTTCTTTTAACCTCATCTACTATGGTATTAAGTTACAAAATCATAGTGTGGCAACTTTTTGGAGTATTTTAAATGTTATTTTTACATGAGGTTAGAATATGGCTAAACATTCAAATATATATATATACTGTATATATATATATATACTTTTCAATGGGAGAGAATTTCAAAGATTTTTAAAGTTTGGTTGGGAAATTAAAATCTGACGTTAGTGTAGATGTTTTGCCATTTGAAAGGAATATGAAACTCTTTCTTTCATGTTTCAGACTGAGCATACAATTTTTTTTAAAAAACGTTCCTGTTTACTTCTAATATCTTATTTGCTTTGTTTTCTTGGTATAATTTGTTGAAAAGGATACCTAGGTAGGCTCAGGAACTATATGCTGATTGGTGTCTGCACAAATATATCTCTAATCATTGGCTTACCAATGTGTTCAGCTAGCTTCCGTAGTGCACTGCTACTTCTCAATAAAGGATACTAAGAGAATGAAGCAAAATTGATAATAGACGTCAATTGTAAAGTTGTTTAAAAGTGTATGCTTTAGCTGAATCAAGAAAGATACATTTTGAGTTTCACGTCCCTTTAATATTAACATAATTATTATCTCCTTGCTAAACTTGCAAACAAATTACAATAACTGTGAGCTGCATTAAAAACCCTATATCTAACATGATTAAACATTTTTTATAAAAAGATAATTATTTTAAAAAGAAAAACAAGTTTAAGTTTATGGACACTTAAAAGAGGACAATATTTGAATCTTAAAAACATGAGGGGAAAAAAGAAGCAAAACCCTATAACTAAGTACAGCGTAGCTACTCTTTACAGTGAGGTGATATCCAAAACCTAAAATACAAAATACAAAAAAAGAAAAAAGTAAAGGAGCGCCAATCACAACAGTCAGCTGTACAGATGAAAGATAAAATCAGTTTATAGACACAATAAATGATTCAGATGTAAATAGATGTTATAAATCTAAATAAAATGCAAATGAAATTTCAATACACACAATTTAATATGTACTTAAAAATATTATATATATATATATATATATATATATATATATATATATATATATATATATATATATATATATATATATATATATATATATATATATATATATATATATATATATATATATATATAAGAAATACTATGAACCACCAGTGGTTATGGGTATATATAAGGTTAAAACATTTCTATGATTAAAAACATTTCCAAATTTATGATTAAAAATAATGATTTAAGGGAAAAAAAAGGGATACTGCTCAGGAATTAGTCCAGTTAGGTTTCTCAAACTTAGTTATAGGAAAAAACAAGTTAAACCATTTGTTCCTTTACTTTTTTCTTTTTTTTTTCTTTCTTTGAATCTTAAATACATATTTAGATCTTCAGAAAATATCTTAGGAGATAAAGTATGTCTGTTTTTAAGAATGTGTCTTCTATGGCCCTGTAATATGTCAACGCTTCCTAAGCTTCTTTTCCTCCAGGACTTGCCAAAGAGTTTTGTGCAGCTTCAAACAATGCCTATTATTTCTACTCTATTGGTCTGAATAAACCATTTATAGCCGTGAATGCTGCAATTTTTTTTCCTTTCATATTCCTTTGTTATTGAGCGAGCGTGACTCTAAAGTAGCCTACAACTAATTTTCTTTTCTGAGGTCATTATGCATTTTGAACAAAGTGAATTATAATGTGGCCAGAATAAGGCTCAGGGTGAATTTTGTGTGGAATAACTAAGACAATTGAATTATTATGTTTCTTTTATAAATGCTTCATAGCAAAATAAATAAATTATAATTTTATTTTATTATTATTATACTTTATTTATAAAGTGCCAGCGTATTCCTCAACTCTGTCCATGGGTACAATTGTACAAAACTTGTAAGAGACAAGACAAAATTTGACATATTACATAAGGAATTTAGTGCCCTATTCCCGTGGAAACTTACAATATAGAAGACTGTTTTAAATGTAAACCACCAATATGATCATCATAAAAGTACCAAAGAAAACTTGATACGTAGAAATATGTCAAATATGAGACACTAGAAAAAAATAGTAAATAAAGGCTTGTTAGGCATAATGATAATGGAAAGAATTGTTATCTCAGGACTTGTAAAATATGATGCCTCATAAAATAGGCCTGGCACTAATATTTATGAGCTATGAATTGCCTTCTGCCACACTTCTCTGGTTGCATTTCAAAGGAGGTACTGATTCTGTGCTGCACCAAGATATGAAATGCATGCAGCATTATGGGAACTACAATATATATTAGACCAGGGGTAATTCAAAGCATGATACTAGAGCCTGCAGGGAACCCAAACATATGCATAACTGCAACATGTGCAGTGTTCTCCACAAAATATGTTGCCAGGCAGGTGGCATTATAAAGTTTCTAATATTATACCCTCTTCTGCTATCCAAAGCACAAAATTAATTGCATAATTTAACATAAATTAAATTTATTTAACAATTTGTGTAATAAACATTGAAAATATTTTATTAGGTAATTTTAGCTCAATATGAGCTAAAATTTTAGTTGGGTGGTCAGTTAAAAAAAAGTCATGGGGAGAACTCTGATTTGTGTTTAAGGCAATCAATAGGTTAAAAGGGACATCAATTGTTACCTTTCTGGGTTTTTTCTGTATGTCAATACTGATTTTTAATGTTGTGTTAAAAATATAAGGGCTAGATTACAAGTTTAGTGCTAATTATCGCTCCTGCTCGTGCGCTAACTGCTCTAAACTTCGGCTTTTTGCTGGCATAGGATACTGCGCGTATTAAATGTTGAAAGTAAAACGTTTTCACTTGCATGCTTACCTGATGTGTGCAAAAAAGCCGAAGTTACAATATTGCAATTGCGTTAAAGTATTCTCTTATTGACTTCAATGGAGCGGGAAAAGTGGGAAAAAAACAACCCACACGCGCACAAACCCGATCACATTTTCTCAAGTGTGCTAACCCGACATGAAAATATGACTATTTCACATTCCAATGTTCTTCACATATCAGAATATATTCTATTTATTCATAAATACATATTTCTACATCTATCTGATGGTATTTTGATAACGTTACACTTCTATTTACAGTATTAAAAAGTCTATTTTACATATAAAGTAAGAGAAAGTGAATGTTTAATGTCCCTTTTAATCATTAGAGGGTCAGGCTAGTCAAAATTAATCTTTCATGATTCAGATAAGGCATGCAACTTTCCAATTTACTGTTATCATCAAATTTGCTTTGTTCTCTTGTTATTATTTGTTGAAAGCTAAATCTAGGTAGGCTCATATGCTAGTTTCTAAGTCTTTGAAGGCGGCATTTTACCTTAGTGCTTTTTGACAGTTTTTCACTCCTAGACAGTGCTAATTTATGTGTGCTATAAAGATAACATTCTGCTTACAACCGTGTTACTTATGAGTCAGCACTGATTGGCTAAAATGTAAGTCTGTTAAAAGATCTGAAAAAATGGGTCACTCTGCAGAGGCTTATATACAAGCTAATCACAGAGATAAAAAACAAAATTTATGCTTACCTGATAAATGTATTTATTTCCGGATATGGTGAGTCCACGGCTTGAGTAATTACTGTTGGGAATATCACTCCTGGCCAGCAGGAGGAGGCAAAGAGCACCACAGTTAAACTGCTAAGTATCACTTCCTTACCCACAACCCCCAGTCATTCGACCGAAGGGAAATGGAGAAAAAGGAGTAACACAAGGTGTAGAGGTGCCTGAGGTTATAGTCAAAAGAACATCTGTCTTAAAATAAAGGGTGGGGCCGTGGACTCACAATATCCGGAAAGAAAGAAATTTATCAGGTAAGCATAAATTTTGTTTTTCTTTCCTAAGATATAGTGAGTCCACACCTTGAGTAATTACTGTTGGGAACCAATACCCAAGCTAGAGGACACAGATAAATAGGGAGGGACAAGAAAGGCAGTCCTAAACAGAAGGCACCACCGCTTGAAGAACCTTTCTCCCAAAAAACAAAAAAGCTCAGCCGAGGCAAAAATATAAAATTTGGAAACTTTGAAAAAAATATGTAGAGAAGGTCAAGGGGAATATGTATCAAGCTGTCAACTATGTTGCATTCGCCGGCATCAATACACTCGCCTAACATCGCCAAACATTGCGGTCACGGATCTCAATACGATCTCTATATTTATAAACAAAAGCCGTCAAAAACACGTTCACCAAGTACGGGGCGATGAGCATCGGACTGTTGTTAACTAGCAGTCATCGATGACGCTGCTATTCGTAATTTTCCCAACTTTTTTTATAACATGTCCCTAAACGCCGCCACTATACTAAAATGTTTAACCCCTATCCCGCCGCTCCCTGACACAGCTGCAACCTAAATAAAGTTATTAACCCCTAATCCGCCGCTCCCTTGGGTTTTTATTTGAGGGGGTTGGTTGGGTGGTGGGCTTTACTGTTGGTGGTGTTGTATTTTTTTTACAGGTAAAAGAGCTGATATCTTTGGGGCAATGCCCCACAAAAGGCCCTTTTAAGGGCCATTGGCAGTTTATTGTAGGCTAGGGGGGGTTTTATTTGGGGGGGGGCTTTTTTATTTTGATAGGGCTTTTAGATTAGGTGTAATTCTTTTTTATTTTTGATAATTTGGTTTGTTATATTTCATAATTTAATGTTTGTTTGTTTTTGTAACTTAGTGTTAGTTTTTTGTAATTATTACTTTTAATAAGGTTTAATAGTATATTTATATAATTTTAGTAGGGTTAGGTTTTTTTCATATGTAATTTATTTAATTTAATTAGTAGTTTAATGTAATTGTAGTATAATAGTCAGGGTAGGTTAATTAATAGTTTAAAATTAGTTTCTTCTAATTCTACAGGTAAGTTTTAATTTATTTCAAGATAGGGATGTTATAATTTTAATTTAAAGTTACGGGGTTGTTAGGTTTAGGGGTTAATAGCTTAAAGGGATACTGAACCCAAATTTTTTCTTTCGTGATTCAGATAGAGCATGACATTTTAAGCAACTTTCTAATTCACTCCTATTATCAAATTTTCTTCATTCTTTTGGTATCTTTATTTGAAATGCAACAATGTAAGTTTAGATGCCGGCCCATTTTTGGTGAACAACCTGGGTTGTCTTTGCTGATTAGTGGATAAATTCATCCACTAATAAAAAAGTGCTGTCCGGAGCACTAAACCTAAAAAAAAGCTTAGATGCCTTCTTTTTCAAATAAAGATAGCAAGAGAATGAAGAAAAATAATAGGAGTAAATTAGAAAGTTGCTTAAAATTGCATGCTCTATTTGATCACAAAAGAAAAAATTTGGGTTCAGTGTCCCTTTAATTTAGTTTTTGGCAATGTGGGGGGCTGACGGTTTAGGGGTAAATAGGTTTAGTTAGTGGTGGTGATGTGGAAGGCCAGTGGTTTAGGGGTTAATAAGTTTATTTATGTTGCGGCCGGGTCGGGAAGCGGCAGAATAGGGGTTAATAACATTATGTAGGTGGCAGCGATGTCGGGGGCGACAGATTAGGGGTGTTTAGACTCGGGGTATATGTTAGGGTGTTAGGTGTAAACATAACTTTTTTTCTACTATAGAAATCAATGGGGTATGCTTCATTCTCTTGCAGCATCGAACATAAGATTTCTGTGCTCTTTATACTCCCATTGATTTCTATGGCATCAGCAGCCTCAAGGGTGGCGGATTGAAAACCAGGTACGCTGCGTCCGAATAGCCGTGAGCGTACCTGTGAAAAGTTTGATGAATGGGAAAAAGTGTCAAATAGAGCCGAATGTGTATTCGGAACATCTGTAATGACGTATGCATCGATCTGCGTCGGATTGAGACCGGCGGATCATTTGTTACGTCACAAAATTTCAACATTTGCCGGTCTTGAAGCTGTGATAACTAGGTTGGATCAATCTCTTAACAATTACGATGCGGAATTCCGACGTATTTGCGGTTGACACTTTGATAGATAGGCCCCCAAGTTGCAGCCTTGCAAATTTGTTCCACAGAAACTCCACCTTTGAAAGCCCAAGAAGAGGAAACAGCTCTTGTGGAATGAGGCGTAATTCTCTCAGGAGGCTGCTGTCTAGCAGTCTCATAAGCCAAACAAATTATACTTCGTAACCAAAAAGAAAGAGTACTAGCAGTAGCTTTCTTACCTTTATGTTTCCCAGAGAATTAGACAAAGACGTCAGAGGACTGGCGAAAATCCTTAGTCGCCTGTAAGTAGAATTTAAGAGCACTTACAACATCCAAATTGTTTAACAAACGTTCTTTGGAAGAAGTAGGATTAGGACACAGAGAGGGAACAACAATTTCCTGATTGATATTTCTATTAGAAACAACTTTAGGAAGATAACCTAACAGTACGAAGAACCGCCTTATCGGCATGAAAAATAGAATAAGGGAAATCATAATGCAGAGCTGAGAGTTCCGAGACTCTTCGAGCAGAAGAGATAGCAACAAGAAACAAAACCTTCCAAGATAACACCTTAATGTCTATAGAATGCAATGGCTCAAACTGAGTCAGCTGTAAAACTTTAAAAACAAGGTTAAGGTTTCAAGGAGGAGCAACAGACTTAAAGAAAGGCCTGATTTTGACCAAGGCCTGACAAAAAGATTGCACATCTGGCACATCCGCCAAGCATTTATGTAGTAACACTGATAAAGCAGAAATCTGACCCTTCAGGGTACTGACTGACAATCCCTTCTCCCGGCCTTCCTGAAGAAAAGATAAAAATCTAGGAATTCTAATTCTACTCCAAGAGTAGCCCTTAGATTCACACCAATAAAGATATTTACGCCATATCTTATGGTAAATCTTTCTAGTAACAGGCTTGCAAGCCTGAATCATGGTCTCAATGACAACTCAGAAAAAACGCGCTTAGACAGAATTAAGCGTTCAAGCTCCAAGCAGTCAGCTTCAGAGAAATTAGATTTGGATGAAGGAAGGGACCCTGAATCAGGAGGTCCTTCCTCAGACGTAGTGTCCAAGGTGGGAGAGATGACATCTCCACTAGGTCTGCAAACCAGATCCTGCAAGGCCACACAGGGGCTATTAGAATCAAAGACGCCCTTTCCTGTTTGATATGAGCAATGACTAGTGGAAGGAGAGCAAACGGAGGAAACAGGTATGCCAGCCTAAAAACCCAAGGAACCGCCAGAGCATCTATCAGAACGGCCTGCGGATATCTTGACCTTGAACCGTACCTTGGAAGCTTGGCATTCTGATGGAACGCCATCAGATCTAAATTCGGCACCCCCCATTTGAAGACTAAGCTGGAAAACACCTCCAGATGGAGTTCCCACTCCCCGGGATGAAAAGTCTGTTTGCTCAGAAAATCTGCATCCCAGTTGTCTACTCCTGGAATGTGGATGGCTAAGGAACTCTGATTCCTCCCTGGTGATTGATGTAAGCCACAGAGGTTATGTTGTCTGACCTGATAAACTGGGCTGAGGACAACTGAGGCCAAGCCAATAGAGCATTGTAAATCGCCCTCAACTCCAAGATGTTGATGGGAAGAGCAGACTCCTCTAGAGTCCAAAGGCCCTGAGCTTTTAACAAGTTCCAGACTGCTCTCCAGGCCAGCAGGCTGGCGTCCATGGCCACGATCACCCAGGAAGGTCTCTGAAAGCATCTGCCCTGAGACAGATGTTCCTGAGAAATCCACCACAGGAGAGAGTCCGTTGACGATTGATCTAACTCTATTCTCTGAGATAGATCCGCATGGTCGCCATTCCATTGACTGAGCATGCACAACTGGAGAGCTCTCAAAAGGAAACTAGCAAAAAGAATGATGTCCATGGAAGCCACCATCAGTCCGATTACCTCCATACATTGAGCCACTGAAGGATAAGCAGTAGCCTTAAGAGAGAGGGGCAAGAGGAAATGATTTTGTTTTTTCTGACCTCTGTCAAAAAAAGCTTCATCAATAGAGAATCTTTTATGGTCCCTAAGAACACTACTCTTGTATAAGGGGAAAGGGAGTTTTTTTCCAGATTCCCATTCCATCCGTGGGAACGAAGAAAAGACAACAATATCTCTGTGTGAGGATTTTATTGTTGAAAAGATGGTGCCAGGACCAATATGCCGTCTAGGTAGGGTGCCACAGCAATTCCACAAGAACGGATCACTGCCAAAAGAGCCCCCAGAACCTTTGAAAAAATTCTGGGAGCCATGGCTAGACCAAATGGAAGGGCCACAAACTGGAAATGTTTGTCCAGAAAGGCAAATCTCAGGAAACTGTGATGGTCCCTGTGAAAAGGAACATGAAGATACGCATCCTTTAGGTCTATGGTTGTCATGAACTGACCCTCTTGTACTAAAGGAAGAATAGAGCGTATAGTCTCCATCTTGAAGGATGGAACTTTGAGAAACTTGTTTAGACACTTCAAGTCTAGAATGGGACTGAAAGTTCTCTCTTTTTTGGGAACCACAAATAGGTTAGAGTAGACCCTATTCCTGCACTGGAACTGGAACTATCACTCTCAGGGAGGAAAGATGTTGTATACATTTCAAGACCGCCTCTCTTTTTATCTGGTCTGCAGGTAATCTTGAGAGATGGAATCTGCCTCTGGGAGGAAAAGTCTTGAATTCCAATTTGTAACGCTGGGATACTATGTCCACAGTCCAGGGATCTGGGACATCTCTTATCCAGGCTTGAGAGAACTGAGAAAGTCTGCCCCCACCTGATCCGATCCCGGATCAGGGGCAAACCCTTCATGCTGATTTGGAATCAGCTGTGGGTTTCTTTGATTGTTTCCCCTTGTTCCAAGACTGATTGGGTTTCCAAGAAGACTTGGATTGTTCCTGCTTGGAAGAAGGGGAAGGCTTTCCTCTGAAGTTACGAAAGGAATGAAAATTACTCTGACGTCCTTTAGACCTATTCTTATCTTGAGGTAGAAAAGACCCTTTTCCACCCATAATATCAGAGATAATTTCTGCTAAACCAGGTCCAAACAAGGTTTTGTAAGGAATCGCCAGAAGCTTGACTTTTGGGGAAATGTCCGCAGACCAAGATTTCAACCATAACGCCCTGTGGGCTAGGACAGTGAAACTAGAAGTTTTAGCTCATAGTCTAACAACCTGTAAAATGGCATCTGCAATAAAGGAATTGGCCAACTTAAGAGCTTTAATCCTATCTTGAATTTCATCCAAGGAAGTCTCTACTTGAAGAGAATCAGACAAGGCGTCGAACCAATAAGATGCCGCACTAGTCATGGTGGCAATACACACCGCAGGTTGCCATTGGAGGCCTTGATGAACATAAATGTTTTTCAAATAAGCCTCCAGCTTCTGGTTTATCTGATCCTTAAAAGAGCAGCTATCCTCAATAGGAATAGTGGTTCTCTTAGCCAGAGTGTGAATGGCCCCTTCAACTTTGGGTACAGTATACCAAGGGGCTTTAATGGAGTATTCTTAAAAATGGGAGACAGGGAAAAAGACACCTCTGTTTTTTCCCATTTCTGTGAGATAATCTCCCTGGCACAGTTCGGCACAGGAAAAACCTCCAAAGTGGAAAGTTCATCAAAGAAACTATTAAGTTTACTAGATTTCTTAGGAGTGACAACGACAGGGGTATCGGAGTCATCTAAAGTAGCTAAAACCTCCTTTAACAATACACAAAGGTGTTCAAGCTTAAATCTGAAGAATACCACCTCAGTCTCAGAAGAAGGAATTATACTGTCCGAATCTGAGATTTCACCCTCAGAAAGTCCCGATGTATCTTCCTCATCAGACTTATGAGAAAGGACAACTTGGGAAGCAGAACTGAGGACAAGCACCTTACTTTCTGAATTTCTAGATTTCCTCTTGCATTTTCCCTGTAATCCGGGAATGGCAGCTAATGCTGCAGATACTGCTGAAGATACCTGGGCAGCCATTTCTGCTTTTAAATAAACTCCACTAGGAGTTATAGAGGAACCGCAGGGCACTGCATGTGATGCCGTTGAGGCTTGGGGCGTAGCAGGAGAAAGCTGAGGTATTATTTTAACAGCATCATCTTGAGAGACATTAGGTTAGAAAATTTTACCTTTATTTTGCAAGGTTTTCTTGACACATGAAGAACAAAATTGCATAGGAGCTGCAATTTGTGCATCTAAACATAATAAGCATAAATTCATGAGAGCAGGCTCTTGCTCCATATCAGACATGTTGAGAAACAGTAAATAAATGTGTATAGATAAGTTTCAAAGATTTAAATATTCAATTAAAATAAGCCAAGGAAAAAATACACTTTAAATTTTATCCCAAATTATGATCGATCCCCAGCTAAAATTATGTGAGAAAAGTTAAGAAAAAACATTTAATAAACATCAAATAAACTTCTAAAATACCCCTCAGACAACCCCACACCTCAATTACTGAGGTGTCTTACCGCTACCAATTAAGACTGGATCACCCAGAAATGGAGAAAAACTACTTTTTCCTCAGAAACGTTATGAAGTAAAGCCGGTCATGTGACCGCAACTGCCGAGCTCAAATGACTGCTGCGACACAGAGAGGCACTACTTCCTGGTACACTGAGTACCAGAAATAACCGTTTTTTCAAACATGACAGTTTAAAATGTTGCATTGTTTTATTTTAAAGCAAAGGGCAAATGAATAAGCTGCTGAAATAGAAAATTCAGCCTTACTTTCAGTTTAAACTTGTATTGTTTTATCAAGTAAATATGTGTCAGAAAATAAAGCCTAATAAAAACATTTTACCCTTTCTTTATAAAAGAGTTTAAATGTTAGTCTCAAACATGCTACAGTGCCTGCTTCATGCCCCAGTGTAACCCATACAACAGGATTATCTATGTCCCAATAAAAAAGCAGTGTCTTTTAATTTGTTAAGTGCATGGTCTCCCCAACTGGAAGAAAAAGCACTTACCAGCTCCGCTGTCCGGCAGTTACAAGGTATGAGAGGACAAAGTTTCTCACAGAGACCTTTGAAAAAGAAAGAACAGAGTAGCCAACTCTGGCTTTCTAAACTAGGGCAGCAATTGTTAGGAAAACGCAGTAAGTACCTCTTTACAAGTTCCTAACTGCTTTAAAGCCACCACTACCCGACTGCAAGGAATGACGTGCAATACGGCTATACCCTAAAACTTGCTTGTAGATTAAATCAAATTTTTTCTTCAAACACCTAAACTTCACCTCCTACATACACCGAAGGCAAAATGACTGAGGGTTGTGGGTAAGGGAGTGATACTTAGCAGTTTAACTGTGGTGCTCTTTGCCTCCTCCTGCTGGCGAGGAGTTATATTCCCAACAGTAATTACTCAAGCCGTGGACTCACCATATCTTAGGAAAGAAGTATATTAATATAACTGTGTTGGTTATGCAATACCGCGGAATAGGTAATAACAGAATTTATGCTTACCTGATAAATTACTTTCTCCAACGGTGTGTCCGGTCCACGGCGTCATCCATTACTTGTGGGAATATTCTGTTCCCCAACAGGAAATGGCAAAGAGCACAGCAAAAGCTGTCCATATAGCCCCTCCTTGGCTCCGCCCCCGATTTTCTATCTTTTGAAGCAATAAAAATTCTGGAGTATACTGTCGCTTTAATTAATGGGTTATACGGCAGAGATGTAACCCCATAATTGACCATTTGCATATGTAATCAATGAATTGGTTTAACTACATTTATGTTTTCTAGCCATCAACAGATTGAAATCACTGCTGCTAGTTTAAGCAGTAGTATTTTAACCCTTTGATTGTATATGTGCCTATCAATCAAGAGTTTAATTTACTTTTTCACGTGTGTTGTTGACTTATTCCAAATACTAGTGTATTTTGGTTAGTCAAGGTGTTAAATCACTGCTGCAAATGTAATATGCACAGGTTATTATACCACTTTGTTGTCCATGTTTGTCTATGGTAATCAATGGGTTAATTATAGTTGAATCTAGCAATCAAGGAATTAAATCACTGCTGCATGTATGATATACATTAGTGACATACCCTCCAACATTGTGTCCGAGTGTCAGTGATGGAGTTAAATCACTGATTTAAATGTTCACACACATACACAAACGTACATTAATAATGTGTGATCTCTTATATTATTAGTATTCTCTTTAGCTTCTTGTCAGTTTCAGAATTAGAAACTCCCTTATTGTCTACTCATACAATGAAACTGTATTCATGCCTTGTAGATGATTTTAATTTTGTATCCAGTAATACACAAGTATAACAAATGTTTGGGATTTGAGGATGTTATACAATTAAAAAAATTTTTTTATTTTTTTTTAAATATTTTATTTTTGTAATCATTTTACGTACAATAAATGCAATTATAACAACCACGTGCAAGTGGTTAAAAGTAGGACAGACAACAAGTAACAGTCATCATGAGTTAGTTTTCAGAGGTATTTCCCATGTTGCTCTAAGCATTAAGTTTTTTTGTTTTTTTTTAAATCGATATTGTGATCTTGGGTAGTTCCTGGGATTCACTATATTGTTCTGAGAAATGTGTGAGCACACCCAAGCTGTCCACAATAATGCGCAACATAGGATTTAGCTATCCCCCAAGGGTGAGGGAGGAATCAAGACTTAGTTAATGAAAACTTGTCACCGGCTGCCCCGCCCATTACATCAAATAGCAAACAGGTCATTGACCAATTAAACTATAAAAAGTAACCAAGATATAAAAAGGAGTATAGGAAGAAAGAAGAAAAGTAAAAGAGAAAAGGGGATCTCACATAATTGTGCCCTGATTATTTGCTATATTTATGAAGTGTTATTAAAGAAAAGGGGGGGAGATCTATGCATGCATCTATCTAACATATGTGAAGGATTCCCAAAGGAACTGCATATCATGGAATAATGTCAGTTGGCCTAACTTGAAATAGTAAAATCTTTCCATTATCAGATTTTTATTAACCAAGTTTTTCCATTCTAGTATGGTTGGGAGTCTGGTTGATTTCCACATTTTCGGAATTAACTGGTTGGCTGAGTTGAGCATGATTTGAAATAGATTCCTTCTTATTTTACATGTGATTGCAGGTGCGTGGTTAAGCATTATGATTTCTGGGTTGGGTTGTATGTGTGTGCCTAACACTGTGTTGATGTCTTTAAAAACTTCCGTCCAGTATTTTTTGATGTCACCGCATTCCCACCATAAGTGTGATATATGGCCCTCTTGAACACAGCCTCTCCAACATAAACCCGAAGATTTTTTGTATATAAATTTAATTCTAGCTGGTGTCATATACCATCTCATAAATATTTTAATGTTTGTTTCCTTTGCGTGAGCAGAGTGACCTGAACGAGCTAAATTTGCAAATCTTCGACACCAGGTTTTGGAGGCTATGTTTGTGTTAAGTTCCCTGTCCCATCGTTTGGTGTATGATGGCAGGTGTGGAAAGGTATTGGATAAGATAATTTTATATATTTTAGATATCACCCGAGTTGTCTCTTTTTTTGGAATGCAAAGTTGTTCGAACGCAGATAGGGGACGTGTTAGATCTTTTGTGTACTTATGTGATGTTATGTAGTGTCGTAATTGGTGGAATCTGAACCAAGAGGTCAAGAAAGGATGCTCCAGCGTTTCAAGTTGTTGCTTAGATTTAACCTTGCTTGTGGAATCTGTCAGAAGGTATATGGGAAGGTGTTGCATAAGGTCTAGCTGGTGACAGTGTTCTTGATGTAGACCTGGTGAAAATTCTGAATTGTTTAATAAGGTGGTAAGTGGGGAGTATCTAGAGGTAATTTTATTTTGTGGGATACACACTTTCCTCCAATCCGACCATGTCTCATTGGTGATAGAGGAGGATGATATTAAATGTTTATTAAAAAATGTTGGGTTCCAACTTATGGTGCTTAGAGTCTGAGCGAAAGCGATACAAGCGGAGAGCGGGTAGAAAGCACCGCAAGAAAGGCACCGGTCAGGAAATCCAACCGGAGGGGCGGAGGACATCAGAGGAATCGACAGTAGTGAACATATCTGGAGTCACACTGGATGATGGTGAGCTAGCACTCCTCAATAGAGGACTTTCGTTTTGCCCAAGCAAACAGACTGACTTTTTTGAAATAAATAAAGATCTGAATAGGTTCTACAGGAACATTAAATTGAGAGTACAATTTGGTGATGTGAGTGCAAAGCATAATACCCCCGATAAAGATTCTGGGAATTGGACTCTTAAAAAGTTGGGTCTATGGAAAAAGAGTAATTATACACCATTAATCCATAACGATAGTATAAATACGTTTATACAACTTGTGAATTTAGACGTAAATAAATTACAACACCAGGTCCTTAGAGATGGTAAGAAGGTAAAAAGTAATGTAAATAATGTTGAAAAGAAAGCATTACAGTCCTTTCAGGGTAAATTGAAAAATGTTATCCTGAAGGGAGCCGATAAGGGAGGGGCATCTGTGGTTATCGATAGACAGTACTACATTAGGGAAATCAGACAACAACTGGATGACCCTGAAACATATAAGAAATTGTCACAAAATCCTGTTCATAGGATACAAAAAGAATTATTGGCCTGCCTGGAGAGGGCAGTAAAGGTTGGGGTGATTGACTTAAAATTGAGAGATTTTTTATACAATAAGTCACCAAGAACACCGGTTTTTTATACTATACCAAAGATTCACAAAAACCTTGCTGCTCCTCCAGGCAGGCCAATTATTTCCAGTATAGATTCTGCCTTTTCTAATGTATCTATTTTTATTGACAAATTGTTGCAGCCTGAGGTCGTAAAATGTAGTTCATACATCAAAGACACAGGTGATTTTTTGCAAAAGGTGAGAGAATTGCATTTACCTAGCGACCGCTTTGTATTGTATACATTAGACGTTAAAAGCCTCTATACCTGCATAAAGCATGAGACAGGTATGGGGGTTATTAAGAAAATTTTACATGTAAATGGGGGTTATACCCCACAACAAAATGTTTTCATAGAAGAATTATTGGGCTTGATTCTGTACTGGAATTACTTTATGTTTCAGGATGATTGGTATATACAGATAAGAGGTACTGCCATGGGGTCCAACGTGGCCCCATCATACGCCAATTTATTTATGAGCATGATTGAAGAGAATATAGTTTATGAAAATAAATGGTTTAAAGACTATGGAGGAGCCTGGTGGCGCTTCATAGACGATATATTTGGCGTATGGTGGGGCCCCGTGGACTCCCTGGTTCAATTTGTAACAGACCTTAATTCTTCTGTGAGAAATTTGGAATTTACACTGAATTACAGTGAGGAGAGTATCATGTTTTTGGACACTAGAGTGTATAAGAAAGGTCCTAAATTGGAATTTGATTTATATTCAAAAGAAACAGATAGGAATACATTGCTAGAATTGAATAGTTTACATCCACGTCATTTGGTAGAATCCTTACCTAAGAGTCAGTTGATGAGAGTCCACCGTATCGTGTCAGAGACAGATAATCTAAATAAAAGGATTAAAGAAATGCAAGAAAAATTCCGCAATAGAGGTTACCCCCAACATGTATTAGATAAGTGCAGCAATAACCTTACCACTAATAAAGATCATAAGGAGAAGAACAAGAGAATGATTTTTACATCACAGTTTAGTGCCCATGGGAGGCAAATAGCTAAAATCATTAATAAACATTGGCCTATTTTACAGAGGTGTAATAATGACATTGTTGAATTTAAAGAGAGACCAATTATGGCCTATAAAAGGGTAAAGAATTTGAGGGACTACTTTGTGAAGTCTGACATAGGACCAGCTAAGCAGTTACAGCAGAGTCATTTAACTAAGAAGAATATAGGATGTTATCCTTGTTTAGGATGCATTAGTTGTAATTCAGTAATAAGGGGCAAAGAGTTTGTTCACCCTAGGAGTGGTAAAAGGTACACTATTAGGAATTTCTTCACTTGCGACACCACATATGCAATTTATTTAATTAAGTGTCCGTGTTCCCTCATCTATATTGGAGAGACGGTAAGAAAAGTGAAAGATAGGCTTAGCCAGCACCGCTCCAATATTAGATGTGGGAACAGGGAGGCACCTGTATCCAATCATTTCCTAGAGAAAGGACACAGTATCAGTCAGCTCCGATGGCAGGTTATAGACTATGTGGGTCCGCAGAGAATGGGTGGTGACCGTGAGAAAATATTGAAACAAAAAGAAATGCATTGGATTCATAGATTGGGATCATTAGTACCACATGGTATGAATAGGGACTTTGATTGGTCAGTCTTTTGGTGAAGAATAGGTTTAATTAAATTTGATTTATAATGGTATGTAGATATGTAGTACTGTCATCAGGGTTAGTTATCACTGCTTTAAATGTTGTAGGATAGTATGTCTGCTGTAAAAATGTTTAAACTATGTATCTCTAACAAAAAGTATCTTGTTGTAAATTGTATAAATTTTGAAAGTTTGAAGAGTAAGATATTTTGTGCAGCAGGTGGCGCTCAAGAGTAAAATGTATTGGCGCCAAGATAACTGTTTAAAAGAACCACCTCTGAGTATTGTATGTATAGCATGATTAAGTGACAGTAGTCACGAAACGTCGCTCTATCTTTTGTCAATAAAGATACTTTTTAAGCAAATTGTGCTGTGGACATTCCCATGTTGCATATTGTTATAGTGGAATTGGGCAGATTTCCACGGTCGACACGAGCACAGTATTTTGCCTGGCAGCTGTTCTACATATTGCTGAGGAGTGCTTAGTTCATGGGGAGAAGCCAATGCGTTCTCAATTTGTATCCACCTTCTAGAGTTAGGGCCTTCAGCTCTGCACCAGTCAGAGATCCTCTGTAGAGAGATCGCCAGTTTTTTAGGACAGCAGGTGCGGAACACCTAACCCTCCCTCGCTGGGTAGTTTAAATAATGTGTGTTTATTTATTCGTGGGGGCCTGCGTCTCCAAATGTAATCATTAATTATTTTTTGTAGTATGGCTATATCTTTTTGAATTCCTGCTATTGGAACTGTTTGTAGGATGTATAAGGCTTTTGGTAATAGAGTCATTTTTACGGCCTGGATTCTGCCTAACCACGATATGTTTTTTGGGAGCCAGGTGTTTGTGAGGGTTTGGAATTCTGAGATAAGACCACCATAATTATATTTGCGTAATTCTGATTTATCTGGGGTTATGTGTATTCCGAGGTACTTTAAATATTTTGTCTGTTGTTTGAGGGGGCATGAAGACCTTAAGACTTCTAAGGAATGTTGTGCTAGTCCAATGGGTAAGTATTCCGATTTAGTCATATTTACTAGGAAGTTGGACACAGTTCCGAATTGAGTTAATTCTGAGATGGCTATTGGTAAGGAAGTATGGGGGTCAGTTAGAGTCAAGAGGATATCATCCGCGAATATGGCTAGTTTATGTGATTGTTCTCTAATGTCAATTCCTTTAATTTGCTTATTTATTCTTATTTTAATGGCTAATGGTTCTAGGGAGAGAATAAAAAGGAGTGGAGAAAGGGGGCAGCCATACAATTAAAAATTTTATTTGACAAAAGCACAACATTAAAGGATTACTTTCTGTTATAATTTTTAAGCTAAACAACTAACATATTAAAGTTAATAAACATTAATTAAAACCTACTGACCTATATTTTCTCCAAAACGAAGTTTCATAACGTTCTAAAAGTTATATATTTTATTCGCCGATGATGTCACGTTATCCTGCCCACTATTTTCAGCACTGCATGTTCAAAATACTTAAACCAATAACTTTGACCTAGATTTGGAGTTTGGCGGTAGCCGTGAAAACCAGCGTTAGAGGCTCCTAACGCTGGTTTTAGGCTACCGCCGGTATTTAGAGTCACTCAAAATAGGGTCTAACGCTCACTTTTCAGCCGCGACTTTTCCATACCGCAGATCCCCTTACGTCAATTGCGTATCCTATCTTTTCAATGGGATCTTCCTAACTCCGGTATTTAGAGTCGTTTCTGAAGTGAGCGTTAGACAACGACAAAACTCCAGCCGCAGGAAAAAAGTCAGTAGTTAAGAGCTTTCTGGGCTAACGCCGGTTCATAAAGCTCTTAACTACTGTACTCTAAAGTACACTAACACCCATAAATTACCTATGTACCCCTAAACCGAGGTCCCCCCACATCGCCGCCACTCGATTAATTTTTTTTAACCCCTAATCTGCCGACCGCCACCTACGTTATCCTTATGTACCCCTAATCTGCTGCCCCTAACACCGCCGACCCCTGTATTATATTTATTAACCCCTAATCTGCCCCCCACAACGTCGCCGCCAGCTACCTACACTTATTAACCCCTAATCTGCCGTCCGCACGCCGCCGCCAGCTACATTATCCCTATGTACCCCTAATCTGCTGCCCCTAACACCGCCGACCCCTATATTATATTTATTAACCCCTAATCTGCCCCCCACAACGTCGCCTCCACCTGCCTACACTTATTAACCCCTAATCTGCCGAGCGGACCTGAGCGCTACTATAATAAAGTTATTAACCCCTAATCCGCCTCACTAACCCTATAATAAATAGTATTAACCCCTAATCTGCCCTCCCTAACATCGCCGACACCTAACTTCAATTATTAACCCCTAATCTGCCGACCGGAGCTCACCGCTATTCTAATAAATGTATTAACCCCTAAAGCTAAGTCTAACCCTAACACTAACACCCCCCTAAGTTAAATATAATTTAAATCTAACGAAATAAATTAACTCTTATTAAATAAATTATTCCTATTTAAAG
Source organism: Bombina bombina (assembly GCF_027579735.1). Classification (NCBI taxonomy): domain Eukaryota; kingdom Metazoa; phylum Chordata; class Amphibia; order Anura; family Bombinatoridae; genus Bombina; species Bombina bombina. The sequence continues at coordinate 890,395,335 of NC_069499.1, read as the reverse complement.
CTAAATACTTACCTGTAAAATAAATCCTAATATAGCTACAATATAAATTATATTTATATTATAGCTATTTTAGGATTTATATTTATTTTACAGGTAACTTTGTATTTATTTTAACCAGGTACAATAGCTATTAAGAACTATTTAATAGCTAAACTAGTTAAAATAATTACAAATTTACCTGTAAAAGAAATCCTAACCTAAGTTACAAATAAACCTAACGCTAGACTATCAATAAATTAATTAAATAAACTACCTACAATTACCTACAATTAACCTAACACTACACTATCAATAAATTAATTAAATACAATTCCTACAAATAAATACAATTAAATAAACTTGCTAAAGTACAAAAAATAAAAAAGAACTAAGTTACAAAAAATAATAAAATATCTACAAACATAAGAAAAATATTACAACAATTTTAAACTAATTACACCTACTCTAAGCCCCCTAATAAAACAACAAAGCCCCCCAAAATAAAAAATGCCCTACCCTATTCTAAATTACTAAAGTTAAAAGCTCTTTTACCTTACCAGCCCTGAACAGGGCCCTTTGCGGGGCATGCCCCAAGAAGTTCAGCTCTTTTGCCTGTAAAAAAAAAACATACAATACCCCCCCCAACATTACAACCCACCACCCACATACCCCTAATCTAACCCAAACCCCCCTTAAATAAACCTAACACTAAGCCCCTGAAGATCATCCTACCTTGTCTTCACCTCACCAGGTATCACCGATCCGTCCTGGCTCCAAAATCTTCATCCAACCCAAGCGGGGGTTGGCGATCCATCATCCGGTGCCTGAAGAGGTCCAGAAGAGGCTCCAAAGTCTTCATCCTATCCGGGAAGAAGAGGCGATCCGGACCGGCAACCATCTTGATCCAAGCGGCATCTTCTATCTTCATCCGATGACGACCGGTTCCATCCTGAAGACCTCCACCGCGGACCCATCTTCTTCCGGCGACGTCCAACTGCAGAATGACGGTTCCTTTAAGGGACGTCATCCAAGATGGCGTCCCTCGAATTCCGATTGGCTGATAGGATTCTATCAGCCAATCGGAATTAAGGTAGGAATATTCTGATTGGCTGATGGAATCAGCCAATCAGAATCAAGTTCAATCCGATTGGCTGATCCAATCAGCCAATCAGATTGAGCTCGCATTCTATTGGCTGATCGGAACAGCCAATAGAATGCAAGCTCAATCTGATTGGCTGATTGGATCAGCCAATCGGATTGAACTTGATTCTGATTGGCTGATTCCATCAGCCAATCAGAATATTCCTACCTTAATTCCGATTGGCTGATAGAATCCTATCAGCCAATCGGAATTCGAGGGACGCCATCTTGGATGACGTCATTTAAAGGAACCGTCATTCGTCGTTCAGTCGTCGGCCAGGATGGATGTTCCGCGGTGGAGGTCTTCAGGATGCTGCCGCTTCGCTCCGGATGGATGCCGCTTGGATGAAGACTTCAATCGGATGGAAGAACTCTTCTGCCCCGCTTGGATGAAGACTTCAGCCGGATCATGGACCTCTTCAGCCCCCCGCTTGGGCTTGGATCAGGACATCGGAGGAGCTCTTCTGGACAGATCGGTGAACCTGGTATGGTGAAGACAAGGTAGGATGATCTTCAGGGGCTTAGTGTTAGGTTTATTTAAGGGGGGTTTGGGTTAGATTAGGGGTATGTGGGTGGTGGGTTGTAATGTTGGGGGGCTTGGGTATTGTATGTTTTTTTTTACAGGCAAAAGAGCTGTATTTCTTGGGGCATGCCCCGCAAAGGGCCCTGTTCAGGGCTGGTAAGGTAAAAGAGCTTTGAACTTTAGTAATTTAGAATAGGGTAGGGCATTTTTTTATTTTGGGGGGCTTTGTTATTTTATTAGGGGGCTTAGAGTAGGTGTAATTAGTTAGTAAAATTGTTGTAATATTTTTCTTATGTTTGTAAATATTTTTTTATTTTTTGTAACTTAGTTCTTTTTTATTTTTTGTACTTTAGCTAGTTTATTTAATTGTATTTATTTGTAGCAATTGTATTTAATTAATTTATTGATAGTGTAGTGTTAGGTTAATTGTAGGTAATTGTAGGTAGTTTATTTAATTAATTTATTGATAGTCTAGTGTTAGGTTTATTTGTAACTTAGGTTAGGATTTCTTTTACAGGTAAATTTGCAATTATTTTAACTATTTTAGCTATTAAATAGTTCTTAACTATTTAATAGCTATTGTACCTGGTTAAAATAAATACAAAGTTACCTGTAAAATAAATATAAATCCTAAAATAGCTATAATATAATTATAATTTATATTGTAGCTATATTAGGATTTATTTTACAGGTAAGTATTTAGCTTTAAATAGGAATAATTTATTTAATAAGAGTTAATTAATTTCGTTAGATTTAAATTATATTTAACTTAGGGGGGTGTTAGACTTAGCTTTAGGGGTTAATACATTTATTAGAATAGCGGCGAGATTCGGTCGGCAGATTAGGGGTTAATAAGTGTAGGCAGGTGGAGGCGACGTTGTGAGGGGCAGATTAGGGGTTAATAAATATAATATAGGGGTCGGCGATGTTAGGGCAGCAGATTAGGGGTACATAGGGATAATGTAAGTAGCGGCGGTTTACGGAGCGGCAGATTAGGGGTTAATAATAATATGCAGGGGTCAGCGATAGCGGGGGCGGCAGAATAGGGGTTAATAAGTGTAAGGTTAGGGGTGTTTAGACTCGGGGTACATGTTAGAGTGTTAAGTGCAGACGTCGGAAGGGTTACCGCATAGCAAACAATGGGGCTGCGTTAGGAGCTGAACGCGGCTTTTTTGCAGGTGTTGGGTTTTTTTTCAGCTCAAACAGCCCCATTGTTTCCTATGGGAGAATCGTGCACGAGCACGTTTTTGAGGCTGGCCGCGTCCGTAAGCAACTCTGGTATCGAGAGTTGAAGCTGCGTTAAAAATGCTCTACGCTCCTTTTTTGGAGCCTAACGCAGCCTTTATGTGGACTCTCGATACCAGAGTTATTTTTATGGTGCGGCCAGTAAAACGCGGGCGTTAGTTTTTCGGGTCGTTACCGACAAAACTCCAAATCTAGCCGTTTGTGTTTAAAGCGCCATTTTGAAACCTAGGTATTGTAAACGGATTGGTACAGAGCAAAGGATACCCACGGAGTGGGTTTGGAAAACAATTAAATTTGCAGACAAGATTTCTGATATACGGTAGAGATATGTTAATGAAATGCTATTGATAAAAAGCGTATTTGGGGTAGTTAGTAACAGGCATAGAAAATATTTACTTACAGTGGCCCTTTAAAATATCACCATTCATTATATGCGTCAGCTCTCACACAGTTAAAGCTATAACTGAAACAGTGATAGTCTATACAGGAAGCATTTTTACCTGCACGTTTACTTTAAAAACAATGTGAAATTTGGACTACAATGTCCCTTTAAAATATTATTCTTATTAACTCCAATATATCTTCTATCTAAAGTATTTTCACCTTAATTTATCAATCATTTTTATACATTTGTTTCTTTTCATTTTCAATCCCTCTAATCAGGGCCTAAATATAACAATTAGCATGTTATGTTTTTTTAATCTGTCACCCTGCAATTAGCAAATTAAGTAGACTAAATTGACTCCACAGGCATATTAACCTAATGCAATAATAGAACGCACTCATTTGTACAGCATTTTATTATTGCATGAGCTGGCTGGTAACTGTATGTTTCACCTGAACAAAGTGGTTAAATACAGGGTTAATGGACAGGTTGGAAAGTGACCTAAAAGATGCTGTACTGGGACAAATATACCCAGAACCCCCCAAACATACCCTCCAAGGAAACTACCTTCCCCAACTCAACTCTGATAGTGGGAAAGTTGTTTCATTACACAGTGGACTTGCTGGTCACTGCCTTCCATGACTGGGTTTAAGTTTTACTACTGTCATTTTGAATTCCGTTGCGTCCGTAACCAGAATGCAAAGTTGGAGACTACCTGTGCTGTAATGAAGCAGAGATGTAGTGGAGGAGGGATTGCAGTGGATCAGGAGATAGTGAAGATCCTGCTGGAGAGAATGAGAGAGTGTGCCAGCAGAGGGCGGCAGCTACATCCACAATTGTGCCAAGGAAGTGGAGCTGCTTAGGATCGTCCTTTTAGAAATGGTGATCTCATTGCTCATGGAAATGCTCAAAAATGTCTCATTAAGCATAAACACTGAATGATCAAATAAAGTAAAGCGTCTGCAGAAGCCCAAGCTAAAATCTCCCAACTGGACTTGTTATTCATCATGTACATTTTTGCCTCTTACGTCTTATTTCAAAATATCACGCACTAGGAGAGTTCCCAAGCTGGACATGACTTGTGAACGGCGGCTTTGTGAATATGCAATTCCCGGTTGGCTTACCTGCCACATCCTGCATCCAAGTGTATTTAATTCCAAGGGGGAGGGGTGTAAACACCAAGGGGTTTATTATAATCCCTCAGAAAAACTTATATAAACAAAGAGGCAGCACTCCAGAGTATTGCAAATAAAAAGGATATTTAATCCAGAGTCAATTCAAGTAAGGTAAGTGGGGGGCGTGTCCTTACGCGTTTCGTGCCTCCAGGCACTTAGTCATAGGATGTGCCTGGAGGCACGAAACGCGTAAGGACACGCCCCCCCCACTTACCTCCTACCTCTGTGTGTGTGTTTGTACTTGAATTGACTCTGGATTAAATATCCTTTTTATTTGCAATACTCTGGAGTGCTGCCTCTTTGTTTATATTGGTTATCCTGGGGAGGCTTGGTCCCCACTTGTGCCTGCACCTTTCAGTGACTCCAATAGCTCCGTGTTACAACTTTGACCTCATTTGCATGTGCATCACACAGCACCGGAAGTCTGTACCCGGCGTCTGCATTACTCACCCGGCAGGTTCGCCTGAAGGTACGCCGCCACCCTCACAACCTCAGAAAAACTTATCTAACGATTTTTTACAGAAAGTCTAAAAGATTGTGATTGACCCCTAAGTTACTAGCGATTAAACATGCAATTTTATTATTATTTAATTAGAGCATTCTATACTTAAATTAGAATGGTAATATCCCCCTAGGAATAGATAAGGGGAAAGCATTTTGCATGGACATAGCATTTTGCTATTGTTCCCATCTTTACAAGGAGATATCCTGTACTAGCAATAGAATTACACACATGCTGACAAAGAACAATCAAAAAAGGCTTTCAAACTTTTCCGTGCCCTGGATTCAATCATATAGAAGCTCAATGTTTAAATTGATTTAAAAGCACTTTTAATCAACGTCACTGTTTGCATTAAAAAATGTTTGAATTAGAAGATATAATATAATACTAAAATCTATTTAAACACATAAAAACAAATGACAAACTATAAGAACCAGTTGTCCTCTAATCCCAAATATCCACTTCACACTTTTCCAATTGTGACCACCATCACCCACTACCACCTACTTCTTGACACAAGACTTTGTCAACCACATCAAAAACTAAACAAAATAGCCACCTACCACATTAGCAATGTCCACACTTCACAAACAATCACAAACCAATATCTGACTGCTCACAAGCTCAGACCATTTGCACCAGCCTACACTCCGTAATTAAGCCCTTGTGGTTGTCAATCTCCCTTATATGATGATGCTCATGACAGAACTATTTCCACCTCGCGGATTAAAATTACTGCTTTAATCCCTTCGACGTCTCTCAGCTACCATCTTTTACTTACATTTATTTTTATAGTTCCCTTAGTTCCTCATTTATTTATTCCTGTTGCTCCTGCCTTAAAAATATCTCTAAAATGCATTCCCCTCATTATACAAAATAAAACTAAGATTCAAATCTACTCAGTCATCATATCCTCTTCTTTGTTACTGATATTCCACCCTCTCTGGTCTTCCCAGTTACTATCTATCACCTTAGCAAACCATAATGAATTCCCTTGTCAGATTCATATCTCATTCACTTAGATCCTCACCAGCTTCACTCCCCCCCCCCCCCTCAATTAGCTTCCATTAGCTTCAAGGATCAAATGTAAAATCTTGATCCATACATACAAATTATTGAAGTACAGTGCCCCCCTTCTACTGCCTGAATTTACAAAGGTGTAAAAGCAGCTGTAGTGCCGGCTAACAGCAAGATAGGAAGCAGCGTCATAACTCACCCAAACTCATTTGTCCACAGTGATTCACAGGCCCTTCTCTTGTATGGCTGATCATATGCTTGCATAATAATAAATGAGAGCAGCAGATGCTGATCATCCACTACCTGGTCGCTGTAAGTTCACCAGTTGATAACTGGGGCAGTTTATCACTGCCCTTGTCTGCAAATACTCTCCCATCAAATTGGTTCACTCTAGTCAACTCCTGCTTCTCCTCTACTTCCCCACATTCCTGTTTACAATGCTATCCTGGGACTGCATCTATGTTTGTGGAACGCCTTGCTTTTTCTGTAAGACTGTTCCCAAGTTTATAGAGATTTCATATTTCTTTGATTTTCTTGGTTCAGATATCTTATCTTCATTCTCAACTGTTCCTCGTATACTTCCTTAAAGGGACATTTAAGCCATAATTGGCTTCTACACAGATGCATTTCAATTTTGAATTTTAGCATTTTTGTAATATACATGTATTAGCAAAAATGCAAATCAGCCAAAAGGATTTCAGTAGATCTCATCCTATTGGCTGTTTTGAAAATGTCAGTCAATAGGAATGCAAGGTACCCCATATTTAAACGGGTACCTTGAATTCAATCCTCAGTGTGATCATACGAAGAGGATCTCCACGCTCGATGGCTACGCGGTCGCCAGTCCTCTGTTCCGCTTTCACTGCCGCCCTGCGCCAGCTTGGTCCTTGATGAAGATAGAAGAGGTTGCCACGATGGAAGAAGATATCACCGCTTGGAAGAAGACTTCACCGCTTGGAAGAAGACTATCTCATATTTTTGGGGGGTTTGTTTTTTTCAGTTTAAAGATTTCATGGGCACTCGTAAAAGAGCTGAATGCTCTTTTAAGGGCAGTACAAGAGCTGAATGCCCTTTTAAGGGCAATGCCCATACAAATGCCCCTTTAGGTTTTTTTTAGTGTTAGGTTTATTTTATTTTGGGGGGTTTGGTGGGTGGGGGGTTTTACTGTTAGGGGGGAATTATTATTTTTTTATAGGTAAAAGAGCTGTTTAAAGGGACACAGAACCCAAATTTTTTTCTTTCGTGATTCAGATAGAGCATGCAATTTGCAACTTTCTAATTTACTCATATTATCAATTTTTCTTCATTCTTTTGATATGTTTATTTAAAAAGCAAGAATGTAAGTTTAGATGCCGGCCCATTTTTGGTGAACAACCTGGGTTGTCCTTGCTGATAGGACAGTACCAATAAACAAGTGCTGTCCATGGTTCTAAACCAAACATTTGCTGGCTCCGTAGCTTAGATGCCTTCTTTTTCAAACAAAGATAGCAAGAGAACAAAGAACATTTGATAATAGAAGTAAATTAGAAAGTTGCTTAAAATTGCATGCTCTATCTGAATCACGAAAGAAAAAAATTTGGGTTCAGTATCCCTTTAACTTAGGGCAATGCCCTACAAAAGGCCCTTTTAAGGGCTATTGGTAGTTTAGTTTAGATTAGGGGGTGTTTTTATTTTGGGGGGGCTTTTTTATTTTTTTAGGGATAAGGTTTAATTTTTTTTATTTTTGATAATTTGGTTTATTATTTTTTGTAATGTTAGAATTGTTAATTTTTTGTAATTTTAGATTAATTTAAATTTAGTTTTTTATTTTTAAAGTAATGTTAGTTTTTTTTTAAATTTTAATTGTAATTTAGTATTTTTTAATTTTAGGTAAATGGGGTTAATTTAGGGGGTGTTAGGTTAGGGGGCTTAGAAATGTAATTAGTTATTTGCGTTGTGGGGGTTTGGCGGTTTAGTAGTTAATAGATTTATAAGGTTTATTGCGTTGTGGGGGTTTGGCGGATTAAGGGTTAATAGATTTATTAGGTTTATTGCGTTGTGGGGGTTTGGAGGTTTAGGGGTTAATAGATTTATTAGGTTTATTGCGTTGTGGGGGTTTAGCAGATTACGGGTTAATATGTTTATAAGATACTTTGCGATGTGAGGGCTGGCGGGTTAGGGGTTAATAGGTAGATTGTGATGTGGGGGTTTGGCGGATTAGGGGTTAATAGTTTAATTAGGCATATTGTGATGTGGGGGTTGGCGGATTAGAGGTTAATATACTTTATAAGTTATTGCGGTGGGGGATTGCGGTTGACAGGCAGATATTTCGGATGCATTAGGTGTTAGTTAAAGGGGCACTGTTTTTCATGATTCAGATAGAGCATGCAATTTTAAGCAACTTTCTAATTTACTACTATTATCAATTTTTCTTCGTTCTCTTGCTATCTTTATTTGAAAAAGAAGGCATCTAAGCTAAGGAGTCAGCAAATTTTTGGTTCAGAACAATGGACTGCACTTGCATATTGGTGAAATACAATCAGCAAGGACAACCTAAGTTGTTCACCAGAAATGGGCCGGCATCTAAACCTCACATTTGTGCTTTTCAAATAAACATACCAAGAGAATGAAGAAAAATTGATAATAGGAGTAAATTAGAAAGTTGCTTAAAATTGCATGCTCTATCTGAATCACGAAAGAAAAAAATTCGGGTTCTGTGTCCCTTTAAACAGCTCTTTTACCTATAAAAAATAATAAGTCCCCCCTAACAGTAAAACCCCCCACCCATATTGGTGAAGTCCAATCAGCAAGGACAACCTAAGTTGTTCACCAAAAATGGGCCGGCATCTAAACTCACATTTTTGCTTTTCAAATAAACATACCAAGAGAATGAAGAAAATTTGATAATAGGAGTAAATAAGAAAGTTGCTTAAAATTGCATGCTCTATCTTAATCACAAAAGAAAATATTTGGGTTCAGTGTCCCTTTAATATTTTCAGGGAGTTACGGTGCTCACATTTTCAGCGTAAGGCTTGCTGCGCCTGCCTATGTGTGAAAGGTGAAAATGGAGTAAAATGTCTCCATTTTCGCCGTTTAAGTCCTTGCGCTGAATATGTTATACCGATTTGCGACCCGGTTCTATGTTAGCTTATGGGAGTAAAATTTGCAGGCGACGGATGAAATATATGTGCCGCATTTATATGCGCCGCTGTATATGTGATAGCAATACCCGAATAAAAATCGTCGAGGCCGGTTTTTGCGGACGACGCCTCATATGTAATCTTGCCCTGTGCACCAGCATTTTAAACACAGCTCTTGATCTGAGAGTATAAGGTGTTTGCACCATCGGGTAACGACTCAGTTTGTTAATTGCTGACGTGACACAATCCCCACTGGTGCTCTGATCAGCTGCAGTATTTAAAATGCTGGTGCACTGACAATATCTAGTTATGCTTCACATGCACATGCAGAGAAAAATGTTAACAGTAAAACAGTGATAGCTTTTACTAGAAGCATTTTTGCCAATACATGTATATTGCAAATATGTTTCTATTCAAAGATGTAATTAATCTGTGTGCATTTAAATTTTGACCGGAATGTCCCTTTAAAGGGACACTGAACCTAAATTTTTTCTTTCGTGATTCAGATAGAGCATGCAATTTTAAACAACTTTCAAATTTACTCCTATTATCAAATTTTCTTCATTCTCGTGGTATCTTTATTTGAAAAGCAAGAATCTAAGTTTAGATGCCGGCCCATTTTTGGTGAACAACCTGGGTTGTTCTTGCTGACTGGTTGATAAATTCACCCACCAATAAACCTATCCAGGGTACTGAACCAAAAATTGTCTGGCTCTTTAGCTTAGATGCCTTCTTTTTCAAATAAAGATAGCAAGAGAACGAAGAAAAATTGATAATAGGAGTAAATTAGAAAGTTGCTTAAAATTGCATGCTCTATCACTAAAGAAAAAAACAAAATTTATGCTTACCTGATAAATGTATTTCTCTTGTGGTGTATCCAGTCCACGGATTCATCCATTACTTGTAGGATATTCTCCTTCCCAACAGGAAGCAGCAAGAGGATCACCCACAGCAGAGCTGTCTATATAGCTCCTCCCTTAACTGCCACCTCCCAGTCATTCGACCGAAGACAAGCAAGAGAAAAAAGAAACTATAGGGTGCAGTGGTGACTGTAGTTTAAAAATTAAAAAACACCTGCCTTAAAATGACAGGGCGGGCCGTGGACTGGATACACCACAAGAGAAATAAATTTATCAGGCAAGCATTAATTTTGTTTTCTCTTGTAAGGTGTATCCAGTCCACGGATTCATCCATTACTTGTGGGATACCAATACCAAAGCTATAGGACACGGATGAAGGGAGGGACAAGGCAGGCGCTTAAACGGAAGGCACCACTGCCTGTAAGACCTTTCTCCCAAAAATAGCCTCAGAAGAAGCAAAAGTATCAAATTTGTAGAATTTAGAAAAAGTATGAAGCGAAGACCAAGTCGCCGCCTTACAAATCTGTTCAACAGAAGCCTCATTTTTAAAGGCCCATGTGGAAGCCACCGCTCTAGTGGAATGAGCTGCAATTCTTACAGGAGGCTGCTGGCCAGCAGTCTCATAAGCTAAGCGGATTATACTTCTTAACCAAAAAGAAAGAGAAGTTGCTGAAGCCTTTTGGCCTTTCCTCTGTCCAGAGTAGACAACAAACAATGCAGATGTTTGACGAAAATCTTTAGTAGCTTGTAAATAAAACTTTAAAGCACGAACCACGTCAAGATTGTGTAATAGACGTTCCTTCTTTGAAGAAGGATTAGGACACAGTGACGGAACAACAATCTCTTGATTGATATTCTTATTGGATACCACCTTAGGAAGAAACCCAGGTTTGGTACGCAAAACTACCTTATCTGCATGGAAGATCAGATAAGGGGAATCACACTGCAAGGCCGATAACTCTGAAACTCTTCAAGCCGAAGAGATAGCTACCAAGAACAGAACTTTCCAAGATAAAAGCTTGATATCTATGGAATGCAGAGGTTCAAACGGAACCCCTTGAAGAACTTTAAGAACTAAATTTAAACTCCATGGCGGAGCAACAGGTTTAAACACAGGCTTGATTCTAACTAAAGCCTGAGAAAACGCCTGAACGTCTGGAACATCCGACAGACGCTTGTGCAAAAGAATAGACAGAGCAGAAAGCTGTCCCTTTAAGGAACTAGATGACAATCCCTTCTCCAATCCTTCTTGGAGAAAAGACAATATCCTGGGAATCCTGACTTTACTCCATCAGTAACCCTTGGATTCACACCAATGAAGATATTTACACCATATTTTATGATAGATTTTCCTGGTGACAGGCTTTCGAGCCTGAATTAAGGTATCAATGACCGACTCGGAAAAACCACGTTTTGACAAAATCAAGCGTTCAATCTCCAAGCAGTCAGACGCAGAGAAATTAGATTTGGATGTTTGAAGGGACCTTGAAGTAGAAGGTCCTTCCTCAGCGGCAGAGTCCAAGGTGGAAAGGATGACATGTCCACCAGATCTGCGTACCAAGTCCTGCGTGGCCACGCAGGAGCTATCAAAATCACTGAAGCTCTCTCCTGCTTGATCTTGGCAATCAGACAAGGGAGCAGAGGAAACAGTGGAAACACATAAGCCAGGTTGAAAGACCAAGGCACTGCTAGAGCATCTATCAGCGCTGCCTTGGGATCCCTGGGCCTGAACCCGTAACAAGGAAGCTTGGCATTCTGACGAGACGCCATGAGATCCAGTTATGGTTTGCCCCAAAGTTGAATCAACTGTGCAAACACCTCCGGATGGAGTTCCCACTCCCCCGGATGAAAAGTCTGTCGACTTAGAAAATCCGCCTCCCAGTTCTCTACTCCTGGGATATGGATAGCTGATAGATGGCAAGAGTGAACATCTGCCCATAGAATTATTTTTGAAACCTCCAACATTGCTAGAGAACTCCTTGTTCCCCCTTGATGGTTGATGTAAGCTACAATCGTGATGTTGTCCGACTGAAATCTGATGAACCTGACCGCAGCTAGCTGAGGCCAAGCCTGAAGAGCATTGAATATCGCTCTTAGTTCCAGAATGTTTATCTCCTCCTGAGTCCACAAGCCCTGAGCCTTCAGGGAGTTCCAGACTGCACCCCAGCCCAGAAGGCTGGCATCTGTCGTTACTATTGTCCAATCTGGCCTGCGGAAGGTCATACCCTTGGACAGATGGACCCGAGATAACCACCAGAGAAGAGAATCCCTGGTCTCTTGATCCAGATTTAGTAGAGGGGACAAATATGTGTAATCCCCATTCCACTGACTGAGCATGCAGAGTTGCAGCGGTCTGAGATGTAGGCGGGCAAACGGCACTATGTCAATTGCCGCTACCATTAAGCCGATTACTTCCATACACTGAGCCACTGAAGGGCGAGAAGTAGAATAAAGAACACGGCAGGAATTTAGAAGTTTTGACAACCTGGCCTCTGTCAGGTAAATCTTCATTTCTACAGAATCTATCAGAGTTCCTAGGAAGGAAACTCTTGTGAGAGGGGATAGAGAACTTTTTTCTTCGTTCACTTTCCACTCATGCGACCTCAGAAATGCCAGAACAATGTCCGTGTGAGACCTGGCAACTTGAAAAGTCGACGCCTGTATCAGAATGTCGTCTGAGTAAGGGGCTACTGCTATAGCCCGCGGCCTTAGTACCGCTAGAAGGGACCCTAGAACCTTTGTAAAGATTCTTGGTGCCGTGGCCAACCCGAAGGGAAGAGCCACAAACTGGTAGTGCCTGTATTGACCCTCCTGGATCATAGGAAGGATGGTTCGAATAGTCTCCATCTTGAAGGATGGGACTCTGAGAAATTTGTTTAAGATCTTGAGATTTAAGATTGGTCTGAATGTTCCCTCTTTCTTGGGAACAACAAACAGGTTTGAATAAAAGCCCTGTCCCTGTTCCTCCTGCGGAACTGGGTGGATCACTCCCATAACTAGGAGGTCTTGAACACAATGTAAGAATGCTTCTCTCTTTATCTGGTTTGCAGATAAAAGTGAGAGATGAAATCTCCCTTTTGGGGGAGAGGTTTTGAATTCCAGAAGATAACCCTTGGACACAATTTCCAATGCCCAGGGATCCTGGACATCTCTTGCCCAAGCCTGGGCGAAGAGAGAGAGTCTGCCCCCTACTAGATCCGTTTCCGGATCGGGGGCTGCTCCTTCATGCTGTCTTAGAGGCAGCAGCAGGCTTCTTGGCCTGTTTCCCCTTGTTCCAAGCCTGGTTAGGTCTCCAGACTGGCTTAGACTGGGCAAAAGTTCACTCTTGTTTTGTGTTAGAGGAAGTTGAAGCTGCGCCACTCTTGAAGTTTCGAAAGGGCCGAAAACTAGACTGTTTGGTCCTTAATTTGTTGGACGTGCCTTGAGGAAGGGCGTGACCTTTTCCTCCAGTGATGTCAGAAATGATCTCCTTCAGTCCAGGCCCGAATAGGATCTGTCCTTTGAAGGGAATGTTGAGAAGTTTAGACTTTGAAGTCACGTCAGCTGACCAGGATTTAAGCCATAGCGCCCTACGCGCCTGAATAGCAAAACCTGAATTTTTAGCCGTTAGCTTGGTTAAATGAACAACGGCGTCAGAAACAAATGAATTGGCTAGCTTAAGGGCCCTAAGCTTGTCAATAATATCTTCCAATGGGGTTTCAACCTGTAGAGCCTCCTCTAGGGACTCAAACCAGAAAGCCGCTGCAGCAGTGACTGGGGCAATGCATTCAAGAGGCTGGAGAATAAAACCTTGTTGAATAAAAATTTTCTTAAGGTAACCCTCTAATTTTTTTATCCATTGGATCTAGAAAAGCACAACTGTCCTCGACAGGGATAGTGGTACGCTTAGCTAGAGTAGAAACTTCTCCCTCCACCTTAGGGACCGTCTGCCATAAGTCCCGTGTAGCGGCGTCTATAGGAAACATCTTTTTAAAAACAGGAGGGGGAGAGAACGGTACACCTGGTCTATCCCATTCCTTAGTAATAATTTCAGAAAACCTTTTAGGGATTGGAAAAACATCAGTGTAAGTAGGTACTGCATAGAATTTATCCAATCTACATAATTTCTCTGGGACTACAATAGTGTCACAGTCGTCCAGAGTTGCTAAAACCTCCCTGAGCAATACGCGGAGGTGTTCAAGCTTAAATTTAAATGTAGACATATCAGAATCAGATTGAAGTATCTTCCCTGAATCAGAAAAAATCACCCACAGATTGAAGCTCCCCTGCTTCAGCTTCATTATATTGTGAGGGTGTATCAGAGATAGCTACTAAAGCGTCAGAGAGCTCTGTATTTATTCTAGTCCCAGAGCTGTCTCGCTTTCCTTGCAATCCTGGCAGTTTAGATAATACCTCTGTAAGGGTATGATTCATAACTGCCGCCATGTCTTGCAAGGTATACGCAATGGGCGCGCTAGATGTACTTGGCGTCCCCTGAGCGGGATTTATAGGATCTGACACGTGGGGAGAGTTAGACGGCATAACTTCCTCCTTGTCAATTTCTTCTGGTGATAAATTTGTTAAAGCCAGAATATGGTCTTTGTAATCTATAGTAATCTATAGTAAAATCAGTGCATTTGGTACACATTCTAAGAGGGGGTTCCACAATGGCTAAACATAATGAACAATGAGTTTCCTCTATGTCAGACATGTTTAAACAGACTAGTAATGAGACCAGCAAGCTTGGAAAACACTTTAATAACTGTGAACAAGCAAAAAATAAAAACGGTACTGTGCCTTTACGAGAAAAAAACAATCACAGAAACTGCTAAAACAGTGAAAAAAGCAGTAAATCTTACCAAATTTTTACAGTGTGTATAATAGGCTGAAAGAGCATTGCACCCACTTGCAAATGGATGATTAACCCCTTAGTTTCAAAACCGGATAAAAAAAACAATTTAAACATTTTTAAACAGTCACAACAAACTGCCACAGCTCTACTGTGGCCCTACCTGCCCATACAACGACTTTGGAAGGCACAAAAACCCCTTAGAGAGGTCCTATATGTTCAGGGGACTCCTTCAGGTAAGCTGGATGTCTCAAGCTGCAAAAACTAATGGAAAATAGGCCCCTCCCAACCTGTACTCACAGTGAGAGGGCCTTAAAAAACTATCCCTAGGCAAAATCTAGTCAGCCATGTGGAAAAACTGGGCCCCAGAATAAAGTTTTATCACCAATATGAAATAAACATTTATACACCTCAAGCAAAAGTTATATCTATTCAGTAATGTGAGTAAATAATAAAAATATTACCCTTTACAGCAAGCATGATACCAGTCGTTATTAAATCACTGTAATCAGGCTTACCTTAAATAAATCCGGTATTGTCAGCATTTTCTAGCTTATCATTTCTCTAGAAAAATTTAAAACTGCACATACCTCAGAGCAGGAGACCCTGCACGCTATTCCCCCAGCTGAAGTTACCCATCTCTTCAGTTATGTGTGAGAACAGCAATGGATCTTAGTTACAACCTGCTAAGATCATAAAAGACCACAGGCAGACTCTTTTTCAACTTTCTGCCTGAGGCTAAAATAGTACAACTCCGGTACCATTTGAAAATAACAAACTTTTGATTGAAGATAAACTACATTAATGCACATCTCTCTAGCTGCTTCCCTTGTCGAGAGCTGCAAGAGAATGACTGGGAGGTGGCAGTTAGGGGAGGAGCTATATAGACAGCTCTGCTGTGGGTGATCCTCTTGCAGCTTCCTGTTGGGAAGGAGAATATCCCACAAGTAATGGATGAATCCGTGGACTGGATACACCTTACAAGAGAAAATTGGGTTCAGTGTCCCTTTAAGTATTTAAGCTCACAAGTCCATTTGTTCACAAGTCCACCTTTCATCACAGTGGTACAATCAGATGGTAACCCACAGTCAGGACCTTCAACCTTTTTATAGTGGACCTGACGTCTGAGTTCTGAAGATTATGTTGCTGCTTTATTAATAATAATAATAATAATAATAATAATAATAAAAGCAGCTTAAAATATTGTTGGGTTTTTTTTTTGCCCCATTAAATATTTGGGATCACATTTTTCATAAATCTGTCAAAACATGATAGCTGATTTATACGTTAGAACCATTTAATTAAAGCTTTATGTTACTTCACAAGATGAGTCTAAATATATTTAGTCCTGCAGCTGCATATCACATTGAAAGCGACAGCATTGGTAGGTCAAACAGTCTGTATCTCTCATTAATTTTAATCTTTACCTAGGCTTTTAATAAGCAGAGAAAATTAATGTGAATTCACTGCATCAGCTTTCTAATAGAATTTGTGCAAATGAGGTTATAAATACAGGAGAATATAAATTGAAAAATTTAGTCTTTTAAGTGTTTACGTAGAAACCTATTTTACATTATTAGCATCTAATAAATGTAAGGACAGTACATCCAATTTACTTTGTCTACTTCATACTCATTTGGCAAATATTAAAGAGACATTACTGTCCAAAAGTGTAATTAAAGAAGGTTACAGGGGATAAGGTTAAATGTAAAATAAATTCCTCTCTGTGCAGCTTATTCAAAAAAACATATTTTTTACCTATTTTGATCCCTTTTTCTTTTATCAATACCTTGTCAGGAAGCACAATTAAATATTGACAAGCAAGTAGTAGATACGGGGGCATCTCAGTTTTGGTGGGTTATTTAGGGTGTCAGGTTGGGTTGACGGGGTTATGAGTGAAGTCAAAGTAGAGGATGCAAGTTGCTGTGGGTGGGATCTTGGTGGAGAGTTAGTATCAGGGCGACTGGGTGCTATGAGATGTTTCTGCAGTAGTGGGCCTTAGGTAAAGAGGCAGCAGTTTAGGTTAACAGCAGTGAATAGTCATGGTAGGTAGGTGCTTCAGGTGTGAGACCAGGTCACTAGATACTGGGTACATTAGGAGGATAAGTGGAAAGGATTGGTGGTAGATATGTTGAGTAGCTAGATGCAGCACTTAGAAGTGGGGTGCAACAAGATAATGTATTCAAAAGAAATTCTACCATGCATATGAATTATCAACATTTACATATGTTAAAATGAATGGAAAAATGTTAAAGTGAATGGAAACTTTAATGAATTAAAGGCCAGTATCAAATATTAATCTTAAAAACAGGGGCACTTTAATTCATTAAAGTTTACAAAGATGCCTTTAATTTATTAACGTTTACATTCACTTTAAGTAGAAGTTGTTTAAATTTAACATAAAACTAATAGAGCAGTATTAGTTTTGTACTCCCTACTAACCCTCACTGGTCAGTACTGCTGCCTCTGCTTTACTAGTGGAGAGGGATGCACCTCTGCAAAAGGGAAAAGAAAACTCTGGTTTATCCAGAACAAGAACATGAGATTATATATAAAGGTTAAAAAAAAACACTAAAACACATTTTGCAATGCCCTTCTTTTAGATGAAACAAAGGAAAAAGTTGACTACAATATACTTTTAAGTGAGATAAGGGGTGGTTTGTAGTGAGAGGGGCTGCATGTTAAGAGCTCTGTGAGGGAAGGTGTGGTGGTAATTACTATGGATGTATGTGAGCACCAATTATTCACATACTACTTAGGGCTAGATTATGAGTGGAGCACAATTTATCGCTTGCATGTTAAATTAGCTAGAAGTAAGCAAAAAGACAAACTTTGAATATCGCAAACTGGTTAACGTATTCCTCCATAGATCTTAAAACAGCAAACAGAAACAGGGGCGCCAAATGGCCAAGTACAGTCTTATCAGGACAATTAGTACCATAAAATAATAGATGCACTCACAATTGTATTGCACCACAGCTAAAGGTGCAAAAATCATAATTTATGCAAGAACTTACCTGATAAATTCATTTCTTTCATATTGGCAAGAGTCCATGAGCTAGTGACATATGGGATATACAATCCTACCAGGAGGGGCAAAGTTTCCCAAACCTCAAAATGCCTATAAATACACCCCTCACCACACCCACAATTCAGTTTAATGAATAGCCAAGCAGTGGGGTGATAAAGAAAGGAGTAGAAAGCATCAACAAAGGAAATTTGGAAATAATAGTGCTTTATACAAAAAATCATAACCACCATACAAAAGGGTGGGCCTCATGGACTCTTGCCAATATGAAAGAAATGAATTTATCAGGTAAGTTCTTACATAAATTATGTTTTCTTTCATGTAATTGGCAAGAGTCCATGAGCTAGTGACATATGGGATATCAATACCCAAGATGTGGAGTCTTCCACTCAAGAGTCACTAGAGAGGGAGGGAATAAAAATAAAAACAGCCATATTTCACTGAAAAAATTAATCCACAACCCAAAAAAATAAGTTTATTTTCATTTTTGAAAGAAAATAACTTAAATCAAAAAGCAGAAGAATCAAACTGAAACAGCTGCCTGAAGAACTTTTCTACCAAGAAGCCAAGGAAATAGCAGAAGCCTTCTGACCTTTCCTAGGACCAGAAAATAAAACAAATAGACTGGAAGTCTTCCTGAAATCTTTAGTAGCTTCCACATAATATTTCAAAGCTCTTACCACATCCAAAGAATGTAAGGATCTCTCCAAAGAATTCTTAGGATTAGGAAACAAGGAAGGGACAACAATTTCTCTACTAATGTTGTTAGAATTCACAACCTTAGGTAAAAATGGAAAAGAAGTCCGAAAACTGCCTTATCCTGATGAAAAATCAGAAAAGGAGACTCACAAGAAAAAACAGATAGCTCAGAAACTCTTCTAGCAGAAGAGATAGCCAAAAGGAACAAAACCTTCCAGGAAAGTAGTTTAATGTCCAAAGAATGCATAGGCTCAAATCCAGGAGCCTGTAAAGCCTTCAGAACCAAATTAAGACTCCAAGGAGGAGAAATTGATTTAATGACAGGCTTAATACGAATAATGCCTGTACAAAACAGTGAATATCAGGAAGTATAGCAATCTTTCTGTGAAATAAAACAGAAAGAGATTTGTCCTTTCAAGGAACTTGCAGACAAACCCTTATCCAAACCATCCTGAAGGAACTGTAAAATTCTAGGAATTCAAAAAGAATGCCAGGAGAATTTATGAGAAGAACACCATGAAATGTAAGTCTTCCAAACTCTATAATAAATCTTTCTAGAGACAGATTTACGAGCTTGTAACATAGTATTAATCACTGAGTCAGAGAAACCTCTATGACTTAGAACTAAGCGTTCAATTTCCATACCTTCAAATTTAATGATTTGAGATCCTGATGGAAAAACGGACCTTGAGATAGTAGGTCCGACCGTAACGGAAGTGGCCAAGGTGGGCAACTGGACATCCGAACCAGATCCGCATACGAAAACCTGTGTGGCCATGCTGGAGCCACCAACAACACAAAAGACTGTTCCATGATGATTTTGGAGATCACTCTTGGAAGGAGAACTAGAGGCGGGAAGATGTAAGCAGGTTGATAACACCAAGGAAGTGTCAGCGCATCCACTGCTTCCGCCTGAACATCCCTGGACCTGGACAGGTATCTGGGAAGTTTCTTGTTTAGATGAGAGGCCATGAGATCTATCTCTGGAAGCCCCCACATCTGAACAATCTGAGAAAACACATCTGGATGGAGAGACCACTCCCCTGGATGTAAAGTCTGGCGTCTGAGATAATCCGCCTTCCAATTGTCTACGCCTGGGATATGCACCGCAGAGATTAGACAGGAGCTGGATTCCGCCCAGGCAAGTATCCGAGATACTTCTTTCATAGCTTGGGGACTGTGAGTCCCACCCTGATGATTGACATAAGCCACAGTTGTGATATTTTCTGTCTGAAAACAAATGAACGGTTCTCTCTTTAGCAGAGGCCAGAACTGAAGAGCCCTGAGAATTGCACGTTCTAAAATATTTATTGGTAATCTCTGCTCTTGAGATTTACAAACCCCTTGTGCTGTCAGAGATCCCCAAACAGCTCCCCAACCTGAAAGACTCGCATCTGTTGTGATCACAGTCCAGGTTGGGCGAACAAAAGAAGCCCCTTGAACCAAACGATGGTGATCTATCCACCATGTCAGAGAGTGTCGTACATTGGGATTCAAGGATATTAATTGTGATATCTTTGTATAATCCCTGCACCATTGATTCAGCATACAAAGCTGTAGAGGTCTCATGTGAAAACGAGCAAAGGGGATCGCGTCCGATGCTGCAGTCATGGGACCTAAAACTTCCATGCACATAGCCACTGAAGGGAAATACTGAGACTGAAGGAGCCGGCATGCTGCGACCAATTTTAAACGTTTCTTGTCTGTTAGAGACAGAGTCATGGACACTGAATCTATCTAGAAGCCTAAAAAAGGTGACCCTTGTCTGAGGAATCAAGAAACTTTTTGGTAAATTGATCCTCCAACCATGTTTCCAAAGAAACAACACTAGTTGATTTGTGTGAGATTCTGCAGTATGTAAAGACTGAGCTAGTACCAAGATATCGTCCAAATAAGGAAACACTGCAATACCCTGTTCTCTGATTACAGATAGTAGGGCACCCAGAGCCTTTGAAAAGATTCTTGGAGCTGTTGCTAGGCCAAATGGAAGAGCAAAAAATTGGTAATGCTTGTCTAGAAAAGAGAATCTCAGAAACTGAAAGTATTCTGGATGAATCAGAATATGAAGGTATGCATCCTGCAAGTCTATTGTGGACATATAATGTCCTCGCTGAACAAAAGGCAGAATAGTCCTTATAGTCACCATCTTGAAAGTTGGTACTCTTACATAACGATTCAAAATGTTTAGATCCAGAACTGGTCTGAATAAATTTTCTTTCTTCGGTACAATGAATAGGTTTGAATAAAACCCCAAACCTTGTTCCTGAGGAGGAACTGGCATGATTACCCCTGAAGACTCCAGATCTGAAACACACTTCAGAAAAGCCTGAGCTTTTACTGGATTTACAGGGATAAGCGTGAGAGAAAAAATCTTCTCACAGGAGGTCTTACTTTGAATTCTATTCGATACCCTTGAGAGACAATGCTCTGAATCCAATGATTTTGGACAGATTTTATCCAAAAATCCTTGAAAAACCTTAATCTGCCCCCTACCAGCTGAGCTGGCATGAGGGCCGCACCTTCATGCGGATTTAGGGGCTGACTTTGGTTTCCTAAATGGCTTGGATTTATTCCAATTTGAGGAAGGCTTCCAATTGGAAACAGATTCCTTGGGGGAAGGATTGAGTTTTTGTTCTTTATTCTGACGAAAGGAACGAAAACGGTTAGAAGCCTTAGATTTACCCTTAGGTTTTTTATCCTGAGGCAAAAAAACTCCTTTTCCCCCAGTGATAGTGGAAATAAAAGAATCCAACTGAGAACCAAATAAATTATTACCTTGGAAAGAAAGAGATAGTAATCTAGATTTAGATGTCATATCAGCATTCCAAGATTTAAGCCACAAAGCTCTTCTAGCTAAAACAGCTAAAGACATGGATCTAACATCAATTTTGATAATATCAAAAATGGCATCACAAATAAAATGATTAGCATGTTGCAGTAAGCGAACAACGCTAGATATGTCAGAATCCAAATTTTTCAACCAGAAAGTTGATGCAGCCGCAACATCAGCCAAAGAAATAGCAGGTATGAGAAGATGACCTGAATATAAATAGGCCTTCCTTAGATAAGATTCAAGCTTCCTATCTAAAGGATCCTTAAAGGAAGTGCTATCTTCCATAGAAATAGTGGTATGTTTAGCAAGAGTAGAAATAGCCCCATCAACTTTGGGGATTTTTTCCCAAAACTCTATAGATTTTGCTGGTAAAGGATACAATTTTTTAAACCTTGAAGAAGGAATAAAAGAAGTACCTGGCTTATTCCATTCCCTATAAATCATATCAGAAATAGCCTCAGGAATGGGAAAAACCCCTGGGGAAACCACAGGAGGTTTAAAAACAGCATTTAAACGTTTATTAGACTGAACGTCAATAGGACTGGTTACCTCAATATCCAAAGTAATTAACACTTCTTTTAATAAAGAACACATATACTCTATTTTAAATAAATAAGTAGATTTGTCAGTGTCAATGTCTGAGGAAGGATCTTCTGTTTCAGATAGATCCTCATCAGAAGAGGATGAATTATTATGTTGTTGGTCATTTGAAATTTCATCAGCTAAATGAGAAGTTTTAAAAGACCTTTTACGTTTATTAGAAGGTGGAAATGCAGACAAAGCCTTCATAATAGAATCAGAAACAAATTCTTTAAAATGTACAGGTATATCATGCACATTAGAAGTTGAAGGAACTGCAACTGGCAATGTACTATTACTGATGGAAACACTATCTGCATGTAAAAGTTTATCATGACAACTATTACAAATGACATTCGGTGGAATAATTTCTACAACTTTACAACAAATGCACTTAGCTTTGGTAGATAGAACCGATGTCAGGCAGCAATGTTCCAGCAGAAACTTCTGAGGCAGGATCAGATTGGGACATCTTGCACAATGTAAGAGAAAAAACAACATATAAAGCAAAATTATCTATTTCCTTATATGACAGTTTCAGGAATGGGAAAAATGCAATAGCATAGGCCTCTGAAAGCAAAAAGCAAGAGGCAAACAAACAAGGGGTATAGAAATAATGAAAAAAAATTGGCGCCAAGTATGACGCACAACGTAACGTAAAGTCTTTTTTGGCGCAAAAAATGACCGGAAATGACACACTTGCGTCACTAATGACGCCGCCGTGTGAAAGGTCTCGGCGTCACATATGACGCCGGAAATGACGAAGTTGCGTCATAAACATACTTTTCCGAGCCAAAAAAAAATTTCGCGCCAAGAATGACGCAATAAAGTTTAGCATTTGACGCACCCGCGGGCCTAATACCCGCAATTACAAGAAGTAGTCAATTGAAAAAAGACTAAACCCCAGGTAAGAAATACATTTCTTAAAAATGTTTACATTCCTAAATATGAAACTGACAGTCTGCAGAAGGAAATACATGAACCTGACTCATGGCAAATATAAGTACAATACATATATTTAGAACTTTATATAAATGTATAAAGTGCCAAACCATAGCTGAGAGTGTCTTAAGTAATGAAAACATACTTACCCAAAGACACCCATCCACATATAGCATATAGCCAAACCAGTACTAAAACAGTTATTAGTAGAGGTAATGGTAAATTGAGAGTATATCGTCGATCTGAAAAGGGAGGTAGGAGATGAATCTCTACGACCGATAACAGAGAACCTATGAAATAGACCCCCGTTAGGGAAATCATCGTATTCAAATAAGTGATACTCCCTTCACGTCCCTCTGACATTCGCTGTACTCCGAGAGGAATCGGGCTTCAACAATGCTGAGAAGCGCATATCAACGTAGAAATCTTAGCACATAGGAGGCAAAGTTTGTAAAACTGAATTGTGGGTGTGGTGAGGGGTGTATTTATAGGCATTTTGAGGTTTGGGAAACTTTGCCCCTCCTGGTAGGATTGTATATCCCATACGTCACTAGCTCATGGACTCTTGCCAATTACATGAAAGAAAAGGCAAGATGGATTCTAACAGTCATTCAGCAGACTGATAGCCCCGCAAGTCACCGGCAGTGGTATTGGCAGTCCTTACCTGGCTCTTTAACTGCATATCCTCCCAGAACTGAATAGCACACACAGGATGCAAAGTCAAGCTACCCCCATAAACTTCAATGGAGTGCAACAAGTGGAAAAAAAGCCTAACACCCATACTCGCGCAAAAACCATGCATTATCCTGACGCATATTAAATTCAATTGCGCTCAAGCGAACACATTTACTTTCAACTTGTATACACGCGCTACTTCTGATGTACCCGCGACAAACCCATTACACTCAACAGTTAGCGTGCCACTCGTAATCTAGCCCTTAGTTTGCTGTGTTCTGTAACTGTAGTTTTGAATGATCAGGTACTTATGCACTACCACTGCAGATCAAAGTATTTTATCCACATATGCAAATGTATCCACAGCAAACACTGTTTCAGAGTTCTCATATGGAGTGCCACAAGAGGTAGCTAGGTGCGTGGAAAACTGAAGTGAAGTAAGTAAAGCAGTGGTGGGATTTCTTGTGCGATCCAAGATCTGCACGCATGATGTTGGTTTTAAGTTAAAGAAACATGAAACTAAATCTTTTTCTTTTATGATTCCGATAATGCATACAATTTTAAAGAAGTTTTACTATTATCAAATTTTCTTCATGCTTTTTGGTATCTTTTGTTGAAAAGCAGGGACGTGATCTCAGGAGCATGCAAGTGTCTAGAACACTATATGGCAGCGGTTTTGCAAGAATTCTATCTGTTTGCAAGAACACTAGATAGCAGCATTATTTCCTGCCATGCAGTGTTCCTGACAATTACCTAGGTATCTCTTTAATACAGAATAACATGAGAACAAAGTAAATTTGATAACAGAAGTAAATTGGAAATTAAATTTGTATGCTCTGTCTGAATCACAAACAAAAACATTTGAGTTTCATATCCCTTTAAGTGAAGAAGAGCTGGTTTCTATATCCAGCGATCGTGGATTAAAAATAAAAAAACATGAAGAGATGTCCACTGAAAATTTCTGGATTTCGTTTAGAAAAGAATATCCTTCAGTGGCTAAAAATCTTTGTCCATTTTAATGTTATTTTCTACATGATACCTATGTGAACTAGGGCTTTCTTCACTTACTAAAAATGAAATACAAAAAAAGAGAGACTCTAATAGGATGAAGATGAAAGGAGGGTATTTTTGTTTAAAAAAAAAAAATTAAGCTCACGTTTAACACAACTACAATTAATTTATAACTAGGTAACACAAGTAATAGCTTTCTATAGTTATATTTATTCATAGTTTTTAAAAAAACTTTTTATTTTGTCCTCAAAGTGCGCCAGACAAATTTTCAAATGTTGTACAGTGTGCCACTTGTCAAAGTTTGAGAAACACTAACATAATTAAAGATCTGTAAAAATACCAAAACTTTGGAAGCTAATTCCTTATTAAAAAATATATAAAAACAATATGGTGTGATTCTTACTAAATTGATGGTCCTTTGGGTTTACACAAACCAAATTTACCAGAACAATGCATGTAAAGGTCACAGCTGTATTAAAAAAATATATATTTAGTGGCTTATCTGAAATATTATAGCGCCCAAAGTGGTTTTCCACTCTAACACTAACTTTTTCTTCCTATAAAAAAGGGTCTGTCCCTGCGAAGTGCGAGATTTCTCCCATACAAATAATGAGAGCTCTTTGCTTGTAAAAGTTCGCAATGGAGGGCGAAGAACAGAGGTGGAAACCGGCTTGTTTTAAAATATGAATATTGTGCTTAATACAAATCAAATTATACTGTTTTTAGGGCACTGTACCTTAAATTTGCAGTAATTTTTTTCAGAGTAATTAGTGTTATGAGTATTTTGGTGAAAACTTGACACTTTTTAACTGGCAAGAAAAAAACGGTGAGAACTGTAGTGCGAAAATGTTTATAGAATTATGCAGGGATTTGAGAGAAAATTTCAAATACGCCCATGTTCAGCTCATTTTACAAACAAACAACAATTATAATTTGTATTTTGTACTTTTAAGTACAATTTTCTTGCTTTTTTTGCGCATCCAATGTACTTAAATTAGGATTTACACTGTGTATATTTAATATGATTAACAATTACAATACAATAAAACATTTTCACTGCATATTTTTATGTGAATGTTTCAATTATTAGCTATGTATGATTTTTAAATTACGAATTTCATTGTGCACTCTTGTAATGTATGCATCCCCTTTTTATAAGAGAATGCAGTATATGATACTTAGTAAGACACCATGTTTTTAGTGGCTATTCAAAATTAAATTGCACTCACGCACATTTTAAATTTGACTTTTCTATCCCTTTAAAAGACATACATGTACAAATAGAATTTGTGACAATATCATACTGCTTAGAAGATTACAAATAGTCTTTTGCGTACAATTTATACAGAAGTGCAACATCTCCAGCCTGGTTCCACTCCACTGCTTAAACGATGGAAAATTCAGAGCAAATGTGCAACAATGAATCAACTTGGACACTGTGCTTTCATGCAGACTTTTAAGTGAAGCAGAACATGACTCATCACGGGCCAGAATACGCAAAGATATTTTTCTATTTCTACTCATAACATGAGTCACACTATTTCATTCTGCTGATGCTATAGTAGGTAGTTATCAAATTATCAAATATTTGGAGAATAAAGAATAGAATTTTAGCATACTTCTTCAGATAGAGTATAAAATATAGACAGGCTTTTTATAGATTTTAACAATGAATAGTTTTTATTTGCTCAGTTATGTTATAATGTTCATTTCTGTACCTATTTAAAGGGACACTGAACCCAAATTTTTTATTTTGTAATTCAGAAAGAGCATGCAATTTTAAGCAACTTTCTAATTTACTCCTATTATCAATTTTTCTACGTTCTCTTGCTATCATTATTTGAAAAAGAAGGCATCTAAGATTTTTTTTGGTTTCAGT
The DNA here is from genome assembly GCF_027579735.1 of Bombina bombina. Classification (NCBI taxonomy): domain Eukaryota; kingdom Metazoa; phylum Chordata; class Amphibia; order Anura; family Bombinatoridae; genus Bombina; species Bombina bombina. The sequence continues at coordinate 890,368,916 of NC_069499.1, read as the reverse complement.
AGTCTGGACTGCACTTTTTTATTGGTGGATGAATTTATCCACCAATCAGCAAGGACAACCCAGGTTGTTCACCAAAAATGGGCCGGCATCTAAACTTAGATTCTTGCATTTCAAATAAAGATACAAAGAGAATGAAGAAAATTTGATAATAGGAGTAAATTAGAAAGTTGCTTAAAATTTCATGCTCAATCTGAATCATGAAAGAAAAATTTTGGGTACAGTGTCCCTTTAAATACATCTGCTTTAATTTCAAATATTTGTATACAATACAAGCTCCAAATCAAGTAAACAAAAACACTTTTTCATATTAGACTGTATTATTATTTGTGAAATTAAATGTAACATGCTGATGTATTTTTTGAGACTTATAAGAGTTAATGCAATTTTATTTACTTTACTTACTGTGATCACCAACCACAAGCACACTACACACACACACACATTAAAGTGAATGTAAACTTTCATGAGTTAGTGCCGTTTTTTAAAAATACTATTAAAAACAGGGACACTTTCATTCATAAAAGTTTACATTGCAGGGTATTTTTACAAATACTTTGCTTTTTATTCAGTAAAGCCATATCTGTGATCCCCCATCTGCTTCTCATGCTGTACTTACACAGCAATGACGAAACCGGCTTGCTCCAATCACAGCATGGCCTCACTAGATGGACGCTCTGGGGGGGAAGCCATGATTGGAGGAAGCAGGTTTTGTCATTGGTGACGTAAGCACAGAAGAGCTTCGTGAAGAGGAATCGGCTGATCCGGCTTTGCTTAAGAAAAAGGTAAGTACAGTTTCTCACAAAAGTGAGTATACCCCTCACATTTTTGTAAATATTTTATTATATCTTTTCATGTGACAACACTAAAGAAATTACACATTGCTACAATGTAAAGTAATGAGTGTACAGCCTGTATAACAGTGTAAGTTTGCTGTCCCCTCAAAATAACTCAACACACAGCCATTAATGTCTAAACCGTTGGCAACAAAAGTGACTACACCCCTAAATGGAAATCTCCAAATTGGGCCCAAAGTGTCAATATTTTGTGTGGCCACCATTATTTTCCAGCACTGCCTTAACTCTCTTGGGCATGGAGTTCACAAGAGCTTCACAGGTTGCCACTGGAGTCCTCTTCCACTCTTCCATGACAATATTACGGAGCTGGTGGATGTTATTGACCATGCGCTCCGCCACCTTCCGTTTGAGGATGCCCCACAGATGCTCAATAGGGTTTAGGTCTGGAGACATGCTTGGCCAGTCCATCACCTTTACCCTCAGCTTCTTTGCAAGGCAGTGGTCATCTTGGAGGTGTGTTTGGAGGTCGTTATCATGTTGGAATACTGCCCTGTGGCCCAGTCTCTGAAGGGAGGGGATCATGCTCTGCTTCAGTATGTCACAGTACATGTTGGCATTCATGGTTCCCTCAATGAACTATAGCTCCCCAGTACCGGCAACGCCTCGACTACTGCAACTCCGTCCTCTCTGGTCTACCTAGCTGCCCCATAGCTCCTTTACAATCCATTATGAATGCCTCTGCCAGGCTCATCTTCCTTACTCGTCGCTCTTCATCTGCTGCACCTCTCTGTCAATCCCTTCACTGGCTTCCTCTTGCCTCTAGGATTAAACATAAAATCCTCACCCTGACATATAAAGCTCTCAACTGCACTGCTCCCCCCTATATCTCAGAACTTGTCTCTAGATACTCTCCCTCCCGTCCCCTTCGATCAGATCAGGATCTCCTCCTCTCTTGTTACTTCCTCACATTCCCGTTTACAGGACTTCTCCAGACTGGCCCCCATCTTGTGGAATTCCCTGCCTCGCTCCATAAGACTCTCCCCTAGTTTTAACAGCTTCAAGCACTCCCTAAAAACTCTACTATTCAGGGATGCATACAACCAACACTAACCTTCCTAACTCCATTGCTTTCCCCTTGAACTCCTTAGAATGTAAGCCTATGAGCCCAGCCGTTTACAGATTGCTTCATAAGAGCCGACTACAACAGTGAAACTCTCGGCAGGGCCCTCTACCCACTTGACCCCTACAAAAGCTATACTGTACACCGACTATGTTTACAGCGCTGCGGAATCTGTTGGCGCACTACAAATACCTGATAATAACAATAATAATACCGGCAGCACTCATGCAGGCCCAGACCATGACACTCCCACCACCATGCTTGACTGTAGGCAAGACACACTTGTCTTTGTACTCCTCACCTGGTTGCCGCTACACACACTTCACTCCATCTGAACCAAATAAGTGTATCTTGGTCTCATTAGACCACAGGACATAGTTCCAGTAATCCATGTACTTAGTCTGCTTGTCTTCAGCAAACCGTTTGCAGGCTTTTTTGTGCATCATCTTTAGAAAAGGCTTCCTTGTGGGACGACAGCCATGCAGACCAATTTGATACAGTGTGCGGCATATGGTCTAAGCACTGACAGACTGACCCCCACCCCTTCAACCTCTGCAGCAATGCTGGCAGCACTCATACGTCTATTTCCCAAAGACAACCTCTGGATATGAACCTGAGCACGTGCAATCAACTTCTTTGGTCGACCATGGCAAGGCCTGTTCTGAGTGGAACCTGTCCTGTGAAACCGCTGTATGGTCTTGCCCACCGTGCTGCAGCTCAGTTTCAGAGTCTTGGCAATCTTCTTAAAGCCTAGGCCATCTTTATGTAGAGCAACAATTCTTTTTTTCAGATCCTCAGAGAGTTCTTTGCCATGAGGTGCCATGCTGAACTTCCAGTGACCAGTATGAGAGAGTGTGACAGCGATAACACCAAATTTAACACAACTGCTCCCCATTCACACCTGAGACCTTGTAACACTAACGAGTCACGTGACACCGAGGAGGGAAAATGGCTAATTTGGACATTTCCACTTAGGGGTGTACTCACTTTTGTTGCCAATGGTTTAGACATTAATGGCTTTGTGTTGAATTATTTTGAGGGGACAGCAAATTTATACTGTTATACAGGCTGTATACTCACTACTTTACATTGTAGCAAAGTGTCATTTCTTCAGTGTTGTAACATGAAAAGATATAATAAAATATTTACAAAAATGTAAGGGGTGTACTCACTTTTGTGACATACTGTATATAAAAATATGCTGCAATGTAAATGTTTTTAATAGTATTTTTAAAAACCGGGCACTATTTCATGAAAGTTTACATTCACTTTAATGCAATTGCATTTACTTTAGATAATGTGATTACCAAACTCAAGCATACTACACACGCTCACACATATACACACATTAACTACACTCAAACAATACACAAACTAAACATATATACTACGCACACTGTATTATGCTGCTACTACACGGATACATACACATACTACACAAACAAAACACTACAATTACACATACACACTGCACTGTATACACAAAACAAACTGGATCATAATTTATATAATAAATAACATCACAGGCATATTATATGGCATAGCTAGGGAAGAATAAAACATCTGGTACCAAGGACATTTTCTTTTTAAACCACCCATTCTAGATAATGTTCAGTCTATTCAATGTCCATTTTGGTGTACAAATAAAAAATAAAATGGGCTATTTTGTTACAGTATTTAATTTTTAAATGAAAATGACCCTGCAAAGATGTTAAACAAAAAAAAGTAATATTTCCACAACATTCACGTACTGCTCCAGATAAGGATGCCACCAGTGACTGAAGTATCCTTAGATATGGCTGGTCCTAATTTGCTCAAGGGTTGCATCCTTATTTGGAGCTCCACAGCAGCAAGTTTGATACAAGAGTTTGACTATGCGCTTAACACCTTAGAAATATATATTTTTTTAATTAAAATTATCTAATGACATTGTGCATTTTGTTATTATGCTCTATTGGCTCAGAAGCTATTTTTAGAAGGTTTAATCACTCGATGGCCCCCTTTCTAATATTTTCTTGCTGTGAGAAAACTACATATTCGACTTGAGTGGATAAAAACATCTCCCCACTCTTGCGCAAAAATGATCACATTTTTTTATTTGCGCTTATCCAACATGAAAATATAAATATTTCATATTCCAATGTTCTTTACATAGTAGAATATGTTATATTTATTCATAAATACTCAATTCTACATATATCTGATGGTATTTTGGTAAAATACATATCTATAACTATATATACTAGGGCTGAGTTAGACTAGTCGACTAATCGATTAGTCGATCGGTCTATCATTGTTTGACTAGTACGGCATTAGTCGATTACTGATATATTACATTTTGCTATATTTTCAAAGTCAAAAACAGTCGTAGCCAGCCTACCAGCCCGTAGCCTTAGCCTAAGCCTACTACCGATTGTGGATTGTCTCACTTGGCGGCAGTTATGATGACGTGTTTTTTTGTACCCGTAGTAGACGAAAGAAATTTTGCAAAAATCGTCATCTTCAACAAAAAGTCCTGCTTGGAAATATTTTGAAAAACTACATGAAAAGGCAGTTAAGTGCAACATTTGCGGCGTGCAATTGCAGTACAATAAATTCACGACTTCCATATTAAGCCACCTAAGAAAACAAATACCCGTCTGCATTGGTAGCAACAGATAAAGAAAAAGGACAACAACAAACATCCATTGCAGCTTTTACAGTAAGACAACGGCAATGTGACACTGTGCGTGCTGAAACAACGTCGACTCTCTTAGCTAATATGAGTTGATGTTTTTGTTAAATAAAAACTTGCATGGACGCGCTTTGCAGATTTTGTTTTTGTTTACATATGGGAGTTGTTGTGTTGACTAGGTTTTAAAAATAAATTAAAAAAAAGGAAATTTATGCTTACCTGATAAATTTGTTTCTTTTACGATATGACGAGTCCACGGATTTCATCCTTACTTATGGGATATCGCCTCCTGGTCAGCAGGAGGAGGCAAAGAGCTCCACAGCAGAGCTGCATAAATAGCTCCTCCCTTCCCCCCAACCCAGTCATTCGACCGAAGTTAGGAAGAGAAAGGAAATGCCAAGGAGCAGAGGTGACTGAAGTTTAACAAAAATAAAGACCTGTCTAAAAAATGACAGGGTGGGCCGTGGACTCATCATATCGTAAAAGAAACAAATTTATCAGGTAAGCATAAATTTCCTTTTCTTTTACAAGATATGACGAGTCCACGGATTTCATCCTTACTTATGGGATACAATACCAAAGCTATAGGACACGGATGAAAGGGAGGGACAAGACAGGAATCTAAACGGAAGGCACCACTGCTTGAAGAACCTTTCTCCCGAAAACAGCCTCGGACGAGGCAAAAGTATCAAATTCGGAAAAAGTGTGAAGAGACTACCAAGTTGCAGCCTTGCAAATCTGTTTAACAGAAGCATCATGTTTAAATGCCCATGAGGAAGCCACAGCCCTAGTGGAATGAGCCGTAATTCGTTCTGGAGGCTGCTGTCCAGCAGTCTCATATGCAAAACGGATGATACTCTTCAGCCAAAAAGAAAGAGAGGTAGCTGTAGCTTTCTGGCCCCTACGTTTTCCAGAAACAAATAATGAAGATGATTGACGAAATTCTTTGGTCGCCTGTAAGTAAAACTTCAGGGCACGGACCACGTCCAAGTTATGTAACAGACGCTCCTTCTTAGAGGAAGGATTAGGACACAATGAAGGAACAATAATTTCCTGATTAATATTTCTGTTGGAAACAACCTTAGGAAGAAAACCAGGTTTGGTACGTAACACTACCTTATCGGAATGAAAAATAAGGTAAGGAGAATCACATTGCAATGCCGACAGCTCAGAAACTCTGCGAGCAGAAGAAATAGCAACCAAGAATAAAACTTTCCAAGATAATAACTTAATATCTATGGAATGCATTGTTTCAAACAGAACCCCTTGAAGAACCTTAAGAACTAAATTCAAACTCCAAGGAGGAGCAATAGGTCTAAACACAGGCCTGATTCTAGTCAGAGCCTGAAAAAAAGATTGAACATACGGAACATCTGCCAGACGTTTGTGTAGCAAAATAGATAAAGCAGAAATCTGTCCCTTTAAGGAACTTGCTGATAACCCTTTCTCCAATCCTTCTTGGAGAAAGGATAAAATCCTAGGAATCCTAATCTTACTCTATGAGTAGCCCTTGGATTCGCACCAATAAAGATATAAACGCCATATCTTATGGTAAATCTTTCTAGTAACAGGCTTACGGGCCTGGATCAAGGTATCAATGACCGAATAAGAGAACTCTCGCTTAGATAAAATCAAGCGTTCAATCTCCAAGCAGTCAGCTGTAGAGAAATTAAATTCGGATGATGGAAGGGTCTCTGAATGAGAAGGTCCTGCCTCAATGGAAGCTTCCACGGTGGCAGAGATGACATATCCACCAGGTCGGCATACCAAGTCCTGAGAGGCCACGCAGGTGCGATGAGAATCACTGAGGCCCTCTCCTGCTTGACTCGAGCAATCACCTGAGGAAGGAGAGCAAACGGTGGAAACACATAAGCTAGGTTGAACGACCAAGTCACTGCCAAGGCATCTATCAGTTCGGCCTGAGGATCCCTGGACCTGGATCCGTATCTCAGAAGCTTGGCATTCTGACAAGATACCATAAGATCCAGCTCCGGTCTGCCCCATCTGAGAATCAGGGTGGCAAAGACTTCCGGATGGAGTTCCCATTCCCCTGGATGAAACGTCTGTCTGCTCAAAAAATTCACTTCCCAGTTGTCCACTCCTGGGATGTAGATTGCTGACAGATAACAAGAGTGGGCCTCCGCCCACCGAATTATCTTGGATACTTCTGTCATCACTAAGGAACTCCTTGTTCCTCCATGATGATTGATGTAAGCCACAGTAGTGATGTTGTCCGACTGAAATCGGATGAATTTGGCCGAAGCCAACTTAGGCCAAGTCTGAAGCGCATTGAATATTGCTCTCAACTCCAGAATATTGATTGGAAGAAGAGACTCCAACCGAGTCCACACACCCTGAGCCTTCAGGGAATTCCAGACTGCACCCCATCCTAGGAGACTGGCGTCCGTTGTCCCTATCACCCATGAGGGTCTGCGGAAGCACGTCCCTTGGGACAGATGATCTGGAGACAACCACCAAAGAAGAGAGTCACTTGTCTCCTGATCCAGATCTATCTGAGGAGACAAATTTGCATAATCTCCATTCCACTGTCTGAGCATGCTCAGTTGTAGAGGTCTGACATGAAAACGAGCAAACGGAATGATGTCCATTGCCGCCACCATCAATCCAATTACCTCCATGCACTAGGCCACTGATGGCCGAGGATTGGACAGAAGGGATCGGCATGTATTCAAAATCTTTAGCTTTCTGACTTCCGTCAAAAAGATTTTCATGGATACAGAGTCTATTAGAGTTCCCAGGAAAGGAGCCCTTGTTTGTGGCATTAGTGAACTCTTATCTAGATTTACCTTCCACCCGTGAGTCCTTAGAAAGGATAGAACAATGGCGGTATGAGACTTTGTCAGCTGATAAGACGATGCCTGAATCAGAATGTTGTCCAGATAAGGCGCCACTGCAATGCCCCGCGGTCTGAAAACCGCCAGCAGAGACCCTAGAACCTTTGTGAAGATCCTGGGTGCCGTGGCCAGCCCGAAAGGAAGAGGCACAAACTGAAAATGTTTGTCCAGAAAGGCAAACCTCAGGAACTGGTGATGATCTCTGTGGATAGGAATATGAAGATATGCATCCTTTAAGTCCACGGTAGTCATATATTGACCCTCCTGGATCAATGGAAGAATTGTCCGAATAGTCTCCATCTTGAAGGATGGAACTCTGAGAAACTTGTTTAGACTCTTGAGATCTAAAATGGGTCGGAACGTTCCTTCTTTTTTGGAAACCACGAAAAGATTTGAGTAAAACCCCTGCCCCTGTTCCTGTATTGGAACGGGACAAATTACTCCCATAGTGGAGAGGTCTTCTACACAACGTAAGAACGCCTCTCTTTTTATCTGGTCTACAGACAATCGTGAAAGAACAAACCTTCCCCTTGGGAAGGAATTTTTTAACTCTAACTGATACCCTTGAGACACAATTTCTAATGTCCATGGATCCTGAACATCTCTTCTCCAAGCCTGGACAAAGAGAGAAAGTCTGCCCCCTACTAGATCCGGTCCCGGATCGGGGGCCGCCCCTTCATGCTGTCTTGGGAGCAGCAGCGGGCTTCATGGGTTGTTTACCCTTGTTCCAAGTCTGGCTGGGTCTCCAGGAGGGCTTGGCTTGAGGATAATTTCCTTCTTGTTTAGAGGAAGAAGAAGGGGGGATTCCCTTGAAATTACGAAAGGAACGAAAATTACTCTGTCGTCCCCTTTGCTTAGAGGTTTTGCCTTGTGGGAGCAGATGACCCTTACCTCCCGTGATGTCAGAAATGATCTCCTTCAAGTCAGGCCCGAACAGGGTCTTTCCCTTGTAAGGAATAGCCAAGAGCTTAGATTTCGAGGACACATCCGCAGACCAAGACTTTAACCATAAGGCTCTTCTTCCTAAAATGGAAAATCCTGAATTCTTGGCCGCCAATTTGGTGATTTGAAAGGCAGCATCCGTAATAAAAGAATTAGCCAGTTTAAGGGCCTTCATTCTATCCTGAATCTCCTCCAAAGAGGTCTCAGTCCTGAGAGACTCCTCTAGGGCATCAAACCAAAAGGCAGCCAGCTTTTTATCCATGGGGTCTTTGAAAGCACAACTGTCCTCAATAGGGATAGTCGTACGCTTAGCCAGGGTAGAGATAGCTCCCTCCACCTTAGGGATCGTCTGCCAAGAATCCTGAATGGAGTCAGCTATAGGGTACATCTTCTTAAAGATAGGGGAAGGGGAGAACGGATACCCGGTCTTTCCCATTCCCTAGCAACAATTTCCGAAATTCTCTTAGGAAACGGAAAAACATCTGAATAAGAAGGAACCTCCAAGTATCTATTCATCTTACACAACTTCTCTGGAGGGACCACAATAGAGTCACAGTCGTCCAGAGTCAGCAAAACCTCCCGTAGTAACAGGCGGAGGTGTTCAAGCTTAAATCTGAAGGACATCACGTCCGTATCTGTCTGAGGTAAAACACTGCCTGAGTCAGACAGTTCTCCATCAGACAGAATCTCCCTACCCCCCACTTCAGAGCCCTGGGAAGGTACATCGGAGATCGCCATCAAAGAACCAGAAGTCGCATGGACCACCTGGGTCTCTCTTCTACTACGTTTGCCTTGCAACACTGGTAATTTAGACAAAACTTCTGAAAGAGTGGATGACAGGACTGCAGCCGTATCCTGCAGAGTAAATGACGCAGACACAGTTGAAGAACATGGCGTCACTTGCGCGAGCGTTAAAGGCTGTGACGCTTGGGGAGAAATATGCGGCATACCCTGAATATCAACAGTCTGAAGACATTCATTAGGCATATCTTTATTAAAGAAAATTTGCTCTTTACACTGTAAAGCCCTCTCAATACATGGGGGACAAAGTGTAACAGGGGGTTCCACAATGGCATCTAAACACATTTGACATGTACTTTGTTCAAGGTCATCCATGATAACCTAAACAAAAAGCAAGCTTGGTCCAATTCACTGATTAAATTTATTTGTGAATATCAGTCTAATAATAAAATATTTGTGGAGTACTGTCTCTTTAAGAAAAGCTATCTGTTTGATATATATAAGGCAGAGAGCAAAATTTCACATTCCCTGTGCGAGGGCCTTTAGAAAATTAACACACTGGAATACTTTGAAAATTTACTCAGTCACCTCGCCGCAACTCTGCTGCGGCCCCTACCTTCCTCCACACCCAATCTTAACTCCGCAAACACGGCGCACCTAAAGCTGCTTATAAAATATCACCACAAGCGGACTTAGGAGCCGAGAAGAGAAGCTGCCCACCGGAACTCAAATAGTAACTGCGTGCAAAGCGCGCAAAACACTAAGGCCCCCCCCTTCGTGGGCGAAAACAACCAAAACAGTCCACACCTGAAAATACCAACATGTACCGGAGCTTTTAGTAAAAACATGTCCCCTCCGGAATTGTCCCCAGCGTCATACCCACACAATATTTCCCAGCGCTTCTAGGCTAAATAGTATAATGCCAGAGTGTCTGGATAAATAAACTATGTCAGTTTTCACTATATATCCCAGCGCTTCTAGGCTATTAAAATGCCAGAATGTCTGGATATTACACGATCTGTTAAAGGGAAGTGCTTTCACTCAGGTCGTTAGCCCCAATATAACAGTTCAAGTACAGTTATTCTGAGATATGCTGCCACCCCAGAATAAAAAACTGCACTTACCTCCATGCTGAGGAACAGCATGACAATTTCACAGTGTCAAGAGGTCCACTCTTCCTCCTGAGGTCCTGTGAAAAATAGAAGGGTCCTAGTTACAACCTCTAAGACCATACACAGAAAGGCAGCACAGTCAAGGGAGGCGCAGTGGAGACAAATATCCACCAGTTCCCATAGCCTAAAAAAACTATCCAGAAGCTGCTCTGTAATAAAATAGCACACTTTGGCACCATTTAAAAATAAAAAATTCTTGATTGAAGAATCTAAGCTAACACCTCACTTTACCTCTTCCTATCACTAACACAGGCAAAGAGAATGACTGGGTTGGGGGGAAGGGAGGAGCTATTTATGCAGCTCTGCTGTGGAGCTCTTTGCCTCCTCCTGCTGACCAGGAGGTGATATCCCATAAGTAAGGATGAAATCCGTGGACTCGTCATATCTTCTAAAAGAAAGAACATTTTACAATTACATTAAAAATATTTTGCATTTAATACCTATTTTCTGTCAAGAGGGGGTGCTTTCGACTAATCGATTGTAAAATTATTAGTCATGCACATACCTAATATATACATGATTATATATAGGTATAGACATATACAGATGTATATATAGGAATATCTATTTAGAAATGCCGAGAACATATTCTGCTATCTAGCAACACTAGAATGCAAATACATAGTTAAAACCCTTATTAAATATGAATATTGCATAAACAAGCCATTACATGCTTTCATCTTCTTAACGGCAAAGGGCTACAATGCACTTAAACATTTGCGCTCCACTCGTAATCTAGCCCTATATGTGCAAATCAGTTAATAAAATGGACAAGCGTTATACATTTAAACAGTCTAATACCTTTATCTTTTTCAAGAGCTGTTACAATTACAATTTGCAAATGGCTGTAAGCTTGCTATCACTTCCAGATGATATTTAAAACAGAAGACACCTGCATAAAATAAAAATAACTAAATCTTAGTGTGTGCAAGTACTTTCCACTTAGTACTTTTTTGAGTAACTTGTATACTGCGTATAGCATTCCATAAACCTAAAATGTGGGTGAGATATTATATTTGATGGCAAATGTGTATTGCAGCTGAGTCAATCACAGGTGAAGGATGCAAGTTCAAAGCCATTCTTTTATACCATCCTCCTAGAGTTGCTAAGCAACATGCTCGGAAATGTTATTTTTGTCTAAAAAAGTTGCTGAATGTTAAATGAAAAATGGGGCGGGCAACTCTTAACACTTAAATAGATTTTCATGCAGTTGTAAAAAGAATTAGGAACTATGTAAACTGGGTGAAAAACAGAAATACATAACACTTTACTTCGGGCTAAAATGGTTTATCGTTTTGTACCTTGGCTTTTGGTCCAGCAAGATAAACTCACCCAAAGTTAAAGGGAATATAAAATATTCCCTTTAAAGCCCAAAAATGTTGCAACCTATTAATTTTCTATTCAGCAAAAAATCCCTAGTATGTTCTTGTAAGATTAAAGAGATACTGAACCCAATTTTATTCTTTCATTATTCAGATAAAGCATGCCATTTTAAGCAACTTTCTTATTTCCTCCTATTAATAATTTTGTTTCGTTCTCTTGGTATCTTTATTTGAAAAAGCAGAAATGTAAGCTAAATGTAGCCACCAATCAGCAAGTGCTACCCATGGTTCTGAACCAAAAATGGTCCGGCTGCTAAGCTTACAGTCCTGTTTTTTCAAATAAAGATACAAAGAGAATAAAGAAAATGTGATAATAGGAGTAAATTAGAAAGTTGCTTAAAGGCACATTAAACACAATTTTTTTCCATCACAATTTAGAAAGAGCTTATAATTTTAAACAACTTTCTAATTTACTTTTATCATCTAATTTGCTTCATTTTCTTGATATACTTTGCTGAAAAGCATTATCTAGATAGGCTCAGAAGATGCTGATTGGTGGCTGCAAATAGATGCCTTGTGTAATTGGCTCACCTATGTGCATTGCTATTTCTTCAACAAAGGATATCCAAAGAATTAAGCAAATGAGATAATAGAAGTAAATTGAAATGTTGTTTAAAATTGTATGCTCTGCCAGAATCATGAAAGAAAATGTTTGGGTTTAAAGGCCCTTTAAAATTGCATTGGGGTTCAGTATCCCTTTAACAGCCTGATAATCAAAATCTTACCAGCATGGAGAAAAATACAAAATATTTGGGGGCTATTTTTTTAGCATTATATACTAATGTATGTACCTCTCCTTCACATTCAGAACCCTGCATAGTGAAATAGTTAACAAGGTAAAAATTTCCTTTCTAAAAAGTTTTAAGGGACCTCAAACCAGGGTGGATGAAATAGATGTGTTTTGTTTTGTTTTTTAATTAAAAAAAAAACTTTTTTTATTGAAATCAATTTTTTTTTGTTTTAAATAGGATTTTTATTAAAATAAAATGCTGTTTTTGTGGAAAATTCAATTTAAAGATATTTCTGTGCAATTTCTGTCCGAGGACTGGATTCTGATTTGCTTATCAGATGAAGAAGAAGGCAGCTACGTAATAGTGGGGGGAGTTCGGCATCCATATTGACCGGCTATTAGAGTAGTTAGCGCCGCTGATTAGGACAGAAGCAAGGCGGCAAGGGAGGAGGGGTATAGTGCAGGCGGACCTCCGTTTTTTTATTTACCATATCAAAACATGTTATACTAAGTGTTGAATGTCCCTTTAAAGTGACAGTCAATCCTAGCGTTTTTGAAACGCTAGGATTTTCTATTGAAACAAATAAAGGGGACTTTCATTCATGAAGTATAAGATACTTCATGTACAAAGCTCCTTTATTTGTTTCAACCGATCAGTGTTCTTAAAGTGAAGGTAAACTTTGGTGAATGAAAGCCAGTTTTTTAAAAATACTATTAAAAACAGGGGCACTTTCATTCATCAAAGTTTACAAAGCAGCCGTTTTTTATAAAAATAATTACCTACCTTTTTTTCTTTTCACTGCTACAGCCAGTGGCGTAGCGTGGGTTGTCAGTGCCCAGGGCAAGACAAGTATTGCGCCCCCCCAACCCCATTTTAGATATGCTGCTTCTTCTTACATTTGGGACAAACCAAGCAAAGACCCAAGCCTGGTAGATCACATCCCAGAGGCAGAACTTTTCTTTACTTTCTGCGATGAGATTTTTTTTTTAGTGAAAAAATTTCTGCAGGTCATTTTTTAAATAAAACTCAATATTAAATTAGACAGCTACACTAAGGCACCAGTTCAATTGCAATGTATTGGTTAACTGAAGAATAAAGCAATTTTTAATGTTTTATAATATAGTGCAGTAGTTGAAAATTGCATTTGCAAATTAGCTGCATACAAAATTTTTTTTTTTTTAAATGTCTAATAAATGTTTAATAAATCTGTTTCCTTTTCTCTTGGTCTAACATAGAAATCTAGTAATAAAAAGATGCAGTGCTCTTACATTTAGAATAAACAGTTTTGCAGACTGGGAAATCTCTGAGAGCCAGTCAACAAGCAATGTGCTGCTGCTTTGCAGCTCTACTGCATATTTGACTGCTCACTTCAAACAGCACTTTGCCCTGGTTGCACTGTGTTAAGGAAAACTGACACAGTACAGCTAGAGCACAGCTCTGTTTGAAGAAAACTGTCTAATGTGGAGCAGCACTACAAAGTTCAAGCACTAACAGTTCCTGCATGTGTCCTGTTCTTTCTGCAGACATGCTGCATTTTCTGCGATGACATCTCACATCACTGTATGTTCTTCCTTCGGGGATCACATAAAGCAAGGGACACTGTCTCCTCTCCCACAAAATGCTCCCTTAACCATCTTTACTGGATAACTAACAGTTATTGCTGATGATACCCATATCCCCAAAATATGTCCCTTGTCATAAGCAGCTGCTAATCAGTAGCGCCTTACAAACAAAGCCATGAAAATAATATATTGGCAATACAAGAGGCAGTGGGTGAAGCATTATGCAAGCATTATGTGCTATCCCCCTGTGATCAAACCCTGTCTGCACCACTCCAGAGCTGGGCAAATATATACAATATTAAATTTTAAGATTTATTCTCGTTTTACACATGGGGGAAAGCCCCCCTTAAACCCCATCTGGTGGTGACATGTCCTGATCTGTAAAACTTCATGGTAGAAATACTGCAGACCACAGGGTGCACCCACCCCCACATTGCAGCAACCCATATTGTATATGTGGTGCAATAGGTTTTTGGTAAGTCGTTAAAAAGAGGAAAAGAGGACACACAGGTTGGCAGCTGTTACATAAGGTTGTCCCTGCTGGGCAGACTGTCTTTTGGGTGCCAATGACATATAAAAGTGGGGTATATATTCTACCTTAATAAATATAACAATTGTAAGTAATCAATATAAAAGGGGCATGGGACAGACAACCCAGCATTACATACATATATGGGGGGAGGGTGTATGGTATTTAGGGGGGTGCTGTTAAATTTATTTACTAACACAAATTATAGTTATTTTTTTTACTTTAAATGCAGTAAGGGTGGGTTTAATGTAAATAAAAAAGGCAATGAGCACCCAAACCCTAAAAATCGGTAAAAGTCCACACCTCAGGAGTCCAGCAAGAAATAGATTCAAGATGGTGAATTCATAGGACTTCTTTGATAGGAGACAAACACAGTGAAATGCCTGGTGAGCAGCACAATCCTGGTGCCAGACAGCACACAAATCCCTAAATCTACTTCTGCCCTAGGAAGATCATGGAGGGGGGAAATCAAATACAGAAAACAAGGCCTCATTTTTGTCAACTGTCACAAATATACTTTTTTTGTGCAAGGACAAGATAAGTAAGTTGTAATCAGAATCCGGTCAAACATGAAAGTATGGTCTCTGATCACCCCACCATCCCACTAACTAGGTAACTGGGGTTAACAGAAAGGCAGAGCTCAGCCATGCTGCCACCAGTGCCACGGGTTTGAAAGAGATTTATTGCACTTTTTAAGGATTCCTCCCCCCTACCTCTGCTTAGAGATCCTTAAAAAGTGCCCCAGGCAATGCATGGCATTCTGGCTCTGGGTCCTTTGTTGGAAGGGAACTTAATTGTTGGGTAATAATAGAACCGTAATTAAGCTGCATTTTGCGTGTTGCTAGTATCAGGCAAAAAAAGGGCTATAAGTAAGTCTGGTCCTGACACCTTACCTTAGTCGCGGCATCACCACATTCCTGACGGGTCGCAGAACAGAGCTGGGAGCCTGTCAGAATTTTTAGCCTCCCTTCTTCCCTTTGCTAAGTTGAGGCTGGAAGCGCCCCTCAGAATTATGCGCCCGGGGCAACCAACCCTGTTGCCCCCCCCCCCCCACGCTACGCCACTGGCTACAGCAGCTTCCCCCACATAGAGATCCTCTATTCACACGTCAGCAATGACTAATCCTGCTTCCTCCAATCACAACTTTCCACCCAGGGTAGTCATTGCCTGAGGCCATGCTGTGATTGGAAGAAGCCAGATTAGTCATTGCTGATGTGTGAATAGAGGATCTCTATGTGGGGGAAGCTGCTGTAGCACTGAAAAGAAAAAAAGGTAATTTTTTTACCAAAACGGCTGCTTTGTAAACTTTGATGAATGAAAGTGCCCCTGTTTTTAATAGTATTTTTAAAAAACGGGCTTTCATTCACCAAAGTCTACCTTCACTTTAACTGTTAACGAAGCCCACGGCAAAAAAAAATTGCTAAGATTTACCACATGGCTATTGGCTAAGAGGTGAAAAACGTCACCTCTCTAGCAAAACAGCAATCTGCCGTGGGCTGCCATAGCAGCTCAGACCGGCGATCGCTTGAAACAAATAAAGGAGTTTTCTGCATGAAGTATGTTATACTCAGGGCCGGACTGGGAATGAAAAGCAGCCCTGGAAAATTTTTAGACCAGCCCTAAATTTTGCCGCGCCGTGCCCATAGAATGTACATGCCCGATTTTTCACAGTGGGTAATTGGGATATGGGATATTCATAAATATTTTGAGATGAGAATGCAAGAAGAGAAAATTAAAACAAATTTCTGTAATTTAAACACATATATAAAAAAAAAACATTGATTTTATCCTTCACTGAGTGATATGAAAAATGAACCTAATATGTTTAAATATAAGGTATAGATTTTCACATTCACACTACATATCTCTAACCTTAATCTTGACAATGTTATTTTTTGGCACTTGCTCTCTTTATCCCTATCTATTGTTTTACAAATTTGGGGGAGGGGTATTTACAGACAGGGTTAAATATAGACTCATAACTGTCTGTGCATGTATAGCCTGGTAAAAAAGCAATATAATTTAGTTACTTAGCTATACATGCACAGACAGTTATGAGTCTATATTTAACCCTGACCATCTTTTATCCACATTGGCTCTATAGCTCACACATTTTGTGGCCTGTGCTGTGTAGTGAGTTAACATAACAAGCTAGTTATTTTTGGTATTGGAATTGGAGGATGAATTGGAGCACTGCCACTGACTGACTGACTTCTAAGTTCTGTCCTGACTGAGTGACCGACCATGATGTATGTTGCCTCTGCTCAGACATTCAGAGAGACAGACAGACTGTCAGTGCATTCAGTGAGTGCTGCTCTTTTTTGCTGATGGCCGCCTCAGTGGCCTGGCCTGCTGCTGCACACTGCCTGCTGCCCCCCAAAAAAATAGTAGTACCTTATGCCTGCCTGACTGCCTCAGACAGACAGTGAGAGTGACAGTGCAGTCCGTGAGTGCTGGCTGTTCTGCTTTTGGTGATGGCCGTCTCAGTGCCACGTGACGTGGCCTGGCCTGCTGCTGCACACTTCTGCCTGCCTGCTGCCCCCAATAAATTTCAATTTACTAGTATAGATAGATACTTCTATAGTATTAGTACGGTACCTTACCTTATTCTCCCACGACGTGCAGACCTCACCTGGCTGTGGCTGGCTGACAGTCCTGAGTCCTCCTGACTCCTGAATTGGCCGAACTGAAGGGAAGCAGTAGCACGCCACGCAGACGCAGCCCTCCCAGGCTGAGGCTCCCTCC
This sequence comes from Bombina bombina, assembly GCF_027579735.1. NCBI lineage: Eukaryota > Metazoa > Chordata > Amphibia > Anura > Bombinatoridae > Bombina > Bombina bombina. The sequence goes on along the minus strand of NC_069499.1, from coordinate 890,351,669 downwards.
ACTATGTCATGTGGTGGCGCCGGCGCATGGTGAGAGTCGTCGTGAGGTGACATCATCACAGCACTGCAGTCTGCAGCAGTGACAGCTCCTGCCCTGGCGGGCCCACCCTCACCCAGCACCTGCTGAGCTCAGCTGACCCGGCCAGTCCTGACTCCTGCGGCCCATAGGAAGGAACCAACTGAGTCTGACAGTCTGTCACAGTGTGAACAGTGTAGTGAATGTGATAGTAACACTAACTCTATACACTGCAGACTGAGTCAACTCAGTTGGTACTTACTTGTGGAGTCACTCTGTCAGTGTCACAGTCAGTCAGAGTGAGGCACAGCACGGCAGCCGCAGCAGCGGTCGGACAGTTGGAGAGGGGGATGGTTATTAGTTTAATTAATTACAACACAACAACCAATTATTAAGTTTAATAAATAAAACATAAATTAAACACTTTATTTACTAATTACACACCCACACGAATGCTGCTGTAGCAGTGGGGAGGTAGGGACTGGACTGGTAGTGGATACCTTACCGGGACGGCCCGGCCCTAAGCGCAATAGCGCAATAAATAAAAAGCAAGCAATTTAGACACAGCAGCCAGGCCAGCCCAGCTGCGCTGCCGGCCGGCGGCCCACCGGGATTTTTCCCGGTATCCTGGCTGCCCAATCCGGCCCTGGTTATACTTCATGAATGAAGTGCACTGTATTTGTTTCAATAGTCAATCCTAGCATTTAAAAAATGCTAGGAATAACTTTCACTTTAATAAGTGCAGATAAAACAACAGCATATTTAGAAGTTTAATTATGCCTGGGCTTGACAAATCTTGGGAGGCAGGAGCCATGGCTTGGGACTTTATGTCATGTTATGCCCATTGTATTGTAGTAAAGAAATATGTGCACTAAAATAAACATTTATAGAAGAAAGCACTATAATTAAATTACTTAATTGCTAATGGATACAGATGCTTAATAATGTTTCAGACATTAATAATAAGATAAGTTGAACAAAACAGTGTAATGAGGAATTTGGAAACGAAATGTTAAGGAATTTGGTTGCCAAGGAGCTAAGTATTTATATAAAGAACGCTCAGAAAACTCATACAATAAACTAGATAAGAGTAAGAGAGAGTTCTTTCATGAACTTTATCAATCCAGCAGTTACCTAATTCAAATTCATAACTCTCAGGATTAGAACTAACGCTTTTGTTAAAAAATAATAATAATAATAATCAAATGGTCTGGAATAGAGGCTATTTTAGCAACATTATATCACTCTTGCAAGTTACTAGCTGAAAAATCATTCAAATTCAGAGTTCTTTAATTCCCATGTAATAGAGGTTAAAATGGAAATGCAATTTTGACCAAACAACAAGTCGAGTCATGGGGCTCCATTTATTAAAGGGATAGGGAAGTCAAAATTAAAATTGCATGATTCAGATAGAGCAGGTCATTTTAAGACACTTTTAAATTCACTTCTATTTTCAAATGTGTTTCATGCTCCTTATACAGGGAGTGCAGAATTATTAGGCAAATGAGTATTTTGACCACATCATCCTCTTTATGCATGTTGTCTTACTCCAAGCTGTATTGGCTCGAAAGCCTACTACCAATTAAGCATATTAGGTGATGTGCATCTCTGTAATGAGAAGGGGTGTGGTCTAATGACATCAACACCCTATATCAGGTGTGCATAATTATTAGGCAACTTCCTTTCCTTTGGCAAAATGGGTCAAAAGAAGGACTTGACAGGCTCAGAAAAGTCAAAAATAGTGAGATATCTTGCAGAGTGATGCAGCACTCTTAAAATTGCAAAGCTTCTGAAGCGTGATCATCGAACAATCAAGCGTTTCATTCAAAATAGTCAACAGGGTCGCAAGAAGCGTGTGGAAAAACCCATGAACTGAGAAAAGTCAAGCGTGCAGCTGCCAAGATGTCACTTGCCACCAGTTTGGCCATATTTCCGAGCTGCAACATCACTGGAGTGCCCAAAAGCACAAGGTGTGCAATACTCAGAGACATGGCCAAGGTAAGAAAGGCTGAAAGACGACCACCACTGAACAAGACACACAAGCTGAAACGTCAAGACTGGGCCAAGAAATATCTCAAGACTGATTTTTCTAAGGTTTTATTGACTGATGAAATGAGAGTGAGTCTTGATGGGCCAGATGGATGGGCCCGTGGCTGGATTGGTAAAGGGCAGAGAGCTCCAGTCCGACTCAGACGCCAGCAAGGTGGAGGTGGAGTACTGGTTTGGGCTGGTATCATCAAAGATGAGCTTGTGGGGCCTTTTCGGGTTGAGGATGGAGTCAAGCTCAACTCCCAGTCCTACTGCCAGTTTCTGGAAGACACCTTCTTCAAGCAGTGGTACAGGAAGAAGTCTGCATCCTTCAAGAAAAACATGATTTTCATGCAGGACAATGCTCCATCACACGCGTCCAAGTACTCCACAGCGTGGCTGGCAAGAAAGGGTATAAAAGAAGAAAATCTAATGACATGGCCTCCTTGTTCACCTGATCTGAACCCCATTGAGAACCTGTGGTCCATCATCAAATGTGAGATTTACAAGGAGGGAAAACAGTACACCTCTCTGAACAGTGTCTGGGAGGCTGTGGTTGCTGCTGCACGCAATGTTGATGGTGAACAGATCAAAACACTGACAGAATCCATGGATGGCAGGCTTTTGAGTGTCCTTGCAACGAAAGGTGGCTATATTGGTCACTGATTTGTTTTTGTTTTGTTTTTGAATGTCAGAAATGTATATTTGTGAATGTTGAGATGTTATATTGGTTTCACTGGTAAAAATAAATAATTGAAATGGGTATATATTTGTTTTTTGTTAAGTTGCCTAATAATTATGCACAGTAATAGTCACCTGCACACACAGATATCCCCCTAAAATAGCTATAACTAAAAACAAACTAAAAACTACTTCCAAAACTATTCAGCTTTGATATTAATTAGTTTTTTGGGTTCATTGAGAACATGGTTGTTGTTCAATAATAAAATTAATCCTCAAAAATACAACTTGCCTAATAATTCTGCACTCCCTGTATTACTTGTTGAAAAAGAATACACACATATCCTACACTAGTGGGAGCTAGCTGCTGATTGGTGCCTGCACATATTCGTCCCTTGTGATTGGCTAACTAGATGTGTTCAGCTAGCTGCCAGTAGTGCAATGCTGCTCCTTCAGCAAAGGATCACACGAGAATGAAGCACATTAGATAACTGAAGTAAATTGGAAAGTTGTTTAAAATTGTATGTTCTACCCAAATCATGAAAGAAAAATTCAGTTTCCAGTCCTTTTAACCCGCAGATGCTGCTTCAGAATCCCATCGTTTCAGGTCCGGACAGTTTTAGGTGGCGGACTGAAATCATCCCGATCCGATACGGTCACCAGAAATGCTTGTGCATCGTTAAATGCCAACAGTGCACGCTGTCGGCATTTAGCAAGGTCGAGCAGACTTGATTTGCTACAGCAAATCATGTCCGCCTCGACCATTAAAAAATCTACCCCATGGACTGTGCCTTAAAAGGATTGAAAGTAGTGCATTAAATGCATTAATTTTTTATCAACTTATTATTATAATTCAATGCTGTGTGTCTAAAAAATATGTTGTTTTTTGTATAAATAAAATAAAATCATATATTTTGCTGCAATTTGTGTGACCTTTCCCCTTGCTGTGACACTTTTTTTCCCAAAAATAGAATAGAATTGATACAAGCATTAAGGGCTAGATTTATTAAAGCTGAGGTGTACAGGGGCGGGTATACGCGCCCCTTTATGCCTCAGCTCGCCTGTGGCAGGGCGAAATTACCCGCAGGTATTCGCCATTGGACACGAGCGCAATTTTGCGCTCGCGTGCAATCCCGCCTCCTGCCCGCGCACAGCCAATCACGCGCGGGCAGGAGCTGTCAATCTCCTCAGTCTGACTAGACCGAGGAGATTGAATTTTGCCACATTAGAGGTGGCGAAGAGGTTAGGGAAGCAGCGGTCTGGTGACCGCTGCTTGATAAATGACGGTGAGCAAGTTCTTGTGAGAACTTGCAGCCGTAGGGCTTTAATAAATCTAGCCCTAAGTAGCTGGATCCCCTGAATAATCAAATTGAGTCGACTCCAGTCTGCTTTTTTTTAACCAAGGGAGAGACAGAGACTAAAGCAATGATCACATGCACAGTAACACTTCTGTCTCACTTTACCATGGCAACAAGTACCTGGGAGAGCTCTCCTATTTATTTTAGTGGCAAAGACAGCATGGTCTCTAACTAGATCTATAGCATCTCCAACAAACTTTGTGAAAAAAAAGTGCCATGGCAGGAGACTAGCAAAGACTGTAGCAAAAAATGTATAGATTTATTTTAAATATACAAAAAAAAAATAATAATAATTTGGTACACAAAAAACTATAAATGAACTGGAGTGATGGATTAAAATGATTAAATATCTTCCATGTCTTTAACTAAAAATTATTTTAGTGACAACTTGCCATTTTTGGCACATTACTGACAACAGTTTATTAAAAAGTCATCATTCAGTGACTAAACATATTATTCATTAATACAGCAAAAAAATAATAATAATCCTAACTGACCTCCAAATATGTGTTATATATTAAAATGTACTTAATCCTACATTATTAGCTTTCAGAAGCAAATATAAACCAAGCCGCACCATGAAAATTGTGAATTAAATTGCAGTGATTTCTGAGTGTGGAGGTTGGCAGTATCTTAACCTGAATTAGTCAGCAAAATGTATGATGCAGTTACTTTAATAGTGTGTATAGTATAGTGAATTAAAAGAATATATATATATATATATATATATATATATATATATATATATATATATATATATATATATATATATATATATATATATATCAGATTGAAAGATTTATACAATCTAATATCTCTCTCTAAACTTAGTGAATCAACTAAAAATGACAAAAAGTCTCACATGGAGAAGGAAAGGAGGTTTTTCATCTTCACATGAACCTTGCCTTTTTAATCTAAGAAAGTTCATCAAATCTAACTAGGGGTGATAATTTAAATGAAGACCATGAAAAACAACAAACTTACATACACCCTGTACTGTAAATCCCAAAATCCAAATCAAAGATGGCAGCTTCTAGAATGTGTAAACTCTCTCAGTTTTAAATTAACTGATATTAAAGGAATATGAAACCCACGTTTCTTTCAAGCATCTTATTTTTAACAACTTTCCAATTTACTTATATTATCAAATTTGCTTCACTCTCTTGGTATCCTTTTTTTAAAAGCATACCTAGGAAGGTTTAGGAGCTGGGAGATAGCTGCTGATTGGTAGCTACACATATATGCCTACTGTCTTTGGCTTACCAATGTGTTTAGCTAGCTCCCAGTAGTGCATTGCTACTCCTTCAATAAAGGATATCATGAGAATGAAGCAAAATTGATAATAGAAGTAAATTGGGAAGTTGCTTAAAATTGTATCCCCTATCTAAATCATGTGAGAAAAATTTTGGGTTTCATGCCCCTTTAATATTTAAATTTACTACAAGATTTGCATATAAGTGTTATATATGCAACTTCTGACTGGCCAACTGGCCATATCCTTATCTGGAGCAGGAATATAATGGGCAGGATGCACAACTTTGACTATCTGTGAAAAAAGAGAATTTTTAACAAAACTAGCTTATTATTTGTAATGTGGCTTCTTCCGTCTATTTAATCTAGGACATAAATTTGGAAATGTATGATAGCAGATTACAATCACATTTCTATTTTAATTTTCTGTGTTTTAGGGCTATGCATATACAAAGTTTAAAATATATTAAGCCCTGAAAAAATGTGCATAAAAAGTCACAATTATTTCCGTGACAGTTCTCAAGTCAAAAATGTCCCTAGTATTTGACAAAATTCTAGAGACATTTTTTAGGCAAAGGTTTTTTACGATTTCATGCGAATGCCTGATCTAGTTTTTTTGCAAACATATCGTTTTCACTTGATTTATCAATCTTAGACCATTAGAATAACCAGAATGGTTTTATTTGTTTATCCTATTATAATAGAATAAATTATTCATGTGATTGCAAGAATGTTATTTCTTATATATTATTATTAAAGTTATTTTTATTTTGCTCCTTCTTTGGCGCTCTTTTATGGAAGCTTTCCAGTTTACTGTAGCTTATCTTTGTTCTTTGGAGTACACTTTTTTTCAATTGCACTTTAAATTATTTTACTTTTTTATAAATCTGTATATACCATTTTGTAATTTAATTATTATTCTTCAGGTTCTGTGCCTTTATTTTGTGGGCAATTTCTATCCCTAGATACAGCCATTAAGGCAAGAAAAAATCAATTTTCATTCCAAACAACAATATTGCTCTTTCTCTTTTACTACTTCGCAACCTACAAATTGGCAAGATTAAAAACAGTGAATATTACATGCAACACTTTTCATAAATATATGAGAACAACGAATATATATGGGCATTTTAAACTGCCAATAGAGATTAATACAAGAATTAGGTATTTCCAGACAACATGCATATATATTAAAGATTTGTGAATGATTATGAGTCAGTTTGTTCGCACATATGAAAAGTTGCGACTTTATTGGCACATAACTTTCAAAAATATGGTGATATCGTTCGTGAGCTTATTTTATTTTTACGATAAACGTGAGAATTTTCCTATTCTAACTTTGCTAAACTTTGCCCAAAATGTGTATAGAATATGTGAAATATTACCAAATCCCTTTCGCTTGTTTTTACAGTACTTACAAAATAAATACCAAATTTGAGAAAATACTCTATTTAATTGAACCACTGCACTAAATTGTAATGTAACTTTGCAGACTAATATCCAATATCACAGAAAGACTGATTACAGCAAAAAGTGATAATATTAATGCATTAATAAATAAATTATATTTTAAATTAAAAGGAAAAAAAATGTATTACATCCATTCCATATTTTTTAGCTATTTGGGATTCATCTTTAAAACTTTGAATGTTTATTATTTGCATAATTTAAATAAAAACAAAAATCTTGCAGCTTTTTTTTAACTTGGTGGCACAGTGAAATATAGCTATTCATAGAATTCAGTGGCGTCACTGGGGGTTGCGTGAGCTGCGGACCGCACTGGGTGACATCGCCAGGGGGGTGACACTGAATGCGATACGGACCCTGCTGCTCCTGTATTTACTGTGCGTCAGTGCACTGTGTACAGGCAGACGCTCACTCAGCTGCATAGAGGGCTGCGGCGATGATCAATACCGGCAGCTCACAGTCTCACACTGCAGTTTTGCAGACTGCCTCTGCTCACACTACACTAGGTATATCATGTTACATATTGTTGCCTGCAGTTATTACATATATACAAAATATATACATATATAGGTGTTGACACTTGACAGTTACCAACTTTACAGTGCAGTGTCCATGTAAGTGTATAATTTCCTAATATGCTGGAGGTGGGCTAGCCTTGGGATACCCCATATATCTATAGGATGAGAGTACCTCAAGTGGTCAATCTATATTACTGATTGAGTTTTGTTATATTTTTGTTAACATTATATAAAACAAACAACATTACAGGGGGGGGCACCATGAGTTACAACACTGGGTGACATCAACCCTAGTGACCCCACTTTATGAGGCATGTCAACTAAAGTTTACACTCTCTCTAGTAGCCAGAGGGTTAAAATGTACAATTCTAAAATATAATAGTTAAAGATGAAATATTAATAAACTACTTTGCTGCAAGAGATTTATATATAATTCAATGACATTAGTCATTAAGGTAACTGGCTCAACTGCATTGTTTTTTTATTGTTTTGGTGTAAAGTTTTAAGTGCATTATTGATGTATATGTACAGTCTTGATGCTGTATGCTTGATATATGCACTTGAAAATAATATTTTTAAAAAAGGTAACTGGCACAAAAAGGGTTAACACCACAGCAAATTATGCGATCAGCTATTTTAAAGAGCAAGTAGTTCCCTATGTTGCTCACTCCCCCTTGAATCATTACAACTATACACAGTAATTCCTATCCAAATAATAATCCATGGAGTCTGTTCTCAAATACTCAGCATTAATCTGCAGAGAAATAATATATAATAATAATAACAATACAGGATGGACTATTCCATTCTTATTGAACCTAGAGAACTGCCAATCAGGCCATCTAAAGGATTGGATCAACTGGTGGCCATGAGTTATGGGTTAATCAATTTACTGTAAATGCGGAGATGAAATCATTTGGAAAATGTTTCCTTTAGGTTTGTTTGATGGCTGCCACAGATTAAATGAAATACTGCCCAAGGGTACGTGACATATTAACCTTTCACTGCTATAACTGGCATACATGTATCCAACTATACTAATGCCATAGCAGGCACCTGCTGCATTAACCATTTAAAGGCTTAAGATCAGATTAAAAATAAGGTTACGAATTACACAACATTTAGTCATAGTATATAAAGGGTACCAGACCAGGCTTTAACTCGAATCTTCAGTTCTCCCTCTTGGGGTTCAGGCATCACTTTACGGGCCACCCGCAGCTTGTTAAGCCCCCCGAAGGCGGACAGCAACACAGCTCGCATATCCCGGCCATCTCCAGCTCCTCCTCCGTCTACAGCCTCCTTCCCGCCTTCCTTCTCTATCATCTGTTCGGTCTCATCGGCTTTCTCAACCCGCTCCTTGGCCATGTCTCCGGTAGCTGGTTCCTGTTGTATGGGATGCTCAGGCTGTGCTGCGGCTCCAGGCGCTGGTCCTCAGCATTACCGTAATGCGCGCTCTAGCAGCTACATCCCATGCCCGCCTCAAAACGCCTGTAGCTGTGGTGCGCGTACACTAGGAGGAAAGCAAGTCTCTGATATGGTGGACCTATTGAGTCAGCCTGGAGGATGGAAGGCACTAGAGATTGTGTATTTGTTTGTGTAAGTACGTCGCTTTTCATGACCTGTTTTATGTTAGTGTCCGTGTAAATATATGAATGTCTAGTTATTTAGAAAAATAGAGTCGTAGTGTAAATACGCTAGTATAACTGTAAGTTAAAGGGGCAGTCTAGACAAAAAATTAACTTTCATGATACAGATAAGGAAAGCAATTTGAAATAAATTACCAATTCACTTTTATCATCAAATTTGCTTTGTTCTTTTGATATTCTTAGTTGAAAGCTAAACCTAGATTGGCTGATATGCTAATTTCTAAGCCCTTGAAGGCCGCCTCTTATCTCAATGCATTTGACAGTTTTTCACAGCTAGAGGTCGTTAGTTCATGTGTGGCATATAGATAACATTGTTATTTATGAGTCAGCACTGATTGGCTAAAATGCAAGTCTGTGATAATGGGGCAGGCTGCAGATGCTTAAATAAAAGGTAATCACAGAAGTAATAAGTGTATTAATATAACCGTATTGATTGTGTAAGTAAATGAAGCGAGCGCCAAGAAGGCTAAGGTGAATGTATAAAAGGTTACAATTTTAATGTACACAATATAAAACACTAATCAAGCTAAAATTCATGGATCCATGATTTACAAGATAAAAACAATATGTAAACAGTTATAAAAGCAGCAACAGTCTCTGATAAAGACAGTCTATGAAAAAGATAATAATCTTCACATAGAGATGAAAATAAATAGCAAATGCATATAATGTTGAAAATAACGTCCCAGTAAGAGTTATTGGAAAAAAGTCCCCAGAAATATAGTTGATGTGAGTTCCAATTATGTTGTCCCAATAAAGTGTGTGGTGTGAAAGATGTCCAAAATGTTCAAATGTAAAAAAAACAATCACTCCAAATCAAATACAAAATGCAAAAAATTAAAAAAAAATGGTGAAAAAATTAAAAATAGAAAAATAGAAGACTATCAGATAGTCTTGAAAAAGGCCTGTTATCAGGCCGAAACGCGTCGACATCTAACTGAAAGTAAGCACATTTCTTACACCTTAAAGTGAAGGTAAACTTTGCAAGGTTCGATCATTTTAAATGTAAATAGCGCTAAAATTAAGGGTACTTTAAGTCATCATTTTTGCTAGTTTTCAATATTTACCTAATTATCACCGTTTTTTAATTCTATTATAATCGTTCGATAATCAGCCCGTTTTTTGTTTTTTTTTTGCAGTCAGGTCACGTTCTTAGATTATTCAATCATATGTCTGGCCGTTAGGCGGCCGTCATTTGACGTCACTCTATTTCTTGCCGTTGTGCGCATGCGTTGGCTACACTTCCTCTCCCTTCCAAGCCGTGCTCGTTCCAGGTTAGCGCATGCGCAATTCGCCTGCGCTTTAGCTTACAATTGATTTTAGTCACGCAGGCGCAATTAGACAGTACAGCATGATGTGCGCATGCGCAAGTTGATTGTCAATCGAGAACGCGCTTTTCCAGTACGTATAGAGCGGGTGGGACCGCTCTGTACGTAATACACTGAGAAACCAGGAACTAAATGGCGGGAGGAGCTAGGAGCGGCCGAGAACAGAGATAAAAACTCTTTATTTTACATTTATATATATACCAAAATGTTTAAAAAACTTAGCGATCTTGATATATAGTACATGATTAACATAATACAGCTGTCAATAATGGAAAACTATACCTTCACTTTAAAGTGTCAGTAAACCTTAAAAATAATGTTATATAATTCTGCACATAGTGCAGAATTATATAACATTATTTTTTTAGGTTTACTGTCCCTTTAACCAAGTGTTTTAGATTTTCTGCAGTATTGTTTTTTCTTTTTTCACAGGATTACTTAGGAGATTTATTATATTCAATGATGGATATCACTAATTAGAAGATATAAGAAGTTCACCATCTTCACTTCATCTTCCCACAAACTATTTTGATTGTTGCATTTTATATTTTTGGAAACTTTATATTACCTTCTTCACATTTATTAAATTTTTTTATATATTTTTTACAGTCTTATATTTTTCTATTTTTTTATTTTTTCACCATTTTTTTCATATTTTTTTTTGACATTTGAACATTTTGGACATCTTTCACACCACACACTTTATTGGGACAACTTAATTGGAACTCACATCAACTATATTTTTGGGGACTTTTTTCCAATTACTCTTACTGGGACATTATTTTCAACATTATATGCATTTGCTATTTATTTTCATCTCTATGTGAAGATTATTGTTGTCTTTTTCATAGACTGTCTTTATCAGAGACTGTTGCTGCTTCTACAACTGTTTACATATTGTTTTTATCTTGTATATCATGGATCCATGAATTTTAGCTTGATTTGTGTTTTATATTGTGTAAAATTGTAACCTTTTATACATTCACCTTAGCCTTCTTGGCACTTGCTTCATTTACTTACACAATTGACTATCACAAGGTTTACTAGGAAACCCATTGAAGGGAGCAATAGATGTACATACTTGCGCTGGGTCCACTAATTAATATCACCAATATAACCATGTTGGTTATGCAAAACTGGGGAATGGGTAATAAAGGGATTATCTATCTTTCTAAACAATAAAAATTCTTGTAGCAAAGTAGAACAAAAGTGTGTGCTGGTCCTGCTATTCTCATACAATAAAAATTCTTGAGTAGACTGTCCCTTTAACTATGTGTCTTACAGGGGTAGCTGTCGAAATACGCATTTCAAAAGTAAGAGCTAGTCAGGATGGTGCAACCGTCATAAATATGCATTATAAATTGTGATATTTTTAACCTTTTAGCACCGTTATGGCATTGTATTCCGTCCAAACGGCACTGGACTTTAGCGCCGTTAAGACGGAATACAACGTCAAAGCCGTTTGGCTGTCCTGAATCTAACGGCTCTTCCTGGATGTGATCGCGGTCTGGAAAGCATGCCTAGCATCATAGGGACGCCCTCCTGACCCGATCCCATAATTTAAATCTCGCGATCGAGTGCACGATCGTGGGATTTCAATTTGTCTACATCGGAACATTGTTTCTATGTAGACATTATGACCCTGTCATGAAAGGGTTGAGAACCTGCAGCAAAATATTTGTAACCACTTTAGATAGAAATAAGTTTGCTTTTCCATTAGGAGAAAACAGGAACATTTCATAAATTGTGTGTGTATGTACAGTATATATATATATATATATATATATATATATATATATATATATATATATATATATATATATATATCTTACATATATTCAGTCAGTGATTGTGATTACTTTTTAGACTTTTTGCATTTGATTGTGTTAGAGTACATACAGTGTCAGTATTAATTAAGATTTGACCCTCACCAAACTTGTTAACCCCCTTATACATAATACTTAGAAACTAATAATAATAATACTCATAATATAAACCATAAGAATAAAGTGCAAACACTGCTTTCTGTATATAAAAAATACCGAATCTGTTGGCGCTCTACAAATACCTGATAATGAATAATAATGAAAAATAATTGTTGATTAAACACACAAACAAAAATGTTATATGCCCATGAAATTTCAGATGAGATATATGCACCTGCAGCTCCCGTTATGCCATTTGCCCTGTATTTCTGCCCCACCTTAAGCCATTAGCTATTACCCACATGAGCTTTGAAAACAGAGCATTCAGACAGCAAAAGGAAAATGAGAGGTGAAATCTGCCTCATAGGGCTATTACACAACTTAGACCGTATGAGGCGGTAACCAGGCTTCCTCTGTATATATAAACTTCAAACAATCCTCCTGCTGGAACCTAAGGGAACATCCTCTTACTGTTTAACGGAGAAACGGAACAGATGGAGAGTGGAAGCTTACTCAAATTTACTTTTGATTGATACTACAATTTATACCAACTCGTTTAGCGGTTGTTACTTTGTAACTGGATGGGTAATTTATTTTCACTTTTTGCATAATTAAATGTGTTATACTTGTATTCATAATGGTTTCCAGTACTTTTTTACTTAGGCTAGTTAGGTTTGAGTGCTGTATGTAATCTTAATTATTTTCTCTTATTTTTTTTGCTATTTGTTTTTAAATCACAGAACCAGTATTATTTATATCTGTTACCTACAGTTTAGATTTTCTCTTAAACATGCATCTTTTATCTTGGCTTATGCCCTGGATAGCAACACAAAAGGAGGAAAGATGTAAATCAGATTGAACTACTAGGCAATCACTAAAGAATCTGTGAGCGTCGCATGTAGAGCCCGAGATCTCGCACAATACTGGGTTAGCTTGTCATGAGGCCATGAGATCTACGTCTGGATTGCTCCATTGACTCACAATCTGATCAAATACCTGTGGATTCAGGGGCCATTCCCCAAGGTGAAGCTATTCATGACTGATAAAGTCCACTTCCAGTTTGTCCACCCCCGGGTTGTGGATTACCTCTTTCATTATTAAAGGGATAGTAAACCATAATATTTTATTTTATGATTCAGATAGAACATACAATTTTAAACAAATTTGCCATTTACTTTTTTTATATAATTTGCTTCATTCTCTTGTTATCCATTGCTGAAGGGATAGCATTCCACTACTGGCAGCTAGCTGAACATATCTAGTTATCCAATCACAAGAGAAAAATGTGTGCAGGTACCAATTAGCAACAGCTCCCACTAGTGTATGATATGTTCGTATTCATTTTTTAACAAGGGATACTAGGGAACGAAGCACATTTGAAAATAGAAGTGAATTTAAAAGTGTCTTAATATTACATGCTCTATTTGAATCATGCAAGTTTAATTTTGACTTTCCTATCGCTTTAAGGCACTTTTAGTTCAGCCTTGGTTACAGATGTAAGCTACCACTGGGATATTTTCTGATTAAAACCTGAGAAATTATTCCTTGATTTAATATGGGCCAGCTTTGGAGAGCCCTGAAGATTGCACGGAGATCCAAGATGTTAATTGGTAACCTCATCTCCCAAGGAGAACAAACTCCCTGCACTCTCAGTGACCCTAAGACTGCACTTCAACCCAACAGGCTGGCATCCATGGTGATGAGCACCCAAGTTGGACTGGGAAAGGAGGCACCCTGATTGGTGAGTCTGCCACCATGTTAGGGACTGCTTTGTCTTTAAGTCTAAGAATATTATCTGAGATAGATCCTTGTAACCTCTGTTCCACTGCTGCAACATTTTTAGTTGCAGGGGACATAGATGGAATCTGGAAAACCGCACAGCATCTGAGGCCACTACCTTGAGACATACTACTTATATGCATTGAAGGAATGAAGAAAGAGAAGTGAGTTGGAGAAGACCACCCGCCTTCTGCGCTGTTATGAAACCTTGTTCTGAGGAGTTAGAGCTCTTTGGGAGGTTGATTTTCAACTGTGAATACAAAAGAACTGAAGAACGTTGCTTGTATGTCCCTTTGCTATTTGGAGAGCCAAAAGTTGGATTTTTAGAAATGTGTTTAGAGTTTTCAGATCCAGATTGGGCCTAAAAGTCCTTTCTTTCTTTGGAATAATGAAAATGTTGGAATAGAACCATTGATTATGTTTCTCTAATGGGACTAATAACTCCCATAGCTTCTAGGTCTGTTACAATCGTTGTTTGCTCCCCAGGGTGTGATGTTTGTGCAAAGGGGCTGAATGCGCCGGGGGGAAACAACGATTAGTGGATTGCAGATTCATCATCTGTCAATCAATTGAGCAATAAGGCGGGCGGAGGAACGGTGCTTATCGTTATAGCATTAAAAGGTAAAAATCTGAGAATATCAATATATAGTACAAATCTGATGAATGAAAGTCAGCCTAATTTTTTTTTTAATTCTATACTATGACGTGAGCGAGTACGTTCAACTTTACATTCACTTTGATAATGGAAGTAAACTTGAAAGTTGTTTAGAATTGTATGTTCTACCTAAATCATGAAAGAAAATGTTTGGGTTTCATATCCCTTTAAGTAATATACACCCAAAAGGGGCGGAATGAGAATGGCCTTTAAATAGAGGCAACAAACTAATGTTCAGACATCTTAATAAAGGCTTATGATATACATACATATTTAAGATAAAATATGCTTAATATTGGATTTTTTTTTAGAAACATGGTTTAAAAGGGAAATGGTATATGTCAAGGTGTTTGACTGGGAAGGGCTCCAAAGTGTGTATATATATATATATATATATATATATATATATATATACATACAGAAAAAAGATGTTATGATATCACCTCGAACATTTGTCTGATGGTATATTGACGCTTTCTGGTGATTATCTAGAGATTATCTGGCGATTATCTAACGAATATCTGGGTGTTTTTTTTTTTTTGCTGTTATCAAGTTTCCATTCTGCGTTCATCAACTGTGGGTTGGCAACATATGTAATGAGCCGCCTGTGACGTGGGACGCGAGGATCTCGTCAGACAGTGAAAATCATCATCTGCCCAACCCTCTGTCTCCCAGGACTGAACTTTCTACTAACCTCATACGATTGAGATGAAGTTTGGTGAGTACCCCCTTCACTCACGCTGTCCGGGAACTGAATGTGGAACTTTCAACTGATGTGAGCCCAATTCGGCACGATCTCCTTTTGGGACTTTTATTTATTGAATTGTATACTGTTGCTGGATTATTGGCATTTTATGTATATGCCTGTGCGCTTTTATTAATGTTATTATCTTGCATTTTATATATATATATATATATTTATATATTTATTTATTTTTATTTGTATGTGTGCATGTATATATGTTTATTTATGTGTATATATATATATATATATATTTACTGTATATATATATATATATATATATAAAAAAATATGTGTGTGTGTAAATATGTATGTGCACACATGCATACACACATACAGTATATATATATATATTTATTTATTTATTATTATTTGTATGTGTGTATGTATATATGTTTATGTGTATATATATATATATACTGTATATATATATATATTAAAATATGTGTGTGTTTAAATATGTATGTGTACACATGCATACACACATACAGTATATATATATATATATAAATATGTGTGTGTGTAAATATGTATGTGTACACATGCATACACACACATATATATATATATATATATATATATATACTGTATATATATATATATATATAAAACAAAAAAAAAAGACCGCACAATGTGTACATGAGTGGCCACAAGCGCCAGTAACATTTCACAATTAAATTGTGGCCGGCCAGCCCCAGCAGATGAGGCTTACATGTAAATCTACCAGTGTCAATGAAGGCCAGTCTGACCCTGCCATTATTACTTGTATAGTTGCTGCAATACTATTCTATAGTTCTTAAATAAAAATATTATGTGATATTCTGCTGGGTCTTCTATCATTTTTATGTAAAAACAAACAAACAAAGACAGACAGAAAAAAAACGTTTGTTTTTAATCTGTAGGGAATTAAGAAGAGGTATTTTTAAAGGAAGATGAAATACTGTGAGATTGTTACTGTAGTATTACTATAGTATAGTGTTTCTCTCTTCCAGTCCTAGGGAGCCCTAGCAGACCAGATTTTCCTGATATCTGAACTAGAGCAGAGGTGCAATAATCAGCTGATGAGCAAGAGCAGGTTAGTAACCATGGTTACTGATCAGCTGATTATTCCACCTGTGCTCAAGTTCAGATATCATGAAAGTCTGGCCTGTTAGGGGTCCTGAAGACTAGAAATGAACCACTTGTCTAGAGGAGCAGGTTGCTTTTCACAATGTAATATTTTAACGTTTGGATTTCCAGCTTTACATTTTAAAGCAGTGTGGACATTGGGGAAGGTACACGGCAACTGCCACTAATGCTCTGTCCAGAAACATAGGCGCACATCTTACATTCATTACATTTACGTATAAGGCATCATATACTGCTGCCGCCCTGTTTACCTGCCTGCCCATTTGTGCTACAACTGATGATGCATCTTGTGACAGTTTTTTTACAACACTGGATCTCTGTCCTCCTGTTGCTTCAGTTTTTTATGAATTCTGGTAACACTCTGATGCAGTGTCCATGGTGTGAGGCCCAAACTTTGCTATAACTTTCATATATACATACCACCATGTACCAGTCTGCACCTCTGCTGCACTGGATGCCCCCCTGTCATTTCTTCTGCTGCTGCTGCTCCAAATTGTAACAGGTTTAAAGGGATACTAAAACCAAAAATTTTCTTTCATGATTTTGGATAGAGCATGCAATTTTAAGTAACTTTTTAATTTACTCCTATTATCAATTTTTATTTGTATCTTTATTTGAAAAGCAGGAATGAAAGTTTAGGAACCGGCCCATTTTAAGTTCAGCACCTGGATAGAGCTTGCTGGTTGGTGGCTAAATATAGCCGCCAATCAGCAAGCGCTATCCAGGGTTCTGAACCATAAATGGGCTGGCTCCTAGGCTTTCATTCCTGCTTTTTCAAATAAAGATACCAAGAGAAGGAAGACAAAATTGATAATAGGAGTAAATTAGAAAGTTGCTCAAAATACATACTTAAAGGGACAGTCTACACCAGAATTTTTATTGTTTTAAAAGATAGATAATCCCTTTATTACCCATTTCCCAGTTTTGCATAACTAACACATTTATAATAATATACTTTTAACCTCTGTGATTATCTTGTATCTAAGCCTCTGCAAACTGCCCCTTTTTTCAGTTCTTTTGACAGACTTGCAGTCTAGCCAATCAGTGCCTGCTCCCAGATTACTTCACGTGCACAAGCACAGTGTTATCTATATGAAATATGTGAACTAACACCCTCTAGTGGTGAAAAACTGTTAAAATGCAATCTGAAAGAGGTGGGCTTCAAGGTCTGAGAAATTAGCATATGAACCTCCTAGGTTAAGCTTTCAACTAAGAATACCAAGAGAACAAAGCAAATTAGTGATAAAAGTAAATTGGAAAATTGTTTAAAATTACATGCTCTATCTGAATCAGGAAAGTTTATTTTGGCCTAGACTGTCCCTTTAACCCCTTAAGGACCACAGCACTTTTCCATTTTCTGTCCGTTTGGGATCAAGGCTATTTTTACATTTCTGCAGTGTTTGTCTTTAGCTGTAATTTTCCTCTTACTCATTTACTGTACCCACACATATTATATATATATATATATATATATATATATATATATATATATATATATATATATATATATATATATATACATATATATATAAAGATACCATTATTTTCATCATATCTTATAGTGCCCTTACTATAAAAAAATTATAAAATATGAGGAAAAAAATTGAAAAAAACGCACTTTTTCTAACTTTGAACCCCCAAATCTGTTACACATCTACAACCACCAAAAAACACCTATGCTAAATAGTTTCTAAATTTTGTCCTGAGTTTAGAAATACCCAATGTTTACATGTTCTTTGCTTTTTTTGCAAGTTATAGGGAAATAAATAGCACTTTGCTATTTCCTTACCACTTTTTTTCAAAATTAGCGCTAGTTACATTGGGACACTGATATCTTTCAGGAATCCCTGAATATCCCTTGACATGTATATATTTTTTTTTAGAAGACATCCCAAAGTATTAATCTAGGCCTATTTTGGTATATTTCATGCCACCATTTCACTACCAAATGCGATCAAATAAAAAAAATTGTTCACTTTTTCACAAATTGTTTCACAAACTTTAGGTTTCTCACTGAAATTATTTACAAACAACTTGTGCAATTATGGCATAAATGGTTGTAAATGCTTCTCTGGGATCCCCTTTGTTCAGAAATAGCAGACATATATGGCTTTGGCATTGCTTTTTAGTATTTAGAAGGCCGCTAAATGCCGCTGCGCACCACACATGTATTATGCCCAGCAGTGAAGGGGTTAATTAGGGAGCTTGCAGGGTTAATTTTAGCTTTAGTGTAGGTATCAACCTCCCACATGACATATGACACCCCCTGATCCCTCCCAAACAGCTCTCTTTCCTCCCCCACCCCACAATTGTCCCCGCCATCTTAAGTACTGGCAGTAAGTCTGCCAGTACTAAAATAAGAGTTTTTGGGGGATTTTGAAAAAAATTTTTTTAATAATTCTGCTCTGTAGGATCCCCCCATAGCACCCAACCTCCCTGATCCCCCCCCCCCCCAAACAGCTCTCTAACCCCCCTCTCTGCCTTATTATGCACCATATTGGGTACTGGCAGCTGTCTGCCAGTACCCAGTTTGAAATCAAATATGTTTTTTATAAAAGTTTATTTTAAAAATACTATTTTCTGTAGTGTAGCTGCCCCCCCTCAACCCCCAACCTCCCACCCTCTCCCAGATCGTTACAATTTGTAATGTTCCCACCCTCTCTCCCACCGAGTTCCACCTTACATGCTTTCAGTTGTTCCATAGTGTAGGGTTCCCACCCGCCCGCGCACCCGCTCCCGTGCACGCGCGCACACATGCTCACATGCACACGCGCGCACCCGCGCGCTCTCGATCCCGCCCCCCTTCCCCACCGATGGCCGCCCACCCGCCTTCCTGGATCAGCTCCCACCCACCAACGAACATGGCCATCGATGGCCGATGCAGAGAGGGCCACAGGGTGGCTCTCTCTGCATCGGACGGCTAAAAAATGTTATAGCAGGATGCCTCAATATCGAGGCATCACTGCTATAACATGAAAGCAGTTGGAAGTGATCAGGATCGCTTCCACTGCTTTCAAAGACCAACGACGTACGGGGTACGTCCTTGGTCGTTAACTGCATTTTTTTGTAGGATGTACCCCATACGTCGTTGGTCGTTAAGGGGTTAAGATACATGCTCTATCCGAATCATTAAAAAAAAATGGTTTTAGTATCCCTTTAACAACAATCAATACTGTGTCCAAACTGTGATATCCTCCCCTGGCTGGTACTTGCAGAACGGTTGTTATGAGCTGTGCTAGGAAATAGCTACTGCATGCTTGCTACGTAATAATACTCCACATGTGTACTGTGGAGTAATGTTGCAGCTAGGTATGGTATGACACTAACACCCCTGTCTTGGAAGGTATTTGCCAAATTTTGAAAGATAAAAGAACGACAAAATTTGATAGCACATGGCAACTGGCAGAGCTCAGAATATAGTATAATATTTGAAGCAGGACTAAATACTAAACTTCTACTAAACTTCTCTTTTTGCTTTTTTGACATATATATATATATATATACTGTCTGATAGATGCATAGCATTTTTACATTATAAAGGACACACTTCTTTTTTTCCACTCTATTTTGAAGTTAAAATTTAATGGAAACTATGGCATATTTTCTGACCCATAATTATATGGACAATTACTGTATTTGAAATATACTAATAAAATTGAACAGCAGATGGCGGCAAAGAACAAGGAAAAAACTAAAGTTGCTGAAACAGGGAACTCTCTTTTTACAACCTACTGGCAGTGTTCTTATCAGAGAAGCACATGCTGTTGCTAAGCAAATTAAAGCTCACTACATGCCTATAGTAGAAAATAAAATATACAAAAGGATTAGATAATATATCTAAGGAACTTTGCAGCTTTAATATGCATCAGAATGAAGATGAACAATGGGTGTCAGATTTTCAATTAGTCAATATCAAGAAGACCAAGATTGTATTGTAAAAACAAACTCAGATATTAAAGAGCCATAATAATCAATAAACAACATGCTCTTAATTAGTTAGAGCTTGTAATTTTAAGACTATCGACTCTGCATTGCTGTGTGTTTAACCCCTGCAAAGAGATAAAACACACAGTAAAAGTACCACTCATGACCTGCAGAGTACTGTTGCTCCACAGCAGAACACACATCTGTTTAGATCAGAACGACTCAGATGTGGAACTAGATGTGCCGATTGAATCAGCATCGATTTCCAATCTGGGCCAGCAGTGCTCTGCAGGTCCCAATCAGTGCTTCTACTGTGTATATAACCATATTGCAGGGTTAAACACAGATTAGTGGTCTTAAAATGACATGCTCTAACAAATTAGAGTATGTAATGTTTTTATTATTATGTCCCTTTAAATAAATTAGATTAACCCACTATTAGTTGGAGTCCCAGAACATTAAACACTAGATTACAAGTGGAGCGCTAAATTATTGCGCACCCACAAAAGTATTTACATTCTACCTCTAATGAAGTGCCCTAGGAGACATGGAAATCATCAGTTGATTGTCTCTATTTTATGTTTGTTTTTTGCTTGGCAAGCAGTCTGGTAAACTTTCAGATTTGCCCGTGTTTACTAGTTGCTGACAATGCTTCATTAGCAGCTGCTAAGTGTTAATGTTTCTTTTTTTCCAGTTAACGGCAACTATGTGAATGCGGCCTCAGTTGGACAATTTAGCCATATCTAATCTCTGACCCTGCCCAATACCTCTAGGCTTTGTTCATTAAGCCTTATCGGTACTATTCATTTTTTCATGCCTGTTCAAAGATTTATCTTTATATTATTGTTATGCAACCACCAAGAGATGAATATTAACCTTCATGCCCAATTAGATAACATTCTAACATGTGAGTTTAAGGGATTAAATGCCACATATTCCTCTGTGGGAAACATAAACAATAACGTAACTATTTACATAATAAAGTTTAATGTAAACTGTAACCTTATTTCTAACATAGAAATAAAAACACAACAACTTCTTGGTTATAAAAGCTGCAGGTCATGTTTATTGTGGAAACACCAGGAACCAAATGACCAGCACAAATAAACATGGACCAGGGGGGCGGCAATCAGGTACTAGCTAATGCGTAGTAACCCATGCTAACAAGATGGGCAGTACCAGGCATGCAGGAGAGAAAGTAGAGCATAGCTCTATACTGGAATGGCTTAGGGAGTTCTCGGCTTCAAATCACACGGGCAGGGGACAGCTCAGAAGAGCGTCTGAGGACTTCATCCCTAGCCGGAACTAGCCGTCACTCTACCTCGATCACATCCTGCCCCCAGACACTGTCCACCCACCACAGGATCACCCAAATATACAGGGCAACTCTCACCGCCTCCCAAACTCACACAAATAGGAGTAGGGACTGTCTCAAATCCTCAATAAACAGGTCCATGCCATGATCGGATAAATGCACCCCGTCGCCTCGGTAGAGGCTCCAGTCAGCTGCCGTAATGTCCCTGTGCTCCACAACAAAGCCCCTAAGCTTGAACATTAGCTTTTTTAGCTGTTCAGCTTTTTCCTGACCTGGAAAGCAGCCCTGTGGTTGGCCATATGCCACCACATCAATCTGGGGATAATATTGGACCATCCTATTCTCAAACCAGGCATCCAAGCTTTGAACATGCGCAGGTCAAACTAGATCACTGCATTCAAATCCCATCCGGAAATTGATCCAAGATCATTTCCACCCAAATGGAGGATCAAGACGTGGGCTTTCTCCCAATGTCTCATGGCATCCTGCAGCAATCCAGGCAAACCTGCCCAGAAAAGACCTCTCCTCCCTAGCCACCTAAGCACCACCCTAGATGAAGAGAAACCCAGCTGCTGTCCTCCAGGTCGCGTTGACACTCGAATGGCTGCCCAGTGCACGAACGAGTTCCCCACTATCCAGACACGAAGTGGACCTCTGCAAGGCTCTGTAAAAGAAAAAAGTGTTAACTTCACACCACAACAGGGAAACATCACAACAAAAACACACTGTACTAACTTAATGTGAAGGTAAAGTTTTAGAAATCTGTACACACTAATGAGTTAGTCATATTCTAAATAACTCAGTCGCTAACTTCCCCCCCCCCCCAAAGGATTAAATAAATATTTAATAAATTGCTTCTATTTTTCCCTACCGTTTCGTCCCTGACTCCTCCCACCAGCCATTTCCTTGTTTTAGAAACAATGGCGTATATAGTGGTCCCACCCGCTCTATACGTGTCAACAATGCACGTTCACGAGGATCCAACGATGCGATATTACTCTAACCGTTTTCCAATGCGCAGGCGTCATTTTTCTCGGCAACGCAGGAGTGCGCTTGTATCACACTGAACAACCACAAATTATGAACGCATGTCATATGAGCGACGGATGACGTCGGTTGACGGCCGCCTAACGGCCAGCATTTCAATAAGCTGAAAATAAAACGTGACCATAGAAGAAAAAAAAAAAATTACGGGTTGAATTTGACGATCTAAAAATTGTGAGTAAAAACGCTAATAACTGTCTTTACAATTAGAATTTCAAAAAGTGATGAATGAAACTCATATTCAATTTGGGGGACAAGTGTTAGTATATTGTGACATATAGTTAACTTTACCTTCACTTTAACAGTGGTATAAAAGGGGTCTCACATATAGCTGATACCTTTTTGATTTCCACCTCCCCAGTGCCTTTATACGGTCAGCTGACCAGCCCAAAGCCGCCGCTGTTGTAGCTGCCCCAACCCTAAATAAATGAGGGGCAATTGTTTTAGGATTAAACCCAGCCTTTTCAGCAGCCCATCCTAGGACCCTACGGAATTGAAATCTCGTGAGAAGGGTACCGTCCTGGTGAATTAACAACCTATGAGAACCCACTGGATGCACATCCGAGAAGGCCTTCAACAAAGCATAATGGCAACTTAACGTTCCCTGGTTTGTAGGGAGCGATAACCATGCGCCCCTACTTTCCTGATCCACTTTGGATCTAGGGAAAAATTACAGTACCCTATTTTTGGAGAATCTTACGTTTTCGCACAATACCCCTCCAACTTTCACAGTTTGACTGTGGTACTAATTCTCCCACTCTAAGGGCCCCGTGAAATGCCATGGCAAATGCTGCGGAAAAGAGCTGCACCTCATAGACTGAGGAACAGACATCAGGTAGAACCTGGAGTAAAAGGAGTAACCTATTCAGAAAGGACCTCAAAACCTGGCTCTTCAACTGAACGCCCATCCCGGCCCCCCCTCCTCCTATCCGCTCCCCTTAGCGCCTTGAGACCCTCACAGGTGATTAGTTTGGGCTCTATAAGTACCCGATAGATAGAGTTATGGGTTCCCGAATGTCCGGTTGTCGTACCTCCGACCTCCTCCAGCCCCGTAGAATTTGTCGAACCAAAAAACGTCTTGGAAAAGTCTGTCAGGGTAAACAACTTACAGAAGAAGGACACCATGAGTCGCCACATGAGGCTCAACCTTCCTAAAAGTATCCCATTGTAAACGGGAAAGTGCATCAGCTATGGTATTAGAAACCCCCTGGACATGCCCCGCCTGAAACTCAATGTTCCGCTTAAGGCATCGTAAGACCAGAATCCGAAGATATCTTACCACTGCTGGGGATGATGAGGATAGTCTATTGATGGCAAAGATCACACTCATATTGTCTGTCCAAAAAACAACTGATCTGTCCCTCAGTTCGTCACCCCATATCTCTAGCGCCACCAATATGGGGAAGAGCTCCAGGAGGCAAAGGTTCCTGGTAAGCCCTTTTACAGTCCATTCCACCGGCCATGGCTCCACGCTCCACTTACCGTTTAGGTAAGCTCCGTAGCCAAAGGACCCCGCAGCATTCATGAATAAGTGTATGGAATGTGTGAACGTCTGAGCTTTGCGCCAAATGCAAACCCCATTGAAATCCCTCAGAAACTGATCCCAGATCTGGAGATCATCCCTCATGTTTTTGTTAACCTCGCCCCCTGTAGCCTAACCCCTGGAGCCGAAGTTCCCCCCAGCGGCACTTCTCTCTTACCTGTTTGACCACGAGGGGAACTCGATACGCTCCCCTTCGCGGCCGGGCAATAAATGGCGGTTCCCGAAAGTGACGTCACTGGAAGTGGTGTCACCGGAAGCGCCACCGCCCGAAATTCCCAGACCGGAAGAGATGTCGGAAGAAGCGGACACACCGACCGGACCTCGTGGGACCACTGTCGAGTGACTGGATAGGAATGGGGACATCACCGGAGCACCTAACAAGACGGAAGCCAGGGTTTGTAGGAGGGACACCACTGTCGACATGGATTCAACTGAAAGGGCCACTGAAGGCCCGGGTAAGATACCGGAGCTCCCACTAGCAGCGCCACCGATATTACTAGCTACTAAGGGGTTAACTTGCTCACGTTGGTGAGAGGGGCCTGCGACTGCCGCCATTATGTATGCCTCTGTAGAGGGACCCGAATAGGCCTCAAGGCCTTCAAATACCGCCACCCTTCCTTCTGTGCCATCTGGAACCCCTATCTCCCTATCCTGGTCAGGATCCACAACCTCTAACATGGTGTAATCAGAGATCTCCCTGTCACTTGGAGAATAACCACCCACACCAGACCCACTAGGGGAAGGGGCAAGGGATAGTTTAAGAAAAGGAGCACGACCATATCAGGTGAAGGCGCAATCCAGTCCTCTGCATCACTCTCATCAACTAATTCTCTTTCCACAGATTTCTCTGGAGACTCCATGAATCGTCTTGGAGGAACAGAGACTCTCTTGGAACGCTTCATCTGAAAACTTCGAAGAAACCAGCAGAAAGAGGATTTGGTCTTCCTGTACCGGTCTTAAAAATGTAAGCCAAACCCCTACTCTCTAACTGCAACATTGTTTCACACACACACACAAGAACACTCCCACTCCTCTGTCTTGGCCTTAACCCTTATGTGCATTCCAGGTAATTTGCCTTACATTTCCTATACCACAATCACACCACATGCACTCAAATTGGCACATGGTCAGTGATATTAATGTTTTAATGCCTGTTTTTAAGATTTATTTTTGTTATGATTGTTAAGCAATCACAAAAAGTATGAAGGTCAACCATCATGCCCAGACAGATAACATTACACATAAGCTATACCAGACTCACCTACATGCATTCAAATTGGTTGAATTAGCACATGGTTACCAATTTGAGCAATAATGCTATGTCAAAACTTTAAACATTGTTACTACCTGTTCACAAACCCTTTACACTCCTTTCACTCACAGAATCACACACACCTTAGGCTCTATACCAGAGGCCAAAGTGATGCACTACAGAGATTTTTCATTTGCTCTCCTGAATGGGTCTCACAGAATCACACACTGAACCAGAATTTTCTTTCATGACTTGGAAAGAACATACAACTTTCCAATTTACTTCTATTATCAAATTTGCTTCATTATTTTGTTATCCTTTGCTAAAGGAACACAGCATTTACTGGCAGCTAGTTGAACACATATAGTTATCCAATCACAAGAGACAAATGTGTGCAGGCACCAATCAGCAGCTAGCTCACACTAGTGTAGGATATGTGCGTATTCTTTTTCAACAGGGGATACCAAGAGAATGAAGCACATTTGAAAATAGAAGTGAATTTAATTCGATTTACACTGGAATTGCGATTTACACTGGAATGATTACAGCGACTTCAGAGCTCTGGTTAACTGTTTCGTGAAACATAAAAGTTGCACAAAACACATCAAAAATACATTACAAAGTATAGTTACACTCATAATAACACCATCTAATTAAACATTTAAAAAAAAAAATCATAAAAAAGTTATAAATGCTCAAAGATATGAGATCTCAGGTGTTAGGGGGAAAAAGGCAGGCACAGGGCTTTTCCATTGAGATAAATACATATACATGTCTAAAGATGTATATGTATGTATATAGATATGCCTATATGTGTGTACATATGTATTTATATGTGTATATATGTATTTACAGACATATATACACATATAAACACATAAATACATATGTACACATATACAGACATATATACACATATAAACACATAAATAAATATGTACACATATATAGACATATATACAAGTGCATTGGAGCCCTTTGCAGTTAAGTAGATGAAAACATGTTAAAGCATATTTATGCAATATTCATTTTTAATAAAGGTTTTAACTATTTACTGTAACTATTTGACATTCCAATGTTCTGCACATAGCAGAATATGTTCTATGTATTTCTAAATAGATATTACTATATATAACTGTATATATCTATACCTATATAAAATCATGTATATAAAGTATTGATATTATATATATATATATATATATATATATATATATATAGATAGATAGATAGATAGATAGATAGATAGATAGATAGATAGATAGATAGATAGATAGATAGATAGATAGATATTATATATAGATATATATATTTTATCAAAAAAACATCAGATAATTATGTTGGATTAGCGCAAATGAAAATACGCCATCAGGTTTGCACCAGAGTGATGTGTTTTTTCCACCATTTTTTTTTCTCCATTGACTTTTATGGGGTAATACGTGAACACTCACGATATTCTAAGTTCGGCTTTTGTTGGGTTAGCTCAAGAGCAAGAACAGTTTACTTTTAACTCGTAATATGAGCGCAACCCGACAAGGGCAAAAAGCTTACTTCTAGCGCAATTAACGCTCAAGCTGAAGCATTCATTTGCGCTTCACGTGTGATAATACAGATAGATCTATAAATTACGTTACTAGACATATACTGGCATGCCTGTGAGTGAAAGTGTTTTCATATATGTTAGTTAATTATGGCTTATTTTACTTATGCGCAAGTGAGGTGTGTAGTCACTAGCCGTGCAATTAGGAAAATAAATATCATTGTGGCCTTTTGGGGGGAAAAGGTTGGACACCCTGGTCTATACTTACCATAATACTTATCCATCTTTTTCTTTAATCCTCATATTTCTTATTTTTCTCTAGGTTACAGAGCACAAGAGGAGAATATGGGACAGAAAAACATATGTTTCTGGGGCTCTGAGATTTCTGCAATAGTAATGAGGGGGATGACTTCAATCATGCAATCTGTGCATATCCAAAGCACTCTTCAGCTGTCATGTGTGTATGCAACTTGTGATCCGAGCATCCACGGATCAATTTAGAGGGCAGTAGAAATCATATTATATTCAATTGTAAAAAGTATTACAATGGTGGAAAACATTTAATTGATATAGCGCTGCAGAATATGTTGGCAGTCTGATAATAATATAATATCAAGATTTTTGGTTATACATTTTACTTCTAAAATCTTATTTATTTAATGTAAGGCAATGTTTGACTTACAGGGAATTTTGTTTACAATTAATATATATTTTCTTTCAATTAATCTATCTGGGTTAAGTGGGATACGATGATAAATAGCTAAACATAAATCATATACAATAACATATAACATAACATAATAAAATAAGGCCTAATCATAATAATTATAAGAATATATATTATTATTTTTTTCAATGATGAACTAAGTCTTACTGACTGCATCTATAGAACATAGTAGGAGAAATACTAGAGAAACGTTAGCTTATTAGAACTTAAAAACAATTATTGGCCAGATTACATGTGGCACGCTATTTAGCCCTTTCGGTCGCGCACCACCAGAATTAAACTTAACACATGCAGGATAGCGGCGTATTACAAGTTGGAAGCAAAATGACTTCAGATATCACAACCTCACTTCTCCTTAAAAGCTTGCACGCTAACCCAACAGGAGTTGAACCTACAGCGCTAACCTAA
Organism: Bombina bombina; assembly: GCF_027579735.1. Classification (NCBI taxonomy): domain Eukaryota; kingdom Metazoa; phylum Chordata; class Amphibia; order Anura; family Bombinatoridae; genus Bombina; species Bombina bombina. The sequence goes on along the minus strand of NC_069499.1, from coordinate 890,323,395 downwards.
AGATATTTATGAATATTTAACATTCCAATTTTCTTCAGATATAAAAAAAATTCTAATTATTTTTAAATAGCTATATATATGCTCTACAAATAACCAATAATAATAATTATATATATATATATATATATATATGTGTGTGTGTAGATTTATACATATATATATAAATTGGAATATCTAAATAAAAATACATAGAAAATTTTCCCCTATGTGAAGAAAATTGAAATGTAAAATATTTAAAGTGCATACACAGTAAAACACATTTATTGAAAGGTATTAAAACAAATTTTACTTGTTTTCAGGCATTTGAGTGGAAATGGCTCCGATGTATATATACATATGTATATATGTGTATATATGTGTATATATTTATGTATACACATATATGCACATATATACATAAATACACATGTATACACATATATACACATGTATATATACATACACATATTTAGACATGTATAAGTATGTATATATCCATTATAGCCTGTTCTATTCAAATACCTTGTCATATACCATATATCTTTTAACCCTTATAACTTTCTTCTTTAATATTTATGCAAATATTTTGTATTAGATAGTGTATTTATGAGTGTATTGTTAATTTTAATGCATTTATGTAGTGTTTACTGCAAGGTCTTCAGTCGCGCTAACCAGATGGGTGCAAATTTAGTTTGCGGTTGTGTTTACTTTCAATTTGTAGAAACACGCATGGTAAAGTGGGCGCAATATTTTAATATTTTGCAAGCTAACATTAGCGTGCCACTTGTAATCTAGCCCTATATTAGATAAAATATCAGTTACAATACAAAGAAATACACTCACATTTTTTTAATAATGATATACAGACTACCTCATAGTATTTAGTAATCACTTATGAACAAACACCACACTATATCAATTTATACATGCACAAAAATAATCCATCTACAGTATGCTATATCAATTTATACATGCACAAAAATAATCCATCTACAGTATGTTATATCAATTTATACATGCACAAAAATAATCCATCTACAGTATGTTATATCAATTTATACATGCACAAAAATAATCCATCTACAGTATGTTATATCAATTTATACATGCACAAAAATAATCAATCTACAGTATGTTATATCAATTTATACATGCACAAAAATAATCCATCTACAGTATGTTATATCAATTTATACATGCACACAAATAATCCATCTACAGTATGTTATATCAATTTATACATGCACAAAAATAATCCATCTACAGTATGTTATATGAGTTTATACATGCACAAAAATAATCCATCTACAGTATGTTATATCAATTTATACATGCACACAAATAATCCATCTACAGTATGTTATATCAATTTATACATGCACAAAAATAATCCATCTACAGTATGTTATATCAATTTATTCATGCGCAAAAATAATCCATATACATTATGTTATATCAATTTATACATGCACAAAAATAATCCATCTACAGTATGTTATATAAATTTATTCATGCACAAAAATAATCCATCTACAGTATGTTATATCAATTTATACATGCACACAAATAATCCATCTACAGTATGTTATATCAATTTATACATGCACAAAAATAATCCATCTACAGTATGCTATATCAATTTATACATGCACACAAATAATCCATCTACAGTATGTTATATCAATTTATTCATGCACACAAATAATCCATCTACAGTATGTTATATCAGTTTATACATGCACAAAAATAATCCATCTACAGTATGCTATATCAGTTTATACATGCACAAAAATAATCCATCTACAGTATGTTATATCAATTTATACATGCACAAAAATAATCCATCTACAGTATGTTATATCAATTTATACATGCACAAAAATAATCCATCTACAGTATGTTATATCAATTTATTCATGCACAAAAATAATCCATCTACAGTATGTTATATCAATTTATACATGCACAACAATAATCCATCTACAGTATGTTATATCAATTTATACATGCACAAAAATAATCCATCTACAGTATGTTATATAAATTTATTCATACACAAAAATAATCCATCTACAGTATGTTATATCAATTTATACATGCACACAAATAATCCATCTACAGTATGTTATATCAATTTATACATGCACAAAAATAATCCATCTACAGTATGTTATATGAGTTTATACATGCACGAAAATAATCCATCTACAGTATGTTATATCAATTTATACATGCACACAAATAATCCATCTACAGTATGTTATATCAATTTATACATGCACAAAAATAATCCATCTACAGTATGTTATATCAATTTATTCATGCGCAAAAATAATCCATATACATTATGTTATATCAATTTATACATGCACAAAAATAATCCATCTACAGTATGTTATATAAATTTATTCATACACAAAAATAATCCATCTACAGTATGTTATATCAATTTATACATGCACACAAATAATCCATCTACAGTATGTTATATCAATTTATACATGCACAAAAATAATCCATCTACAGTATGCTATATCAATTTATACATGCACACAAATAATCCATCTACAGTATGTTATATCAATTTATTCATGCACACAAATAATCCATCTACAGTATGTTATATCAGTTTATACATGCACAAAAATAATCCATCTACAGTATGCTATATCAGTTTATACATGCACAAAAATAATCCATCTACAGTATGTTATATCAATTTATACATGCACAAAAATAATCCATCTACAGTATGTTATATCAATTTATACATGCACAAAAATAATCCATCTACAGTATGTTATATCAATTTATTCATGCACAAAAATAATCCATCTACAGTATGTTATATCAATTTATACATGCACAACAATAATCCATCTACAGTATGTTATATCAATTTATACATGCACAAAAATAATCCATCTACAGTATGTTATATAAATTTATTCATACACAAAAATAATCCATCTACAGTATGTTATATCAATTTATACATGCACACAAATAATCCATCTACAGTATGTTATATCAATTTATACATGCACACAAATAATCCATCTACAGTATGCTATATCAGTTTATACATGCACAAAAATAATCCATCTACAGTATGTTATATAAATTTATTCATACACAAAAATAATCCATCTACAGTATGTTATATCAATTTATACATGCACACAAATAATCCATCTACATTATGTTATATCAATTTATACATGCACAAAAATAATCCATCTACAGTATGTTATATCAATTTATACATGCACAAAAATAATCCATCTACAGTATGTTATATCAATTTATACATGCACAAAAATAATCCATCTACAGTATGTTATATCAATTTATACATGCACAAAAATAATCCATCTACAGTATGTTATATCAATTTATACATGCACAAAAATAATCCATCTACAGTATGTTATATCAATTTATACATGCACAAAAATAATCCATCTACATTATGTTATATCAATTTATACATGCACAAAAATAATCCATCTACAGTATGTTATATCAATTTATACATGCACAAAAATAATCCATCTACAGTATGTTATGTCAATTTATACATGCACAAAAATAATCCATCTACAGTATATCAATTTATACATGCACAGAAATAATCCATCTACAGTATGTTATATCAATTTATACATGCACAAAAACAGAATTTATGCTTACCTGATAAATTTCTTTCTCCAACGGTGTGTCCGGTCCACGGCGTCATCCTTACTTGTGGGAATATTCTCTTCCCCAACAGGAAATGTCAAAGAGAGCACAGCAAAAGCTGCCCATATAGCCCCCCCTCTGGCTCCGCCCCCCAGTCATTCGACCGATGGTTAGGAGAAAAAGGAGAAACTATAGGGTGCCGTGGTGACTGTAGTGTATAGAGAAAGACATTTTTCAAACCTGATTAAAAACCAGGGCGGGCCGTGGACCGGACACACCGTTGGAGAAAGAAATTTATCAGGTAAGCATAAATTCTGTTTTCTCCAACATTGGTGTGTCCGGTCCACGGCGTCATCCTTACTTGTGGGAACCAATACCAAAGCCTTAGGACACGGATGAAGGGAGGGAGCAAATCAGGTTACCTACACGGAAGGCACCACGGCTTGCAAAACCTTTCTCCCAAAAATAGCCTCCGAAGAAGCATAAGTATCGAATTTGAAAAATTTGGCAAAAGTGTGCAGAGAAGACCAAGTCGCTGCCTTACATATCTGATCAACAGAAGCCTCGTTCTTGAAGGCCCATGTGGAAGCCACAGCCCTAGTAGAGTGAGCTGTGATTCGTTCAGGAGGCTGCCGTCCGGCAGTCTCATAAGCCAATCGGATGATGCTCTTCAGCCAAAAAGAAAGAGAGGTAGCAGTAGCTTTTTGTCCTCTCCTCTTACCAGAATAAACGACAAACAAAGATGAAGTTTGTCTGAAATTTGTTGCGTCTAAATAGAACTTTAAAGCACGGACCACATCTAAATTGTGTAACAAACGTTCCTTCTTTGAAACTGGATTCGGACACAGAGAAGGAACAACTATTTCCTGGTTAATATTCTTGTTGGAAACTACTTTTGGAAGAAAACCAGGCTTGGTACGCAAAACGACCTTATCTGCATGGAACACCAGATAGGGTGGATCACACTGCAAAGCAGATAATTCAGAAACTCTTCTAGCAGAAGAAATAGCAACCAAAAACAGAACTTTCCAAGATAGTAACTTAATATCTATGGAATGGAAAGGTTCAAACGGAACCCCTTGAAGAACTGAAAGAACTAAATTTAGACTCCAAGGAGGAGTCATGGGTCTGTAAACCGGCTTGATTCTGACCAAAGCCTGTACAAAAGCTTGTACATCTGGCACAGCTGCCAGGCGTTTGTGTAACAAAACAGATAAAGCAGAAATCTGTCCTTTTAGAGAACTCGCTGACAACCCTTTATCCAAACCCTCATGGAGAAAGGAAAGAATCTTAGGAATTTTGATTTTACTCCAGGAGAATCCCTTGGATTCACACCAACAGATATATTTTTTCCATATTTTATGGTAAATCTTTCTAGTCACAGGTTTTCTGGCTTGGACCAGAGTATCTATAACTGAATTTGAAAACCCACGCTTGGATAAAATCAAGCGTTCAATTTCCAAGCAGTCAGCTGCAGAGAAACTAGATTTGGATGTTCGAATGGACCTTGTACTAGAAGATCCTGTCTCAAAGGTAGCTTCCATGGTGGAGCCGATGACATATTCACCAGGTCTGCATACCAAGTCCTGCGTGGCCACGCAGGAGCTATCAGAATCACTGAGGCCTTCTCCTGTTTGATCCTGGCTACGAGCCTGGGAAGGAGAGGAAACGATGGAAACACATAAGCTAGGTTGAACGACCAAGGCGCCACTAATGCATCCACTAGAGTCGCCTTGGGATCCCTGGATCTGGACCCGTAGCAGGGAACCTTGAAGTTCTGACGAGACGCCATCAGATCCATGTCTGGAATGCCCCATAATTGAGTTAACTGGGCAAAGACCTCCGGGTGGAGTTCCCACTCCCCCGGATGGAAAGTCTGATGACTCAAATAATCCGCCTCCCAGTTGTCTACTCCTGGGATGTGAATTTCAGATAGATGGCAGGAGTGATCCTCCGCCCATTTGATGATCTTGGATACCTCTCTCATCGCCAAGGAACTCTTTGTTCCTCCCTGATGGTTGATGTAAGCTACAGTCGTCATGTTGTCCGACTGGAATCTTATGAATCCGGCCTTCGCTAGTTGAGGCCAAGCCCGGAGCGCATTGAATATCGCTCTCAGTTCCAGGATGTTTATCGGGAGAAGAGACTCTTCCCGAGACCATAGACCCTGAGCTTTCAGGGAGTCCCAGACCGCGCCCAAGCCTAATAGACTGGCGTCGGTCGTGACAATGACCCACTCTGGTCTGCGGAAACTCATTCCCTGAGACAGGTGATCCTGAGTCAACCACCAACAGAGTGAGTCTCTGGTTAACTGGTCTACTTGAATCTGGGGAGACAAGTCTGCATAATCCCCATTCCACTGTCTGAGCATGCACAGTTGCAATGGTCTTAGATGAATTCGAGCAAAAGGAACCAAGTCCATTGCTGCAACCATTAGACCTATTACTTCCATGCACTGAGCTATGGAAGGCTGAGGAATAGATTGAAGAACTTGACAAGCCTTTAGAAGCTTTAATTTTCTGACCTCTGTCAGAAAAATCTTCATTTCTACAGAATCTATTATTGTTCCCAGAAAGGGAACTCTTGTAGACGAGGACAGGGAACTCTTTTCCACGTTCACCTTCCACCCGTGAGACCTGAGAAAAGCTAATACAATGTCTGTATGAGCCCTTGATCTGGAAAGGGACGACGATTGGATTAGAATGTCGTCTAGGTAAGGTGCCACTGCAATGCCCCACCGCTAGAAGGGACCCTAGCACCTTTGTGAAGATTCTGGGAGCAGTGGCTAAACCGAACGGAAGAGCCACGAACTGGTAATGTTTGTCCAGAAAGGCGAACCTTAGGAACTGATGATGATCTTTGTGGATAGGAATATGTAGGTACGCATCCTTTAAATCCACGGTAGTCATATATTGACCCTCCTGGATTGTAGGTAAAATTGTTCGAATGGTTTCCATTTTGAACGTTGGAACTTTGAGAAATTTGTTTAAAATTTTTAAATCCAGAATCGGTCTGAAGGTTCCCTCTTTTTTGGGAACTACAAACAGGTTTGAGTAAAACCCCTGACCTTGTTCCACTGTTGGAACTGCGTGTATCACTCCCATCTTTAATAGATCTCCTACGCAATGTAAGAATGCCTGTCTCTTTATCTGGTCTGAAGATAAGCGAGACATGTGGAACCTTCCCCTTGGAGGAAGTTCCTTGAATTCAAGAAGATAACCCTGAGAGACTATTTCTAGTGCCCAGGGATCCGGAACATCTCTTGCCCAAGCCTGAGCAAAGAGAGAAAGTCTGCCCCCTACTAGATCCGGTCCCGGATCGGGGGCTACCCCTTCATGCTGTCTTGGTAGCAGCAGCAGGCTTCTTGGCCTGTTTACCCTTGTTCCAGCCTTGCATTGGTTTCCAAGCTGGCTTAGCCTGGGAAGCGTTACCCTCTTGTCTAGAGGCTGCAGAGTTAGGAGACGGTCCGTTCCTGAGGTTACGAAAGGAACGAAAATTGGATTTATTCTTAGCCTTAAAAGGCCTATCCTGTGGGAGGGCATGGCCCTTTCCCCCAGTGATGTCTGAAATAATCTCCTTCAATTCTGGCCCAAAAAGGGTCTTACCTTTGAAAGGAATATTAAGCAATTTTGTCTTGGAAGACACATCCGCCGACCAAGACTTTAGCCAGAGCGCTCTGCGCGCCACAATTGCAAACCTGAATTTTTCGCCGCTAACCTCGCCAATTGCAAAGCGGCATCTAAAATAAAGGAATTAGCTAACTTAAGTGCGTGAATTCTGTCCATGACTTCCTCATATGGAGTCTCCTTATTGAGCGACTTTTCTAGTTCTTCGAACCAAAAACACGCCGCCGTAGTGACAGGAATAATGCAGGAAATTGGTTGGAGGAGGAAACCTTGCTGAACAAAAATCTTTTTAAGCAAACCCTCCAATTTTTTATCCATAGGATCTTTGAAAGCACAATTGTCCTCAATGGGAATAGTCGTGCGTTTGGCTAGCGTAAAAACTGCCCCCTCAACCTTAGGGACTGTTTGCCATGCGTCCTTCCTTGGGTCGACAATGGGGAACATTTTCTTAAATATAGGAGGTGGGACAAAAGGTATGCCTGGTTTCTCCCACTCCTTAGTCACTATGTCCGCCACCCTTTTAGGTATCGGAAAGGCATCAGGGTGCACAGGGAGCTCTAAGAATTTATCCATTTTGCACAATTTTTCTGGAATGACCAAAGAATCACAATCATCCAGAGTAGTTAGTACCTCCTTAAGTAAGGCGCGGAGATGCTCTAACTTAAATTTAAACGTCACAACATCAGGTTCTGCCTGTTGAGAAACTTTTCCTGAATCAGAAATTTCTCCCTCCGACAAACCCTCCCTCACTGCCAATTCTGACTGGTGTGAGGGTATGACAGATAAATTATCGTCAGCGCACTCTTGCTCTTCCACTGTATTTAAAACTGAGCAATCACGCTTTCTTTGAAATGCTGGCATTTTGGATAAAATATTAGCTATAGAATTATCTATTACTGCCGTTAATTGTTGCATAGTAACAAGCATTGGCGCGCTAGATGTACTAGGTGTCGCCTGCGCGGGCATAACTGGTATTGACACAGAAGGAGAGGATGGTGAACTACCCCCACTACCTTCATTTGAGGAATCATCTTGGGCAACCTTATTAAATGTGACAGTACTGTCCTTACTTTGTTTGGACGCCATGGCACAATTCTCACATACATTTAAAGGGGGGACCACCTTGGCCTCCATACATACAGAACATGTTCTATCTGAAGGTACAGACATGTTAGACAGGCTTATACAGGCTATTAATGCAATAAAACCGTTTTTAAACAAAACCGTTACTGTCTCTTTAAATGTTAAACAGAGCACACTTTATTTCTGAATGTGTGAAAAACTATGAAGGAAATATCCGATCCTTACCAAATTTGCACCCTAGTGTCTTAATGCTTTGAAAGTATTGCACACCAAGTTTGTAACCCCTTAAATGAGCAAACCGGAGCTATTTTATCAAATTAACAATTTTAAACCCACTACAGTCCCAGCCACAGCGTTTGCTGCGGCTTCACCTGTCCTTGGGGGTTATTCGCCACAGAAATAAGCCTTCCAGAAACGTTTTTAATGGCCACCGGACCCTCTCACATGAAGCTGCATGCACTGCATCCAGAAGAAACTGCGCAATTAAGGCGCGAAAATGAGGCTCTGCCTACTAGAGTGAAAGGCCCTTCCTGACTGGAATAGGTGTCTAAACGACTGCCTGGCGCTTAAAAATGTTACCAAGTATTTTCAAGTTTCAAAACACTTCAAACAACATATAAATATCGAATAAATCAATCGATTTAGCCCACAATAGTGTCAACCAGTATATAGTCCATTAATAAGCCTTCATTCTGTTATGAGTCTAAGAAAATGGCTTACCGATCCCAAAGAGGGAAAATGACAGTCTTCTAGCATTACTAAGTCTTGTTAGAAAATGGACTAGTCATACCTTGAGCAGAAAAGTCTGCAAACTGTTCCCCCCAACTGAAGTTCTCTGGGCTCAACAGTCCTGCGTGGGAACAGCAATTGATTTTAGTTACTGCTGCTAAAATCATACTCCTCTTTTAAACAGAACTCTTCATCCTTTTCTGTTTTAGAGTAAATAGTACAAACCGGCACTATTTTAAAATAACAAACTCTTGATAGAAGAATAAAAAACTACAACTAACACCACATACTCTTCACCATCTCCGTGGAGATGCTACTTGTTCAGAGCGGCAAAGAGAATGAATGGGGGGCGGAGCCAGAGGGGGGGCTATATGGGCAGCTTTTGCTGTGCTCTCTTTGCCATTTCCTGTTGGGGAAGAGAATATTCCCACAAGTAAGGATGACGCTGTGGACCGGACACACCAATGTTGAAGAAAATAATCCATCTACAGTATGCTATATCAGTTTATACATGCACAAAAATAATCCATCTACAGTATGTTATATCAGTTTATACATTCACAAAAATAATCCATCTACAGTATGCTATATCAGTTTATACATGCACAAAAATAATCCATCTACAGTATGTTATATCAATTTATACATGCACAAAAATAATCCATCTACAGTATGCTATATCAGTTTATACATGCACAAAAATAATCCATCTACAGTATGTTATATCAATTTATACATGCACAAAAATAATCCATCTACAGTATGTTATATCAATTTATACATGCACAAAAATAATCCATCTACAGTATATCAATTTATACATGCACAAAAATAATCCATCTACAGTATGTTATATCAATTTATACATGCACAAAAATAATCCATCTACAGTATGTTATATGAGTTTATACATGCACAAAAATAATCCATCTACAGTATGTTATATGAGTTTATACATGCACAAAAATAATCCATCTACAGTATGTTATATCAATTTATACATGCACAAAAATAATCCATCTACAGTATGTTATATCAATTTATACATGCACAAAAATAATCCATCTACAGTATGTTATATCAATTTATACATGCACACAAATAATCCATCTACAGTATGCTATATCAGTTTATACATGCACAAAAATAATCCATCTACAGTATGTTATATCAATTTATACATGCACAAAAATAATCCATCTACAGTATGTTATATCAGTTTATACATGCACAAAAATAATCCATCTACAGTATGTTATATCAGTTTATACATGCACAAAAATAATCCATCTACAGTATGTTATATCAATTTATACATGCACAAAAATAATCCATCTACAGTATGTTATATCAGTTTATACATGCACAAAAATAATCCATCTACAGTATGTTATATCAATTTATACATGCACAAAAATAATCCATCTACAGTATGTTATATCAGTTTATACATGCACAAAAATAATCCATCTACAGTATGTTATATCAATTTATACATGCACAAAAATAATCCATCTACAGTATGTTATATCAGTTTATACATGCACAAAAATAATCCATCTACAGTATGTTATATCAATTTATACATGCACAAAAATAATCCATCTACAGTATGTTATATCAGTTTATACATGCACAAAAATAATCCATCTACAGTATGTTATATCAATTTATACATGCACAAAAATAATCCATCTACAGTATGTTATATCAATTTATACATGCACAAAAATAATCCATCTACAGTATGCTATATCAGTTTATACATGCACAAAAATAATCCATCTACAGTATGCTATATCAATTTATACATGCACAAAAATAATCCATCTACAGTATGTTATATCAATTTATACATGCACAGAAATAATCCATCTACAGTATGTTATATCAATTTATACATGCACAAAAATAATCCATCTACAGTATGTTATATCAGTTTATACATGCACAAAAATAATCCATCTACAGTATGTTATATCAGTTTATACATGCACAAAAATAATCCATCTACATTATGTTATATCAATTTATACATGCACAAAAATAATCCATCTACAGTATGTTATATCAATTTATACATGCACAACAATAATCCATCTACAGTATGTTATATCAATTTATACATGCACAAAAATAATCCATCTACAGTATGCTATATCAGTTTATACATGCACAAAAATAATCCATCTACAGTATGCTATATCAGTTTATACATGCACAAAAATAATCCATCTACAGTATGTTATATCAGTTTATACATGCACAAAAATAATCCATCTACAGTATGTTATATCAATTTATACATGCACAAAAATAATCCATCTACATTATGTTATATCAATTTATACATGCACAAAAATAATCCATCTACAGTATGTTATATCAGTTTATACATGCACAAAAATAAGCCATCTACAGTATGTTATATCAGTTTATACATGCACACAAATAATCCATCTACAGTATGTTATATCAATTTATACATGCACAAAAATAATCCATCTACAGTATGTTATATCAATTTATTTATGCACACAAATAATCCATCTACAGTATGTTATATCAATTTATACATGCACAAAAATAATCCATCTACAGTATGTTATATCAATTTATACATGCACAAAAATAATCCATCTACAGTATGTTATATCAATTTATACATGCACAAAAATAATCCATCTACAGTATGTTATATCAATTTAAACATGCACAAAAATAATCCATCTACAGTATGTTATATCAGTTTATACATGCACAAAAATAATCCATCTACACTATGTTATATGAGTTTATACATGCACACAAATAATCCATCTACAGTATGTTATGTCAATTTATACATGCACAAAAATAATCCATCTACAGTATGTTATATCAGTTTATACATGCACAAAAATAATCCATCTACAGTATGTTATATCAATTTATACATGCACAAAAATAATCCATCTACAGTATGTTATATCAATTTATACATGCACAAAAATAATCTATCTACAGTATGTTATGTCAATTTATACATGCACAAAAATAATCCATCTACAGTATGTTATATCAATTTATACATGCACAAAAATAATCCATCTACAGTATGTTATATCAATTTATACATGCACAAAAATAATCCATCTACAGTATGTTATATCAATTTATACATGCACAAAAATAATCCATCTACATTATGTTATATCAATTTATACATGCACAAAAATAATCCATCTACAGTATGTTATATCAATTTATACATGCACAAAAATAATCCATCTACAGTATGTTATATCAGTTTATACATGCACAAAAATAATCCATCTACATTATGTTATATCAATTTATACATGCACACAAATAATCCATCTACAGTATGTTATATCAATTTATACATGCACACAAATAATCCATCTACAGTATGTTATATCAGTTTATACATGCACACAAATTATCCATCTACAGTATGTTATATCAATTTATACATGCACAGAAATAATCCATCTACAGTATGTTATATCAATTTATACATGCACAAAAATAATCCATCTACAGTATGTTATATCAATTTATACATGCACAAAAATAATCCATCTACAGTATGTTATATCAATTTATACATGCACAAAAATAATCCATCTACAGTATGCTATATCAGTTTATACATGCACAAAAATAATCCATCTACAGTATGTTATATCAATTTATACATGCACAAAAATAATCCATCTACAGTATGTTATATCAATTTATACATGCACAAAAATAATCCATCTACAGTATGTTATATCAATTTATACATGCACAAAAATAATCCATCTACAGTATGTTATATCAATTTATACATGCACAACAATAATCCATCTACAGTATGTTATATCAATTTATACATGCACAAAAATAATCCATCTACAGTATGTTATATCAATTTATACATGCACAACAATAATCCATCTACAGTATGTTATATCAATTTATACATGCACAAAAATAATCCATCTACAGTATGTTATGTCAATTTATACATGCACAAAAATAATCCATCTACAGTATGTTATATCAGTTTATACATGCACAAAAATAATCCATCTACACTATGTTATATGAGTTTATACATGCACAAAAATAATCCATCTACAGTATGTTATGTCAATTTATACATGCACAAAAATAATCCATCTACAGTATGTTATATCAGTTTATACATGCACAAAAATAATCCATCTACAGTATGTTATATCAATTTATACATGCACAAAAATAATCCATCTACAGTATGTTATATCAATTTATACATGCACAAAAATAATCTATCTACAGTATGTTATGTCAATTTATACATGCACAAAAATAATCCATCTACAGTATGTTATATCAATTTATACATGCACAAAAATAATCCATCTACAGTATGTTATATCAATTTATACATGCACAAAAATAATCCATCTACAGTATGTTATATCAATTTATACATGCACAAAAATAATCCATCTACATTATGTTATATCAATTTATACATGCACAAAAATAATCCATCTACAGTATGTTATATCAATTTATACATGCACAAAAATAATCCATCTACAGTATGTTATATCAGTTTATACATGCACAAAAATAATCCATCTACATTATGTTATATCAATTTATACATGCACACAAATAATCCATCTACAGTATGTTATATCAATTTATACATGCACACAAATAATCCATCTACAGTATGTTATATCAGTTTATACATGCACACAAATAATCCATCTACAGTATGTTATATCAATTTATACATGCACAGAAATAATCCATCTACAGTATGTTATATCAATTTATACATGCACAAAAATAATCCATCTACAGTATGTTATATCAATTTATACATGCACAAAAATAATCCATCTACAGTATGTTATATCAATTTATACATGCACAAAAATAATCCATCTACAGTATGCTATATCAGTTTATACATGCACAAAAATAATCCATCTACAGTATGTTATATCAATTTATACATGCACAAAAATAATCCATCTACAGTATGTTATATCAATTTATACATGCACAAAAATAATCCATCTACAGTATGTTATATCAATTTATACATGCACAAAAATAATCCATCTACAGTATGTTATATCAATTTATACATGCACAACAATAATCCATCTACAGTATGTTATATCAATTTATACATGCACAAAAATAATCCATCTACAGTATGTTATATCAATTTATACATGCACAACAATAATCCATCTACAGTATGTTATATCAATTTATACATGCACAAAAATAATCCATCTACAGTATGTTATGTCAATTTATACATGCACAAAAATAATCCATCTACAGTATGTTATATCAGTTTATACATGCACAAAAATAATCCATATACATTATGTTATATCAATTTATACATGCACAAAAATAATCCATCTACATTATGTTATATCAATTTATACATGCACAAAAATAATCCATCTACAGTATGTTATATCAATTTATACATGCACAAAAATAATCCATCTACAGTATGTTATATCAGTTTATACATGCACAACAATAATCCATCTACAGTATGTTATATCAATTTATACATGCACAAAAATAATCCATCTACAGTATGTTATGTCAATTTATACATGCACAAAAATAATCCATCTACAGTATGTTATGTCAATTTATACATGCACAAAAATAATCCATCTACAGTATGTTATATCAATTTATACATGCACAAAAATAATCCATCTACAGTATGCTATATCAATTTATACATGCACAAAAATAATCCATCTACAGTATGTTATATCAGTTTATACATGCACAAAAATAATCCATCTACAGTATGTTATATCAATTTATACATGCACAGAAATAATCCATCTACAGTATGCTATATCAGTTTATACATGCACAAAAATAATCCATCTACAGTATGTTATATCAATTTATACATGCACAACAATAATCCATCTACAGTATGTTATATCAATTTATACATGCACACAAATAATCCATCTACAGTATGTTATATCAGTTTATACATGCACAAAAATAATCCATCTACAGTATGTTATATCAATTTATACATGCACACAAATAATCCATCTACAGTATGTTATATCAGTTTATACATGCACAAAAATAATCCATCTACAGTATGTTATATCAGTTTATACATGCACACAAATAATCCATCTACAGTATGCTATATCAGTTTATACATGCACAAAAATAATCCATCTACAGTATGTTATATCAGTTTATACATGCACAAAAATAATCCATCTACAGTATGTTATATTAGTTTATACATGCACACAAATAATCCATCTACAGTATGTTATATCAATTTATACATGCACAACAATAATCCATCTACAGTATGTTATATCAATTTATACATGCACAAAAATAATCCATCTACAGTATGTTATATCAATTTATACATGCACACAAATAATCCATCTACAGTATGTTATATCAATTTATACATGCACAAAAATAATCCATCTACAGTATGTTATATCAGTTTATACATGCACAAAAATAATCCATCTACAGTATGTTATATCAATTTATACATGCACAAAAATAATCCATCTACAGTATGTTATATCAATTTATTCATGCACAGAAATAATCCATCTACAGTATGTTATATCAATTTATTCATGCACAGAAATAATCCATCTACAGTATGCTATATCAGTTTATACATGCACAAAAATAATCCATCTACAGTATGTTATATCAATTTATACATGCACAACAATAATCCATCTACAGTATGTTATATCAATTTATACATGCACACAAATAATCCATCTACAGTATGTTATATCAGTTTATACATGCACAAAAATAATCCATCTACAGTATGTTATATCAATTTATACATGCACACAAATAATCCATCTACAGTATGTTATATCAGTTTATACATGCACAAAAATAATCCATCTACAGTATGTTATATCAGTTTATACATGCACACAAATAATCCATCTACAGTATGCTATATCAGTTTATACATGCACAAAAATAATCCATCTACAGTATGTTATATCAGTTTATACATGCACAAAAATAATCCATCTACAGTATGTTATATGAGTTTATACATGCACACAAATAATCCATCTACAGTATGTTATATCAATTTATACATGCACAACAATAATCCATCTACAGTATGTTATATCAATTTATACATGCACAAAAATAATCCATCTACAGTATGTTATATCAATTTATACATGCACACAAATAATCCATCTACAGTATGTTATATCAATTTATACATGCACAAAAATAATCCATCTACAGTATGTTATATCAGTTTATACATGCACACAAATAATCCATCTACAGTATGTTATATCAATTTATACATGCACACAAATAATCCATCTACAGTATGTTATATCAGTTTATACATGCACACAAATAATCCATCTACAGTATGTTATATCAATTTATACATGCACAAAAATAATCCATCTACAGTATGCTATATCAGTTTATACATGCACAAAAATAATCCATCTACAGTATGTTATATCAATTTATACATGCACAGAAATAATCCATCTACAGTATGCTATATCAGTTTATACATGCACAAAAATAATCCATCTACAGTATGTTATATCAATTTATACATGCACACAAATAATCCATCTACAGTATGTTATATCAATTTATACATGCACAAAAATAATCCATCTACAGTATGTTATATCAATTTATACATGCACAAAAATAATCCATCTACAGTATGTTATATGAGTTTATACATGCACAAAAATAATCAATCTACAGTATGTTATATCAATTTATACATGCACACAAATAATCCATCTATAGTATGTTATATCAATTTATACATGCACAAAAATAATCCATCTACAGTATGTTATATCAATTTATACATGCACAAAAATAATCCATCTACAGTATGTTATATCAATTTCTACATGCACAAAAATAATCCATCTACAGTATGTTATATCAATTTATACATGCACAAAAATAATCCATCTACAGTATGTTATATCAATTTATACATGCACAAAAATAATCCATCTACAGTTTGTTATATCAATTTATACATGCACAAAAATAATCCATCTACAGTATGTTATATCAATTTATACATGCACAAAAATAATCCATCTACAGTATGTTATATCAATTTATACATGCACAAAAATAATCCATCTACAGTATGTTATATCAATTTATACATGCACAAAAATAATCCATCTACAGTATGTTATATCAATTTATACATGCACAAAAATAATCCATCTACAGTTTGTTATATCAGTTTATACATGCACAAAAATAATCCATCTACAGTTTGTTAGTTTTACTTGTCTATAATGTTTTTTTATTATTAGTTTTTGTTTATAAAGGGGTATACAAAGGGAAGGAATATAAATATCTCATGCTTACCTTATGATGCTAACATCTTTATTCACAAGATTTATATTTACCTAAAAGGAAAATAGAAGATATTTAGGCCTAGATTTGGAGTTCGGCGGTAGCCGTCAAAACCAGCGTTAGAGGCTCCTAACGCTGGTTTTGGCCGCCCGCTGGTATTTGGAGTCAGTGATTAAAGGGTCTAACGCTCACTTTTCAGCCGCGACTTTTCCATACCGCAGATCCCCCTACGCCATTTGCGTAGCCTATCTTTTCAATGGGATCTTTCTAACGCTGGTATTTAGAGTCGTTTCTGAAGTGAGCGTTAGAGCTCTAACGACAAGATTCCAGCCGCCTGAAAAAAGCAGGAGTTAAGAGCTTTCTGGCTAACGCCGGTTCATAAAGCTCTTAACTACTGTACCCTAAAGTACACTAACACCCATAAACTACCTATGTACCCCTAAACCGAGGTCCCCCCACACCGCCGCCACTCGATTAAAATTTTTAACCCCTAATCTGCCGACCGCCACCTACTTTATATTTATGTACCCCTAATCTGCTGCCCCTAACCCCGCCGACCCCTGTATTACATTTATTAACCCCTAACTTGCCCCCCACAACGTCGCCGCCAGCTACTTAAAATAATTAACCCCTAATCTTCCGACCGCAAATCGCCGCCACCTACGTTATCCCTATGTACCCCTAATCTGCTGCCCCTAACATCGCCGACCCCTATATTATATTTATTAACCCCTAATCTGCCCCCCTCAACGTCGCCGACACCTGCCTACACTTATTAACCCCTAATCTGCCGAGCGGACCTGAGCGCTACTATAATAAATGTATTAACCCCTAATCCGCCTCACTAACCCTATCATAAATAGTATTAACCCCTAATCTGCCCTCCCTAACATCGCCGACACCTAACTTCAATTATTAACCCCTAATCTTCCGACCGGAGCTCACCGCTATTCTAATAAATGTATTAACCCCTAAAGCTAAGTCTAACCCTAACACTAACACCCCCCTAAGTTAAATATAATTTAAATCTAACAAAATAAATTAACTCTTATTAAATAAATTATTCCTATTTAAAGCTAAATACTTACCTGTAAAATAAATCCTAATATAGCTACAATATAAATTATAATTATATTATAGCTATTTTAGGATTAATATTTATTTTACAGGCAACTTTGTAATTATTTTAACCAGGTACAATAGCTATTAAATAGTTAAGAACTATTTAATAGTTACCTAGTTAAAATAATAACAAATTTACCTGTAAAATAAATCCTAACCTAAGTTATAATTAAACCTAACACTACCCTATCAATAAAATAATTAAATAAACTACCTACAATTACCTACAATTAACCTAACACTACACTATCAATAAATTAATTAAACACAATTCCTACAAATAAATACAATTAAATAAACTAGCTAAAGTACAAAAAATAAAAAAGAACTAAGTTACAGAAAATAAAAAAATATTTACAAACATAAGAAAAATATTACAACAATTTTAAACTAATTACACCTACTCTAAGCCCCCTAATAAAATAACAAAGCCCCCCAAAATAAAAATTCCCTACCCTATTCTAAATTAAAAAAGTTACAAGCTCTTTTACCTTACCAGCCCTGAACAGGGCCCTTTGCGGGGCATGCCCCAAGAATTTCAGCTCTTTTGCCTGTAAAAAAAAACATACAATACCCCCCCCCCCAACATTACAACCCACCACCCACATACCCCTAATCTAACCCAAACCCCCTTAAAGAAACCTAACACTAAGCCCCTGAAGATCTTCCTACCTTGTCTTCACCATACCAGGTTCACCGATCCGTCCTGGCTCCAACATC
The DNA here is from genome assembly GCF_027579735.1 of Bombina bombina. Lineage (NCBI taxonomy): Eukaryota > Metazoa > Chordata > Amphibia > Anura > Bombinatoridae > Bombina > Bombina bombina. Next base: position 890,304,010 of record NC_069499.1, on the reverse strand, counting down.
TTCATCCAACCCAAGCGGGGGTTGGCGATCCATAATCCGGTCCAGAAGAGGCTCCAAAGTCTTCCTCCTATCCGGCAAGAAGAGGACATCCGGACCGGCAAACATCTTCTCCAAGCGGCATCTTTGATCTTCTTCCATCCGGAGCGAAGCGGCAGGATCCTGAAGACATCCAGGGCGGAACATCCATCCGGACCGACGACTGAACGACAAATGACTGTTCCTTTAAGGGACGTCATCCAAGATGGCGTCCCTCGAATTCCGATTGGCTGATAGGATTCTATCAGCCAATCGGAATTAAGGTAGGAATTTTCTGATTGGCTGATGGAATCAGCCAATCAGAATCAAGTTCAATCCGATTGGCTGATCCAATCAGCCAATCAGATTGAGCTCGCATTCTATTGGCTGTTCCGATCAGCCAATAGAATGCGAGCTCAATCTGATTGGCTGATTGGATCGGCCAATCGGATTGAACTAGATTCTGATTGGCTGATTCCATCAGCCAATCAGAAAATTCCTACCTTAATTCCGATTGGCTGATAGAATCCTATCAGCCAATCGGAATTCGAGGGACGCCATCTTGGATGACGTCCCTTAAAGGAACAGTCATTCGTCGTTCAGTCGTCGGTCCGGATGGATGTTCCGCGCTGGATGTCTTCAGGATCCTGCCGCTTCGCTCCGGATGGAAGAAGATCGAAGATGCCGCTTGGAGAAGATGTTTGCCGGTCCGGATGTCCTCTTCTTGCCGGATAGGAGGAAGACTTTGGAGCCTCTTCTGGACCGGATTATGGATCGCCAACCCCCGCTTGGGTTGGATGAAGATGTTGGAGCCAGGACGGATCGGTGAACCTGGTATGGTGAAGACAAGGTAGGAAGATCTTCAGGGGCTTAGTGTTAGGTTTCTTTAAGGGGGTTTGGGTTAGATTAGGGGTATGTGGGTGGTGGGTTGTAATGTTGGGGGGGGGGTATTGTATGTTTTTTTTTACAGGCAAAAGAGCTGAAATTCTTGGAGCATGCCCCGCAAAGGGCCCTGTTCAGGGCTGGTAAGGTAAAAGAGCTTGTAACTTTTTTAATTTAGAATAGGGTAGGGAATTTTTTATTTTGGGGGGCTTTGTTATTTTATTAGGGGGCTTAGAGTAGGTGTAATTAGTTTAAAATTGTTGTAATATTTTTCTTATGTTTGTAAATATTTTTTTATTTTCTGTAACTTAGTTCTTTTTTATTTTTTGTACTTTAGCTAGTTTATTTAATTGTATTTATTTGTAGGAATTGTGTTTAATTAATTTATTGATAGTGTAGTGTTAGGTTAATTGTAGGTAATTGTAGGTAGTTTATTTAATTATTTTATTGATAGGGTAGTGTTAGGTTTAATTATAACTTAGGTTAGGATTTATTTTACAGGTAAATTTGTTATTATTTTAACTAGGTAACTATTAAATAGTTCTTAACTATTTAATAGCTATTGTACCTGGTTAAAATAATTACAAAGTTGCCTGTAAAATAAATATTAATCCTAAAATAGCTATAATATAATTATAATTTATATTGTAGCTATATTAGGATTTATTTTACAGGTAAGTATTTAGCTTTAAATAGGAATAATTTATTTAATAAGAGTTAATTTATTTCGTTAGATTTAAATTATATTTAACTTAGGGGGGTGTTAGAGTTAGGGTTAGACTTAGCTTTAGGGGTTAATACATTTATTAGAATAGCGGTGAGCTCCGGTCGGCAGATTAGGGGTTAATAATTGAAGTTAGGTGTCGGCGATGTTAGGGAGGGCAGATTAGGGGTTAATACTATTTATGATAGGGTTAGTGAGGCGGATTAGGGGTTAATAACTTTATTATAGTAGCGCTCAGGTCCGCTCGGCAGATTAGGGGTTAATAAGTGTAGGCAGGTGTCGGCGACGTTGTGGGGGGCAGGTTAGGGGTTAATAAATATAATATAGGGGTCGGCGATGTTAGGGCAGCAGATTAGGGGTACATAGGGATAACGTAGGTGGCGGCGGTTTACGGAGCGGCAGATTAGGGGTTTAAAAAAATATGCAGGGGTCAGCGATAGCGGGGGCGGCAGATTAGGGGTTAATAAGTGTAAGGTTAGGGGTGTTTAGACTCGGGGTACATGTTAGAGTGTTAGGTGCAGACGTAGGAAGTGTTTCCCCATAGGAAACAATGGGGCTGCGTTAGGAGCTGAACGCTGCTTTTTTGCAGGTGTTAGGTTTTTTTTCAGCTCAAACAGCCCCATTGTTTCCTATGGGGGAATCGTGCACGAGCACGTTTTTGAGGCCGGCCGCGTCCGTAAGCAACTCTGGTATCGAGAGTTGCATTTGCGGTAAAAATGCTCTACGCTCCTTTTTTGGAGCCTAACGCAGCATTTGTTTGAACTCTCGATACCAGAGTTAATTTTATGGTGCGGCCAGAAAAAAGCCCGCGGAGCGTTAACAGCCCTTTTACCGCCGAACTCCAAATCTAGGCCTTAGTTATTTATGTATAGATAGATATATCAATATAAATTTTAATCAACCCTGTTACAATAAGAGCTAGATACTACATGTTTAGATAGTTAGGTAGACAGACACATACAGATAGCTAGTTAGATCATTTAATCAATTTGGGCTAGATTATGAGTGGTGCGCTAACTATTGCACGCAAGTGAAAAGGGGTTTATTGCTGTTACAGAAAAGTGGAAACCAGCAGCTGGTGACAGGACTGGATGATCCTCCTGACTTCTGGGATAGAGGTGATACACAAGAGTCCACTCCTGAATATACACTGTATATGCTTGAATCACTGATAAATCTTGTAATAAGTGTCTGCCCATTATATGGTCCTCTTTTGAATACATTTTAGACTTAAAGGGATAGGAAAGTCAAAATTAAAATTACAAGAATCAAACAGAGCATACAATTTTAAGACACTTTTAAAATAATTTCTATTTTTAAAAGTGCTTTATTCTCTTGGTATCCATTGTTGCAAATGAATACGCACATATCCTACACTATTGGGAGCTAGCTGGTGATTGGTGCCTGCACACATTTGTCTCTTGTGATTGGCTAACTAGATGTGTTCAGATAGCTGCCAGTAGTGCAATGCTGTTCCATCAGCAAAGGATAACAAGAGAAAGAAGCATATTTGATAATAAAAGCCAATTTGAAAGTTGTTTAAAATTATATGTTCTATCTGAATCATGAATTAAGTGTTTGGGGTTTCCTGTCCCTTTAACATGAGTCGTAGACGCGCTTCTGTCCTTACATTTCAAGCTAGTATGGTTACACATGAGGAGGGCTACTAGCTAGTTTGTAGAAGATCAACAATACCTAAGACATCAGTCTGTGAGCAGAAGGGCATTATAGACGGGGAAGGGAGCAGCCGAGCAGGTGGTACTCAAAGCAATCTGTGAGGAGGAGTGAGAGGTGATCAGGTAGAGCGGAGTACAGTAGTAAAAAGACGTGTACATAAATCATAGAGGGCTGTGACTGTGATTGGCTGTTTGCTGTAAACCACATTTACATGATATCAGCATAACAGAGAACTTGTGTCACAGACGGTGTTGCAGCATGTAGCTGCTAATACTGATGTGGCTGTGTGGTACCATTTTACTTTCAGACAAGAGGCTGCAGAGTAGTGGCCACAAAATTGCTCCTGATGGACAGAAATAAATCCCCCATGTGCTCTGTTTTATTAGACGTCTGTGGAGGGTGATGTGCCTGGAGCACCTCTTGCTGCCAGAGAGGGCTGCACCAACAGGTTAAAAAGAGCAATTGTAATGGCTCTTAGATAGAAGAAAATATTTGGTCAATAGTTTTCCTGTAACCACACCACTAGTAGATACCCCAACATATGAAACTGTTAGTGGCAAAGAAACTGTCTCAAAACAGTATAAAATGTCTTTTTTTTATGAAAGGCTTTACCCCAACTTACGTTCTGCAACTGGCAGCAAGTTGAAGGTTATAGGCACCTATCTCAGTTGCAAACAGGCAAAAAAGAGAAGGCAGAGAGTTGTTGGTCACGCTCCTCAACTTTCATGCCCATAAAATCTCCAAATGATACATAAAAGCAAAGAAATATTTTGTTATTTCAGGGTTAGATTCCTAATTCTACTCTCTGTCTTCAATGCAGAGCAGAGAATATCAGATCTAGGGTAGAAACATAAAATGTAGATTTATATACTAAGTAAAAAATCTAGTAATAGTAACTGAATAGTGGAACAGACTCAGATCCCAGTGAGCGAAAATGCTAAAACTTTCAACATGCACAAAGGGAAGTGATCAGTGTCTAAAGACTTGATAGCGATGTTATAATCCCACATACAATGCTTCCCCTACGCATTACTTTAGAACAGAATGTTGGTTTGCATTTTTTAAAGTAAATAATAAAACTTTGATAGGTAGTTATATTTGTAATAAAGGTATTGTACAAATTATACGATTAACATTGCCTTCTCATTTACCTTTTACAACAGGGGTGGCCAACTGGTGGCCAACACATGCAGCCCTCTGCATTAGTCTATGAGGCCCCTGGACAAAGCAAAACTAAGACTTGGAATGTGTGCAATCGTTTTTGTGGCCCCATGAAGAAATCAGAACTAAAAGTATTGATCTATTGCCCCATTGGCATATGAAGTTAGCCAATCGCGCTTTCACATTGTCTTATACAACTCTTTTATTTATCCCAAGAAAATAATAAATCCTTTAATCTTTTCCACCATGATACACATATAGATAATTAGGTTGAAAAAATATTAACATGGTTTATGATTTATGACAATTTTTAATGGTAACAAGAATCTGCTCCCTCTTTAAATTTGCTGCAATAGGCTCCCAGAGGCAGAACTTTTCTCCATTTTCTGTGATGTGAATTTTTTTGTGAAAATGTTTCTGCAAATCATAAATCCCTGAGACATAGTCAACAATAAATGCACTTCTGCTCCATATTTGACTGTTCTCTTCAAACAGCACTTTCTTCTGGATGCACTGTGTTAAGGAAAACTTATACAGTGCAGCCAGAGCACAGTGCTGTTTGAAGAGAACAGTCTGATGCAGAGCAGCGCTGCAAATAGAAAGAGCCTACAGTTCCTGCATGTGTCCCATTCTTTCTGCAGACATGCTGCATTTCCTGCAATAACATCTCAGATCATAGCATGTTCTGGCTTGGGGATTAGACTTAGCCCTAGTTGACCCATACGTAAATGCACTTAATAATATAAAAAAATAATAAGCAAAAACACTTGATACTATGAAAAGGAATGCTTATGGATGCTGGTGGCATCAACAATAAACAGCAGTAATAATACAGAATGTAAATAAAAAGTAGTGGTACTGATCAGTTGTAAGTAACATTAATTTAATTAGAGCACTGGGCTGGATTGGTGGCTGCAATTTTCGTTGTTCTTCCTCTTCCCAGTTGATGGAATCATAAAATGCATGGTTCCTGATGTTTGCTACTACCCATAAGCACATTTTTTCGGCTGCTTTACTAACAGCTGAAATGAGAAGAAGAAAAACAATTGTTTCACATTTAAATACAATTTGTTTAGCTCTACTATTGATTAAATTCTTACTCCTCTAACCTGTAACACTTACCTGTAACTGTCCCTTATCAGATCTCATTGTAGCTGCACTTACCTGTTGAGTGGTGTTACCAGGCATATTAGGGTATTTTGGTGACATCATCACTGCCGATTCCCAAGATAGATGAGGCCGGTATAAAATGGGAAACATCCTGTGGCCAGTGTTGTGATAGATACTCACTCTCTCTCTCTCTTTTGTTTGGACTATAGTATTTGTTTTGCATCTAGCACCCCCTACCACACACACACACCTGGCTAATAGTAATGGTATTGTTACAAGTAATACGACAATATTCAGTAGGTTAAAATTGTTTGCTTGATTAGTTTTGGAGTGTACTAGTTATACTGTACATTAAATATTTCAATTTCTTATTGTGTTTGATGTTCCAACTGTTCATTTTGGAGGTGAACCTGATCGCACCAATTATGTCCGCAGAGTGATCTGACCATGATTAAGGGAATTATGGAAATTTGATTTATTAATGAGAGGCAGGTGACATCAGATAGTATATAGTCAATTTGGGTAAAACGTGAATGCGAGTGGGAGAAGAAGGTGTAGTCTCTGATGTCTGGGTGATGTGTCCTCCAAACATTGTGAACTGCCAAATCTCATAGGTGATATTTAATACGGTTAATTGTCCTGAGGGGAGTAGGAGAGGTATGATTCGAATTATCTAAATAAGGATCTAGGGAGACATTAATGTCTCCTCCTATGATAAGTAAGCCCTTTGTGACTTCTAAGATTTTTTCAGAGAGGGAGGAGATGAATTTATTTTGATTGATGTTTGGGGCATAAGCACATCCTAGTGTGGTAACTGTGTTGTATAGTTTTCCAACTAACATTAGGTATCTACCCTCATTGTCTTTATTAGAATCGAATACTTGAAAGGGGATTCACATTTTAAGAAGGATGCAGACTCCTTAGTTTTAGAGTGATTTAATGCATAATATGAGGGTCCGAAATTATAGTGGAAAGTTTTAAGTTCTTTACTTTTGATGAAGTGGGATTCCTGTATAAAGATCAGGTCTCCTTTTTTATTTTTAAGATCCCTTACTACTAAGTTTCTTTTATGTGGGCTATTTAGTCCCTTTGAGTTGATCGTGATAAAGGTCAGGTTTCTTTTAATGGGTGTAGACATGGGTACTGTGTTGGGTGAAGTTATAACGAGATGTTTGTTGATGTACAGAGTTTGAGAGAAATAAGATGAGTTTGTTTATGTGTGGATGAGAGTTATAATAACAAGCAGTAAAAAAGAGATACCATACAGATACAATAATGGGAATTATTTTCAAAAAACAATAACAAATATAAGGAATAACTAGGGTAGGAGAATGGTTATCAATCATGTTTTTGATTGAAATTTTAGTCATTTCAATCGGAGGTCTAGCAACTGGCAGGACCTCAGGAATAATTGTATGAGTAACAGTGCAAACATACAGAAGTAATTGATTTAACATATGAGAATGAAAAATTTTTCTTGAACCCTGGGGGGAGGGGCTTGGCACGCAAACAATAGGAGAATAAAGGGCTTCACCCTCCGAGTATAAGGCAAATATTATACCAATTGTCTATTAGGTAGTCTTATGGCTGGGAATAGGGCTAATAGACGATTTACAAGCGGTAAAAGTACATATAAACTGAAAATCAGATTATTAAGTCACATTTTCTCACCGGATGTATATATTGTGGGGGCATCCAGGTTCTTTTCAGTCTTAAGCGGAAGTAGTTGAGGTGTTAACTCTTTCTCTTCTTTTTTTAGAAGGTTGAACCTTGTTCCAAAGTGACTTCAACATGGTAGGAATTGAGGTGTTAGGGATCGCAGGTTGATATCCGTCTGATGAAGTAGGGGGTCCCAGAGGTTTCAAGGGAATTCCCAAACCTTTAGATAGCTTCTCCAGGTCCTGGATAACCTTGTAGATATAGGTGTTTCCTTCATAAGATACAATGAGGCTGAACGGGAAGTCCCATCTGTACTTCATTTGCTTGTCTTGTAGCATTGACGTGATTAAGCGGGCATCTCTGCGTTTTTGAATGGTACTGGGGCAGAGGACTGGGTATATTTGTAGGTTGTGATTCAGGTATGTAATTATTCACGAGGATCTAGCCTTCAGCCAGAGGTCTTCTCTGTCACTAAAGTGGAGAAACTTTAGGACTATATCTCTAGGAGGGGCAGAAGAAGGAAGAGGAGGTCTTAAAGCTCTATGAGCTCTTTCTATTTCTATCGGAGGGGCATGAGGATTTTCTTTTATGTGTTGAAAGAGGCCTTGTAGATAATCCTCCAGGTTGGTTGGTTTTATAGATTCTGGAACCCCTCTAATGCGGAGATTGCACCGCCTGCTCCTATTCTCCGGGTCCCTCTATTTTTCTTTGGAGGTCATCCAGTTTAGAATCTTGTATATTTAATTGTGTATATAGAGACCCCACTAACTCACTGGTGGATTCTTGCATATCTTCAATTTCCACTATTCTCTCTCCCATTTCAGAAATATCCCTGTGCATACTAGTTAGCTCTTTAGTGATGAGTGATTTGGACGGGAGTTTGGCTATGTCTTGTTTGAGCTGAAAAATATAGTCTGGGGAAGACAGAGAGCCAGCAGGCGCTGGGGAATCTGTGATAGGTGGATCTGGGATGTCAGCGATAGTGTTGTGAAAAAAAGAACTGACCAAAGCAGCTTGGTTAGATTGGCCTTTTACATTTTTGTCCCTCTTAGTATTTTTAGCAGCCATATTTTCTGCAACCAGGAACAGGAGTCAAGTGTCTGCTATGTCTTGTCTTGCTTTGAGTACCACCTGCTCGGCTGCTCCCTTCTTGTATATTTGTGATAGGTGTGGGTTAAAATATACTTAGGGGGCGGAGTCTGACAGGGCTCCAAGATGGATGCCTTAGCTTAGAGCTCCGTATACCAAACCACCGAGATCAGCCATTACTCCTCTCCATCAATGTTCCGGAGGGCACATCTCAGCTTAAAAGCTATGTAAAGCTGCTGGGAACACCACAGGGGCTGAAACTGCGGAAAACAGGCTGTGGATAACCGTGACACTCAAACTTCGTCACAAACACCCGGCGCCATCTTTCCACACCGGATCCAGTTTTCATCAGGTAACCCTGTACTTGAGCCGGCAAGTTCTAACCCCACAGAGGCTCGACGAACACCGCAGCAATCCAAGCTGGAGCAGCCAGACCATCATCCACCCTGTGGGAAAGGGCTCAGTCGTGAGTAATGGCCATATAAATCTGGACAAACCTTTACAGACTTTAAAAAAAAAGTACACAATGCAGTACATACATGGAGCCTAACACACATTGTCACACTTTAAAATACTGTCCAGGCCATTAATATTTAAGACAGAAACCTTCAGGTCCAACTTACAAATCCTGGAAATCACTAAGTTATTAGAAATCTCCCATGTGGCTAGATAAAGCCTGAGAACACAATGGCATCTTAAGACACAGAACTAGCTTATTAAAAGTGCAAAGAATGAGATCTGTGCTACCACTTCTTTAGAGTTGAATATATTGCAATATTCCTACTCCCCTCTCCACATTCTACATGAAGGGTCTTGTATATGGGAAACTATACTGTTTTTGCAAACTGGGACATGTTTCTTGAATGCAGTTGAAAATCAGTTCATAGAGATACACCTATTCCTATACAACAGCGCCACCTGCTGGATGATTACCAAAGCACAACCAAAAGGTATTTTTCTTTTCAAACCTCAGAATATTAAATATAGCAATACTCCCACCATTACTGGAGCAATATTTTCTAGGGAATTAACCCTACATCCTGAGACTGTTTATTTTAGAGCATTAAAGGGATACTAACCCCTCATTTTTTTCTTTCATGATTCAGATAGAGCATGCAATTTTAAGCAACTTTCTAATTTACTCCTATTATCAATTTTTCTTTGTTCTCATGTTATCTTGATTTGAAAAAGCATTAATAAAAGGTTAGGAGCCGGCCCATTTTTTAGTTCAATACCTTGGTAGAGCTGCTGATTGGTTTGCTACATTTAGCCACAAATCAGCAAGTGCTAACCATGTGCTGAACAAAAAATGGTCTGGCTCTAAAGCTTACAGTATTGCTTTTTCAAATCAAGATAGCAAGAGAATAAAGAAAAATTGATAATAGGAGTAAATTAGAAAGGTGCTTAAAATCTCATGCTCTATCTGAATCATGAAATAAAAAAATTGGGTTTAGTATCCCTTTAACATGGCCTCCAAGAAACCAAATAAATCAGACAAACCAGGGAATCTGCTCCTGTCAACTCATATTTTAAACCATCTCAGGAAGATAAAACCCCAGATGCCAACAAAGAAATGGCAGAAATCAATACAATGATGCCTGCCATGCAGGATTCTTCTGTTGACTCCATTCCACTAACTAAAGCGGACCTACATCTACTTGTCTCCAAACAGGATATTACTAATAGTTTCGATAAACTCTGGGAGAAAATGGATTCCATGCACACCTCCATGACGGCAAGTCTGAATGATATCAAACAAGAAATTACGGACCTAGGTTCCAGAATAGAAACACTGGAGGAAAATTGAGACAACCTGGTAGAGGATGTCGAAATGACAGTCCAACAAGTATCACAGCAACAGCAGGTAGTAACTGATTTGCTGTACAAGATCGAAGATATGAAAAACAGAAGTTGATGAAGTAACATCCGTCTTAAAGGAATTCCTGAATCGATCACGGCCATATGAATTGCCTTCATATTTACATCAATTGTTCTACGCAATAACAGGGGTGGATCAGTCAACGGAAATAGAGATTGAGAGAGCACATAGGGCTCTTAAACCCAAACCCAAAGCTGACAACCCACCTCTAGATGTTATAGTGGCATTCCTGAGATTCCCAGAGAAGGATAAGATTCTCAAAGAGGCTGCTAAACAACCAACTTTCAAGTTTCAAGGAAATGTTGTACACTTCTATCAGGACTTGAGCACTAGGACACTCCAACGGAGGGGGACTTTACGTCCTCTCACCTCTCTGCTTCGAAAACATGGTATCCAGTACAGATGGGGGTTACCCTTTTGCTCTACAAATCTCTAAGGACAATAAAATCCTCACAATCAGAGATGTTAATGGGATATCTGATATATGTGAAGCACTGGATCTGGAAACACCAAACCTGCCAGAGAAATCACAGATGGAGGAGACTGTAACACCTCAACCTGCGAAACTTAAGTATCAGAAGTCACAATGGGCTAGAGCCCCAAGGAGACAACAGAAGAATAAGTGAAAGACTCACAGTGAAGTTTTGCGTATCTCCTTGTTTTTTCTCTCTTCCCCTCTCATACAGGTTGCAGTATACCTATAGAGACTAGGGAAATCTCCTGAGACAATGGGTTGAGCTTAGGAACTCTTACAAGAAAATGTCTAATTTAGTTTTTATTAAGTTTATCTTTTTATCTCACAGCATAGTAGGTTTATCCAAATGTTGTATTTATAAAGATTACATACCGTTATTGTTGTTTGCTTTGGTAGGGGAGAGTAGGTAATAGTCAATATCTAACAATATTAATGGTACTTTACCTTACAGCTAGTTTCTCCTATGTTTTAATAATGGAGTTAGTTGGCAACTCCTCTGTTCTATAGGTTCCCCCAGAACTAACTGATGTTATTTCAGAAACCTAAACATGTTATTTTTTATTTTAAATTTCTTTTGTTTAAGTTAGTCTTCTCTAACGTTTTCGCTTTTTCTACCCTACAGTTTTTCATTCTACTTATCCTTCTCTTCTCTCCCCTTGTGCCTTCCCCAAGTGGACCACAGACACACCCAGTAACCCAACGGATGCAAGTGCTTTTTCAGAGATGTGATTCATTACTAGAGGATGGTGAGCTCCTGCAAACACAATACACTTGATCACTATTCCTTACAATAAATAATCAAACCATTCCATTTGTCACACACTAATGGCTCCAACCAATATAGTTTTACTCTCCCATAACGCAAGAGGTCTAAATTCAGAAGCAAAACGTAGGAAATGCAGGAAATGCAAAACGTAGGAAAGCCTTATCCCAATATACACGCTTGGGTGCTAACGTCATTTTCTTACAAGAAACTCATTTTGAGTCTAATCATATTCCCAAATACTGGACGAACCAATACCCAACACACTATCATTCTACTACAGATAAAAAGAAGAGAGGGGTTTCCATCCTTCTCCATTCCTCCTTAAATTTTATTCACACAGAATCCATAATAGATAATGAGGGCAGATACCTAATCTATGCCCCAAACGAAAAGCAAGACAAATTCATTGATAAAATCTCACACCTTCTCACAAACTGGAACTCGGCTAGAATATTTCTAGCAGGAGACTTTAATGTCTCCCTCTACACGCAAATTCCTCAATCACAAATCAGACCCACACAATCACAAATTAGAAACAACAGAAAAACTAAATCTATCTCCACTACTCTGGAAGGACATAATGTACTTGACTCTTGGACTGCGCTGTACGGCATCACTTCAGACCACACTTTCTACTCAACAGCACACCGAAAATATTTCAAGCTAGATTACATTTTCCTGAGCCAAACCCTAATTTCCAATCTGGTATCCTCCTCCATTCATCCTTGTGTGTGGTCTGATCACTCCATAACAGTTGCTAAAATAACAGGGCTTCTTCACCCAAACAATGCAAGAAGCTGGACATATGACCCCACACTTATGAAAAATCCCCAACATAAAGATCATATTTTCAAACAGATGATGGAATTCTGGAATATTAATACAGACTCCATAGATAACCTGATTCAGATTTGGGCATCCCATAAATCAGTGTTAAGAGGTTTCCTTATCAAACTTAAGTCAAAATCAAAAAGGGAAACACAGTTACTATTACAGACACTACACAAGGAGATAGCTACGCTAGAGAAACAACATAGACTTACCTGCTCACCCAAGGTATATAAAACATTGCAAAATCAATGCCAAAAACTAGACAAATTATTAAATGACCAGTCACTTAGAGCCGGATTAAGACTACAAACCAAATACTATATATGCGCCAACAAACCAGATCGTTATCTAGCCAATAAAATTAGGG